>NC_069117.1:43159159-43487492 GCF_025612915.1 Magallana angulata
TGTTAAACTTCGACCCCCCCCCCCATTGTGGCCCCACCCTCAGGTGAGCTAAAAAGGTTAAGTTTACAATTCAATAAGTTGGTTTCTGGAAGAACAGACTTTGAAAATTTTCGTAATAAATATTGACAATTTTTTTACTTTTTTAATCTGTAGCTTTTAAGATCTGTGTACAAACATAGAATTGTGAGCAAATCTCTGTATCTTGCTTATAATTCGAAGCTTAACACTCAAATATGGTTAGTAAATAGAAATTGTAGGGTAACAATTAAACACAAGAAACATGCACTAGCTACATGTATAACAAATAAAGAACACAATTTATTTTTTCGAAATGAATCATATATATACATGTATATACCTACATATTTCCGTCAGCGATATCAAACTCTATTTAAACTGAATAAACTCGAGAAAATGCCGAGCATCTCAACAAAACCTATTGCATTAATCTACCATTACGCAAACGACAATGCCGAATTACCGATAGAATGAATTGTACTTCAGTACCCCTACATCAGATATTGCTTAATTTGCGCAGGTAAACTGTTAACTGTTTGATTTACCGAAGTCTCTGTTTTATTTGATACGTAAAAATCACGAAATACAGACGATAGTTCCCAGGTTACAAAGCATAAATAATGAAAACGAAACGAAAATCAGAACAAGCTAACACCAACGTCATGTGTGAAAACTGTCAACGCATTGAAATATTTAGCCTTAATTTACTTCACAAAATCGGCACCAATATATTTTGCATGTTTCAAAAATTTCCCTTCATACGCGAACGGTTGCATAGCAAGTAAATTCATCATAGTCAGATCGACCCTTTTTCGTATGATGTCATGGCTGCTTTAAACAAAGAACCTCGTTTTAGAAGTATGGAATACGAGTCTTGGTAAAATGGGTATGCAAACCCAGGCCGTGGCAAAATAAAAGCCGGGGCAGATCGGCAATCGTCAATTCCAAATACGCATTATTTTGCAGCAATTTTTACAGCGAATACAAATATACTGGTCCATCAAATATTCCGAAATTTTAATGAGATTGGCAGATTAATACCTGCCAATCTTTTGTTTTGCTCAGACCAAGTCTTGCCTACCCATTTTACCGTAGGTAATTCTTACCGTATGCCGAGCCCGAAGCTATTAAACTGATTGAAACACGCATTTCCTTTATTATTATTTTCGTAATAACTCAGATTTGAATCAGAATTAGCACTTAATTTTTGCAATTTATATTTTCCTTCCCATAAGGATAATTTATGCTAAACTACGTTGAATTGAACTAATTAGTTCTTGAGAAGAAGATTTTTAAAAATGCACCCCCCTTTTTCTACAGTTTCAAGGTTTTCTCCGCTTTGAATACAGATCGGACTTTTATTTCTGCAATTTATATTCGCCCTCACATAAGGATGCTTTGTGCCAAATTTGGTTGAAATTGGATAAGCGGTTTTAGAGAAGAAGTTCAAAATGTAAAAAGTTTACAGACGGACAGACGGACAGACAGACGGACGGACAGACGGACGACGGACAAAATGTGATCAGAATAGCTCACTTGAGCTTTCAGCTCAGGTGAGCTAAAAAGGGAAACGTTTACAGACGGACAGACAGACAGACAGACGGACGGACAGACGGACGACGGACAAAATGTGATCAGAATAGCTCACTTGAGCTTTCAGCTCATAATGTATACATGAAGTATAATTCCCATTTGCAGTTTCAATTAATTGTACATGTACTAATTTTACAAAAATAAAGGTAAAAAAATTGAATAAGCAAAAAATAACTAAAGTTTAGGAAAAAAGTAATTGATATTTTTAACGTCTTGCGTCAAGAATCTTTTTTCTAAGTTTTTGTTTTGAATGCAAACACGGTTAATGTAAGAAAAAGGAACCATGTGTAAGATGATATTGCACGCAATGTCTAACATTTATATTTCTCCAGCAAAATCGGCGATTCATGCTTTTGCTCTATAGGTTTTTTTAATCGTGTATTGAACCTTGTCAATTGTGAAAATAGATTAGTATCTTATTGTGATAAGAAAAAAATTGTCGATACTAACGATACAATTCTAATTTGAGATTACTTGTTATGTAGTAAAATGATGTGGAGTACTGGGTTTTTATTTTGCATACAACTTGCCAAATATACATCTAAATAACCACTCACATTTAAAGATATACTAGACTTTGACCCGTGCGTGCACGGGTTGACATTGCATATCGGACATTTACGAAATAGGTACATCGACACACCTTATTATTGACATTTACATAACAAAGCTATAAGCCTACAATAATGCTATTAATTTCACTACACTTTCCTTAGTTTGAATAATCTGTGTCTCGGGAAAGGCCCTCACCACAGTTAGAATGCCTTCCTTATACCCGTAATGTAGCAGAAAATTGCAGAATCGGTCCGAAACGATTTTGGAGAAAGTTAATGAAGTTGCCTTGAAAATAACAGTCAAATTCATCACAAGAAACCTTTTTGAGAGTGCAAATACCTTTCAACTAAAAATTTTAATCTACAGAATGGAAGAATTCAACACATTTTCACCAATTTACACGTATTTTCTTTGTAAAACTGGTTTCGTAGGAAATTATTCATTTTTACGATAAAAATATTCTTCACTCTTCTAACAAATATAATGTAACTTTTTTGCATGTAATCAATTTTTTTTTGTCATCAGGAAGACAAAAGTAAGTTTAAATGTATATTTGTTATTTTATAGTTTCTCTCATAACAAATCATTAATATGTATGAACAGAATATATAGCAAAAATCCAATGAAAATTTACCCGTATTTGTATTATCATTTCTAACATAAACTAAACATCCCGTTAGAGTGAATGTATTGCGCAAGCGCAAGATTGTAAAATCTAAAAAAACCCAGGTTATTTCCGGGATTTTTGCGGAATTTTCGTTGATTATGAATTATCGAAGCTTAACTGCGAAAAAATAAAAACAAATTGGTAATCTTCAAGTACCAATGATATTTAAAATCTATAAAACAAAAGACAGTATTCTTCCGATTTCTCGGTATTAAAGACCAAAAATTCGAGTCTATTATTTTAATATAGTAGTATAGATTTCATAATCTAAACAAGAGGCCACATCGCTCACCTGAGCAACACTGGCTTTATATGGTCGTTCAAAGGATATTTTCAGTTGGTGTTCACGGTTAACTCCCAGTTCCCTTGATTTCAGCCCCCCCCCCCCCCCCATCACTTTATAAAAAGATTTAAATACATGAGAGCATAAAGGTACATTTTCTCCCTCCACTACTTATTAGTTATTGTATTTTATTTTTAAAAATCCTATATGTGAAAGAAGAAAAGTGTACCTCAATGCACCAGAATAAATGCGCTCAATTCCTCAAATTAAAAACATTGAAAAATTTAATTGACCTTCTCCATTATAACCGAATGTCTATTACCAGGCATGAATTCATTTCATGTGACGTTTCATATCCTTACTCACTTGATTGAAGAATAAACTCAACTGAAAAATGTCACAGGTGTTAAAGAGCTATAATTCAAATAAATGTATTGACAGGCATGACGCTCTATTGTACCAAGGCCCATCCATTGTTTTCATCTTTATTAAAGAACAACAAATGTCTACATAAATGATTTTTCGATAGCGATAATGCTTTTATTCTCATAATAATAATGTGTCAGGACTATGGAAACTGTTTAAAAGACGTCTTTTTCATAGACTTGTGTTCGAAAAACTATCAAAAAGATGAATTTAACATTTATTTCAATTAAATATATTTGATATGTTATAATATAAGTTTACAAAAGGGTAATTTCTAACTATATTCAGTTTGAATTTTTTCAAAAAATGATAAGAAAAAATTAATAAATCTTAAAGTTTTGGTGGTATCGAACCAACAGCCTAAAAACCAATGTTCTATAAAATTACCTACTGTCTGGTGCTCTAACCACCGAGCCATTTTATTCACAACAAAGTGTGTTGTTTAAATGCTATATGAGACGTTGGCCACGAATTTACGGACTTGTATTATTTTTCTAAAACGTTCAATTGTTGGGCTACAAAATGACATTTTTAAAGTATAGTGGGTCATCTCTCCACATTTTTGTTGATTAAAATCGGTTTAATTTCCATTAAACCGCAATTAGACTATACCAAAAATATGGAGCTCAGACCCACTCTATGAAAGAAAAGGCATTGAAGTTATAAAAATGACATTATTTGGGGGGTTTGAGACACATACGCCAGTTTGAATCACCCTATTACAAGTATTTAAAATACTTAAGGTTTACAAACCGATGTTACGTTTAATATACATTTTTTTAAAATTATTTTAAAACAATTATTAGATTTCATGATATTTTAATTTTGCAGTATCTAATCATTCCTTATATGGGCATTTTGCACGCCTTATTCATCCGTCTTCTTTGTGTAGATTTTATGCAATTCATCGTTGAAGAAAGTGAACCAGAGGGTAGTTACAGCATATCATCCTTTTGGATAGACATTTCTATTGATCAATCAAAATTTCAGCGTCAATCGTAGAATTATAAGCAAGATACATAACTTGGTATGTCCTATTCAGAATGAACAAAAGCATGGCTTCAGTTCTGTGAGCAAAATTCTGTATCTTGCTTATAATTCGAAACTTGACACAGCTGAATATGGTTAGTAAAGAGAAATTTGTAAACAATTAAAACAAAAGAAACATGCACTAAATCTAAAACAAAGAAAGAGTACAATTTATTTTTCAAAATATATTATACCTATGTATATATTTCTAGCAACAAAAACAATCTCCGTTTAGACTGAAAATGCAGAGCATCATTATAATCAACCATAACGTACAGATCGTACCGAATTACCAAAAGAATGTATAGTATTTATAATATAACATGTTGTTAGTGCATCAGATTTTGCTCATTTAGCGCAGGTAAACAATTAACTGTTCCTTTTACCGAAGTCTATATTTGATTCGATACGTAAAAATTCCAAAATACAGGCGATATGTCCATAAAGCATAAACGAAATTAAAAACAACGTAAAAACACGGTCACGTGTGAAAATGTCAACGCATTGAAAGATTTAACCTCAACTCACTTCACAAAATCGGCACAAATATATTTAGCATGTTTCAAGTATCCCTTCGTACGTAAACTGTTGCACAACAGGCAAATTTATCTTTGTCGGTTTGACCCGTTTGTCATGCGTCAACTTTCAAACCTAAACAAAGAACTTTCGTTTTCGATATGGAATACCGAACCCGAAGTTATAAACCAATTGACCGCTATTATCTCTTTATTTTTATTTTTGTAAATTACTCAAATTTGAAACAGAATTCGTCGAAAATTTTTGCAATTTATATTTTCCTTTCCATAAGGATTATTTATGCAAAATTACGTTCAATTTGACTCAGTAGTTCTTGATAAGAAAATTTATTAAAATGCACCCCCTTTTTCTACAGTTTCGATGTTTTCTCCGCTTTGAATAATGATCGGTCTTTCATTTTTGCAATCTATATTTGCCTTCTCATAAGGATGCTTTGTGCCAAATTTGGTTGAAATTGACCCAGCAGTTTTGGAGAAGTTCAAAATGTAAAAAGTTGACAGACGGAAGACGGAAGGAGGACGGACAAAATGTGATCAGAATAGCTCAGGTGAGCTAAAAACTATATTATTTGGTGAATAAAATGTGCCATGATACCACTGGATTTTTAGGCTGATTTGATACATGTACTCTGTAATTTAAGTGTTTGGCGACTTTGCACACTATTATTTCGACTTTTAACAGCCCTTAGCTGGTATAAAATAATGAATTTACTTTTTTGTTTACTTTCAATTACTGACTTTTAGTTGCATAGCACTTTCATCAAACCCCAGAAAGAACTTGTCTGATTCGGGCAAATCCTCGTGGAAAAGTTTCTGTCGCAGGTTTGAAAAAAAAAATTGAAAGAATATATTACCATAATTTATGGAGGAAAAATCAGTACATCCAATATTACATTAAGTCAGGGTTATAATACAACAGCTTTATTGCGGATTTTATCATCACCACAATGACCAAAATTGAATCATTAAATTTAGAAATCTAACAAAGTTATAATATTATCACTATGAACTGTTTGCCAAGCTGCCAAAGGCAAAATGAGTGAAAAAAAATAGAAGAGTTAGTAACTGATTCATATAAGTATTATGAGGTTTATGTCAGCAATGCATAAAATACTCTATTTTATATTCAGGACATAGCATTCATAAAATTACTGAACATCTACACTCATAACAGAAGTAGACAGCATTTTGCTATAGAATAACAATAAAAGAAGGACGTTTTGAATTTCTCAAATTTTATTTTTAAAGAATTGGTATTTCCAAATTGGGGTATGTGGTGTTTTTTATGGTTCACGATTACTTTGCAAAGATTTTTAGTGCCCTTTATTGAATAAAATGAAATAAAACTGTTATCGAGTCAAAGATTTTACTTCTATTTATTTTGTTTTTCTTCTAAATTTTAAGGCGATTTTAATCAAAATACTTTCTCAGAGTTTGAATATGGCCATTGTTCGGAAAAAGCTTTTGTTATGTTTAAATGTTGGTTAATCTCATTCACTCTTTTTTTAAATTCATGATAGTAAAAACGCCAAATGTCTTTGAGTTTTAGATAATTGAATTTCCTCACCTGCCATCTTTATTTTGCCAAAAGCATTTACAGGCATTATATACTTCAAAGGGAATTAATTGGCTAAGTAATTTACTTAGGGATTAACTCAGGTGTCATGGTCTGAGCTATTATTCATTTATCGTTTTACGCATGTTACATCATTTTTGTTTTATATACTGTTAAAATTCTTTTGTACATTAGTCGGAATCGGACAGCCGTCCCGATATCACATATCTGTATCAAAATAATTGTCAGATCCTTAAAAAATTTTGAAACGTTGATTGGACTTTACTCTGTTACTTTTACCAAATTGAGGGCTACTACCCGAGTGTTGATCTGGTTATAGTACAGCTGAGTGTCGATCGAGCTGTACAGTGGTCCTTATTGGTGTGCTAATTGTATTGTCGGTAACCGTCCCAAACCTTTCTGGACTGGACGTTGCCGGGAAAAATCCTTACGGACATTCCCGGAATAATTAAATTTTGATTCTCAATAATCTAAATTTTTTAAAAGACACTATATTTCAGTCTTTAAAAATCCAAAGAACATGGAAATGTTAAGGAAGCATATAAGCAATTAAGAGTCTTATTCAGACTTTTACAGTAATATACGCATTGCAACAGAAAGTATTGTATTTATTCAGAACAAAATCGGGGGTGTTAATTCTTTTATTTAAATAATCACGTAAAAACTTCTTCAATGCATTACGTATTGACTATAAATAACTGGTGTATTTTATATGTACTTCGAACATCCGTGTGCGTTCAAATTGTTTTTCATGGTGTATTAACAAGTATGTTTTAAAGAGCTAAGCTAAACTCTGAATTTACACTTGTTTTCGGAAAAGCAAGAAAAAACATGCTCAACAAGGGCACCGCTATGCGGAGCATCCCCTCGCGACATGAATTATTGTGTGGGGAATGCATTATTTAGGAATGTGCAGTTATGTGAATGTAATTGAGACAAATTGTACTAACACCCTACAAAAATTTTTTTACCTTTAATAATCTAAATCCAAAAAATATCATGTTGTTGATTTGAACTGCTTACTTTCACTTTTGTTTCACAGTAGTGAAGCGGAAGTAGTTATTGTCAAGTCGTACATAAATTTTCTGTTTAAAATTGTGTTATTTTAACGATATATTAAAAAGTATTCAACTAATTGCCTTGAATATTATTAGAGATTGTCCTTTTACCATGCCAGATAAGTGTACGAAGTTTGATATATATCCGTGCAAGGGTTTTTTTTTTAAATCTTGCTTCCAAGCTGAAGAAAACACACATACATACGCACACACGCACATCAACGATGCTATATCCCCTTCGCAACATGTTGCGCGAGGGGATAATAAGAATTTAACAAAAATTTTAGGTTTACCTTTTGAAGAATCCAAAAGAAAAAGTTTATCGTCAACAATCAAATAGTCGATGTTAAGTCTTCCGAGTTTTTTACAGTCTTGGTCATCCAGCGCATTTAATCTCCTGGTAAAAGCTTCCTTTATTAAAAGAACAAGTATAAAACTCATTGACGGTAAAACACCATTCACTAAGATGTCCCATTTTTCACACTTGAGCATTTCGGCAAGTTCCTCTAAAATATCATCGATTTCTTTACTAGAGTAATTATCTACGTCTCCTTTCACATGAAACTTCACGTCCTTGAATCCAGTGGCTGAAATTGTGGAAAATACAGTAAATGTTATCTACCTTTTTAAAGAATAGAAAAAATATTTTGAAGGGGAAAAAACCATCAAAATTTAAATCGTGCAAGTCAAACTAGCAACAACAACAAACAACATGATTATGAAAAACGTTTAAAAATATAATACATATATTATATCATTGTACATTTATATAATTACTTCCTAATCCTGTCACTGATATAAACAAGAGCCTCAGGACAAAATTAAGTTTTGTTTGATATTGTCCTTAAATTAAATTTATAATAAATGCATACTAGTACCAGGAAGTGTGCTACTGTTGTCAAAATAACACAGCGCTTTCTGATTCAATGCATAGTTAATGCACATTTCATTTAATTCATCACATGCTGTCATTTTCAAAAGAATCTGCAGGAAAATAACATTTCTTCTAGTATAAAGCTTTTCCCTTTGGAGAATGGAAAAGCAATCCACTACAGATTCTGCTTTATCTAAGGCGTTCAAATCCGTCACTTTTTCAGAAGCTAAAAAGTAAAAGCATATCAAATTATAATATATCCGGTATAAAATAAGTTATTACCATTGTTCCTAAGACGAACAATGTGGCCTTTGGGTCTCTAGTTTGAGTAAAGACGTAAATCTAGTATCAAGAATTGAATAGTTTTAGAAATAATTTATGTAAATGACATATCAATATTCACTAAATCCTACAATGCATACTAGTCTAAAATGTGTTAACATCTGAATCGCTTGAATCGTCACCTTCAATTCCAAAGTACGGACTATGATTGTTGACGTTGAATGTTGTTATGTTAAAAAGTAATTATTTGTTTGATATAACATAGACTCTAAATCCTTTAAAAAAAAGTAATTTAAAATTGTAAAGTTAATACAAAGATTTCATAGCGATCAGGTAAATATAAAGTTTATTGTTCTCATTGTGTTGCTAGCATAGTTGCGGTTTTTCCCAGAATGCTACTTGCCTGTCAGGGATAACACATGAACATGTTGTAGTTGGGGGCGAGCCAGTTGTTCGGCAGCCCCACTGTTGGATATATGTTGCAATATTATGAGAACAATTGAAGCCAATTTTCGCCATCATTTAATAAAATTTAAGTCTAATCTTACCGGTATGGTATTTTATGCAATTCAGCACTCTACAGCAGTCTTTTGATAATATTAGAGATAAGCAATTTTATTTTTCATTTTACAGTATAATAATAGTGTTGTGTCATATTTCTTTTAAAGTTTTACAATAAGCAGTCTAATGGTAATAAACAATTATTACAAAATCATTTCTATGTATAAACCAGATTGTTATAACATTGTCCTAAGATATTGGACCCTCCTTTTTTTACACAAACACTGTTTTTTTTGAAGTTGTATGCATGGTATCTGCACACATTTGGAGAATAAAACCATCAGGTTAATAATACAATTTGATACTCATCTATATCAAAATTAACAGAAACAAATGCAAAACGTAAATGTTATATTTATGTTTATATTGCAGCTGACATCCACACGCAGATGATTATGAATGCACTTTGGCTTTTCTATCGGTGACAAATTGTATTAACTTTGTAATCTCATCTGCAAAACAAACTAAAATATAGAGAGGACATAATATTGGTTATAATAAAAAGATGTACAAATAAATTAATCATTTTATTTTTCAGAGCAATGACAATTGCAATAGGGGGTAATGTAATAAATGTAACTTAAAACGTAACAAAAAAAAGCTGTCATCGTAACAGAAAACCGGGTTTTCTTTTGTGGGAACAATATCCGTAATGCAATTTGTCGACCCTGAATTGATAAACAATACCAAAGGCCGATCTCGACCAGAAATAATTAAGGTCAAAATTTCATTTTAGTATTGTATCATAATTTTATAACAAAGAGGCCCATGGGCCACATCGCTCACCTGAGGAACAATAGGTATGATAAAGTCAGCTTAATGGAGTAATAATACAAACAATCTGGACAATGTACAATAATATGTAGATCCTGTATAAATAAAATCCATTTTCCCCCCTGGATATTCTTATGTTCTAACAGGATGATTTTGTAACGTGCAAGGGGGTCACCGCCTGTGATCCCCACGGGCTCGTACCGGAGATAGACTGGGATAGCCTTGATTACTGCCAATATTTACAAGAACAGACTTTAATCACCGCTCCTGCACATATATAGGGACTCAACGTTACGCAGGCAGGGATGACCGCACACCTACGCAACTCAACAGGTACCGACGTTAAGGCAAGCAGGGATTGCCGCACACTGCGCTAGAAAGGCCAGAACACCAGCAGGGATGACCACACACTAGTGCTCCGCCGCAACCACCACCATTACAAGCAGGGATGACCGCACTCTGGTATTAATGCGATACAGGGCAGGGATGACCGCATACATCTGTATTGTAGGTTAAAAAACACGATATTAGATAGAGCAGGGATGTCCACACACTCAATCTATCCCAACCTGTTCAAGTTTAACCCCAAACAGTCGCTCAATGTAACTCAGTAGACACTGTCCCTATATATGTGCCGGCCTAAAATAATTCATAGTATCTAAAAATTGGAAATTAAAAATAAACAAACTAATCCGTCCTAACACAAAAATACTTATGCAGATCAACTTATATACATTGAATATTAATTATTGTATAAAAATAATCTTCACAATAATTGGATAACAGTGGATGCATTAATTAAAATAATCAAGAATCAATAAATCAAGGGCAATAACTCAATACAGTAATACAAAAAGATTCTAATGAAAAAATAGCTGCCTGCTTCAATTTTATAGTCATATCACATGTTGAGTATTGCACTCTCAAAAAGATCCTTTACAATTGTTTATATATGGGATATTAAGATACATCAAACTCTGAACCTTCTTATGACACCAAAGAATTGTCCTGGAGCCAAAGTCTTAACAATAACAATGAATCATCCTGCTGATTAGTTTCTGAGAAGAAGATTCTTAAAGATTTACTATATATATTCCTATGTAAAACTTTAACACCCCCCCCCCCCAATGTGGCCTCACCCTACCCCCAGGGATCATGATTTTCACAACTTTGAATCTACACTACCTGAGGATACTTCCACATAAGTTTCAGCTTTACTGACTGATTAGTTTCTGAGAAGAAGATTTTTAAAGATTTCCTCTATATATTCCTATGTAAAACTTCGACCCCCCATTGTGCCCCACCCTACCCCAGGGATCATGATTTTCACAACTTTGAATCTACACTGCCTGAGGATGCTTCCACACAAGTTTCAGCTGTCCTGACTGATTAGTTTCTGAGAAGAAGATTTTTAAAGAATTACTCTATATATTCCTATGTAAAACTTTAACACCCCCCCTCCCAATGTGGCCTCCCCCTCCCCCCAGGGATCATGATTTTCACAACTTTGAATCTACACTGCCTGAGGATGCCTCCACACAAATTTCAGCTGTCCTGGCTGATTAGTTTCTGAGAAGAAGATTTTTAAAGATTTACTCTATATTTTCCTATGTAAAACTTCGACCCCCCATTGTGGCCCCACCCTACCACCGGGGGTCATGATTTTCACAACTTTGAAATTAAACTACCTGAGGATGCTTCCACACAAGTTTCAGCTGTCCTGGCTGATTAGTTTCTGAGAAGAAGATTTTTAAAGACTTACTCTATATATTCCTATGTACAACTTCGACCCCCCATTGTGGCCCCACCCTACCACCGAGGGTCATGATTTTCACAACTATGAATCTACACTACCTGATGATGCTTTTACACAAGTTTCAGCTGTCCTGGCTGATTAGTTTCTGAGAAGAAGATTTTTAAAGATTTACTCTATATATTCATTTGTTAAAATTCGACCCCCCATTGTGGCCCAACCCTACCCCCGGGGGTCATGATTTTCACATTTTAATATCTACACTACCTTAGGATGCTTCCACACAAGTTTCAGTTTTCTGGTCTTATGGTTCATGAGAAGTAGATTTTTGAAAATTTCTCGAAAATTTTCATAAATTCCTAATTATCTCCCTTTGCAAAAGGGCGTGCCCCTTTATTTTCACAACTTTTAATCCCCTTAGGCTAAGGATGCTTTGTGCCAAGATTGGTTGAAATTGGCCCAGTGGTTATTGAGAAGATGTTGAAAATGTGAATAGTTTACAGACAGACGGACAGACAGACAGACAGACAGACGGACGACAGACAAAATGTGATCAGAATAGCTCACTTGAGCTTTCAGCTCAGGTGAGCTAAAAACTCAAAGTATGATGCTAATCTCTATTGTGCATATCTGTACAATTGAACATTCAATTATAACTTCATATCTGAGTTATCTGGACAAATAATGCACTGTGTACAATATAATGGGAAAAATACTAAGTTCAATAGCTGGCATTTCACAAAAACAAAATACAAGTAATACACACATCTTGCATATATGTACAATGGAACTGCAAAACAAAAATGTTTTATCTTGAAAATTAAAGGAGTTATCCGAACAAATGGGGTACTCTATATCCAACATTTTGTTAAAAAATTAATAAGTTCAACAGCTAGTATTTTTCTCATGTTTTATCAAAAATTAAAATTCAAGTACATGTAAATAGAGTAGCTTGATATTTAAACACCTGATATGTAAAATAAAAAAAAATAATTGAACTTGGAAAGAGTTATCAAGACAAATGGCGTACCCTATCTGTAATATTATGCAATAAAATTACTAAGTTCAACAGCTGTTTTTAACCAGGTTTTTTAACTAAGAAATGGTGAAAATTCATGACGGGCGGGCGGCTGCCAAAAGGGTACCCACATTGTACGGATAACTCCTCCTACAGTTTTCAAAATAGAAAGTTGTTCTTTTGCAGATTAATTGTACATATATCAGAGGTTTGCATATTGCTAGGATTTTGATTTCTAAGAATTAATGAAAAAAATACCAGCATTTGAACTCAGTCATTTTTTGGCAAAATATTGCATATAGGGTACCCACATTACCCGGATAACTTCTACACTTTTCAAGATAGGAAGTTGTTCTTTTGCAGATCATTGTACATATATCAGAGGTTTACATATTGATAGGATTTTGATTTCTAATGAAATAAAATACCAGCTTTTGAACTTAGTCATTTTTTGGCAAAAAATTGCATATGCGTACTCCATTTCACTGGATACGGTAGGTAGTGTTTATTAATTCAGGGTTGATATGGATTACGGATACAGTTTACATATAAGAAAACCCGGTTTTCTGTCACATTGACAGCTTTTGACTTGTTTTCGCATGAATAACTTAAAAATCAAAATTCTTGAATATAAACATATCTGATATTCTCTGGAATCATTAGATATTGTGGTGGCTAAATTTTCATGGAATTTGTAGGTACATCTCATCCACGAATTAACATCCCCCACAAACTTATAAATTAAAGTTATAAAGTCATAGTTACTTTTGTAGGTTCAAGAGAATACACGAAATGACGTCCCCCACGAACCTGTAAAATTTAAGCAATCCACGAAAATTGGCCCCGAGAATTTTCATGATTTCACAGTATGTATAAGTGATCTGAAAACCCAAAAATTTTCTAGCTTGAGAATTGTGGAAGGAGCTATCAAGACAATTCGGATAACCTTTATACGGTAAAAATGACTGAGTTCAACATTACAGATGGTAATTTTGCATTAATCATCAAAAACCAAAATCCAAACAAGCTGCAGATCTCTGATATATGCACCATTGATATGCAAAACAATACATTTTTATCTTAAAAACTGAAGAAGTTATCCAGAAATCTTATCTGCTTTCTTATCTGCAATATTTTGCCAAAAATGACTAACCTAACAGCTGGTATTTATCAAGTACCCCATATGCAATATCATACCCCCAAATGATTAATTCAACCTTAAATATATGTACAATTGGTCTGCAAGACAAATTGGGTACCCCATAGGCTGCCGCCTATCCGCAATTTTAATAACCGGATTTTTCCTACGGAAACCCCAGTTGAAATATTATAATAATAACAACTCCAACTAATTCTCTCTCAAGAGTTAACAGATCTTGTATTAATTGAGCATTTAAATTGTTCACAGGATAAAACTTCGCAAGAATTCACCCAATAAATTTTTTTTAAATTGTTCCATAGTCATTAGTTTTCTCCAGTTCGAGAAACAGAGTGTATACCTTTAGGACTGTTTTTATCTGCATGTCTATCTAAAACTATCTATTTATCTGCCTGTCGGTCTTTATCAAGTTTCATTATTAATGCAGAACTTGTACAAAACAGTACAGGTTCATGTTTAGTGAAAATAACATACATTAATTCGTAATGCTGAGCAAACTAAGGGGAAATCAAATGGTGTTACACTGTATTTCATAAGAGACTGTTTTGAATTTTACAATTTTATTTCATTAAAGGGTGCGACTGCAACGCGTAATGATAAAAACGTTTGTATCATTAGCGGTTGAGAGTGTAAATATTTGTTCGTTTCATTAAGCGTTAGGCCTGCTGTGAGTTTGTGACGCCTTATGATATACAAAATGTAATTCTGTAATTAAGCGGCGATACGTCATTAGCTGTTGGCGATGCCAACAGCTAATGTGATAAATTATAGCATTAGACGTTGCAATTGCAACGCTTAATGATTATTATAACATAAGTGGCATTGTATCATTAATGGTTGTTACAATACATTTTTGCATCTAAGAGACAGCTCAGGTATGTTTATAAAATCTATATCTTAATTTAACATTTGTCTTTAGTAAAGATCAAAGTCTGCATTTAAAGGAAATATCTTTCTCTGTACGTGTTATAGGTTATGTATTGTCGTTCTCAGGAATAGTTTCAGTATGATTTTCTGTTTCAAGGTTCGTTTATCAGCTGTTTATAGTTTTCCGCAATATCTATATATCGGGATATATTGCATATCTAATAATTTATTGGTTATGGAAGCTTCGATCATTTTCTGTATGTTTTCTTACTGTTATTCATTTCTCTAAATAGCTTTTCTTCTAATAGGCATCAACAGGGTTTCATTCTTTTAGCCCAAAATGTGACAATGATTGGTTATTACCAATCAATGCCAATTAAAACCAAATGATTATAGTTACAACAAAAACATGGCCAATGAGCCATAAAGCTTTGACGTTAATATATAAATAGTGCCTGTTTGGGAGGGTAAGAGTTAAAATTGACACCCCGAGAAAACCATTGTCAACCGACGCGAATTTCAACTGTTATCCTCCCAAACAGGCACTATTTATTTTGTTATACTGAATGTCTTAATTTTAAAGAAAACATCACTGCTTTTAGATAGGAATAACATGAATTCTAAGGCCGTAAGACCGTACGAGCATGATTTTCGCGCATGTAACAATTCGTAATGTTACCCGTTGCTAAGTGCGTTGCTAACGCTGAGGGTAATAGAACAGATTATGAACTGCGTTTCAACCAATCAGATTTCAGTATTTAACATGAAAGTATAACAAAAAAATATATTGTTTGAGGTGTGAAACATGTACTTAAAGTTTTGAGTAAATTTGACTGGTTGACAGGATGCTATGTTATATCCTTTGTATCTAAAACATGTTATATAATTTGCATCTTAAAACATACATGTATATCAAAAAATATAACATTTCCCATTCGTCTTTCTCTCCTCCCTCTCTTTCTCTTTTTTGACATTTTCATAGAGGAGGGTTGCAACCCCGTAACCTCCCCTGGATCCGCCTCCTTTTCATGGTCTTAACGGTGATATGAGGTTTAAAAATCACTCACAGTAATCTCTTATTCAAAAGAACAATAAATAATAACATTTGAAGCTCAGATAGATTAAGTAAATTTTAACCAAAATGGCCCAATTAATGAACAATGTGCTGAACAGTGTACATTTATTGAGGGAAGGAACATTGGCTGTATCGTTTATATTGGTTTAAGAAGATCAAAAACTATTAATGACGAAGAAAAACTTACCTCTTAATAAATATATCAGATGATGTTGTTTTGTACCTGGAAATTTGGTTACCAAATCATTGCTGAATGTCAAAAATGCATATTTTTTGTGAAGAGAAATTCCTGCATCGAATAAAAAGATGTAAACATTTACCATGATAAAATAAATATAGTAATAAATTATTAGTATAATAACGATGATAGTATTAAAATAGGACAATGACAACATTACGGATTTTTGACGTACAGCTTCGCATTAACAATTTTTCGTTATGAAACAAACATTTATACCTAGAAAAAGGGCATACTTAACCGTCTTAGGTTTAAACGCTAAACCATCGTGTGGCATAGTCTCATATCCCGAATAAAAAAAAACCTTTTAGTAGCTAAATAATTTAATTTTCCCCTCAGGTTTTAGTGGCTGGTAATTTTATGATGATATTAAAGGGGTTTTTATTTGTTTGAAAACATCGCTTCTGCATAGATGTTCTACTCTGCGGATTTATTCTGTTAAGCTACGGATTGTCATATGGTCCAATACCATATGATTAGCCTGTCTTTTGACCAACTCTAGATTGCCAATAATGTTCATGATACAGTAGTCTTAGAAGGTGCCTCGACAATTTATGGTTGGGTTCTTGGGGACTTGTAAGAAAGATTCTTTGCTGGACATTGGTGAAATAATCAAAAGAGCAGGTTCCATACAATGTCTTATTGGAAGAATTGTGTTAACTCATGAAAATCGGGTTATTAAAAAGCAGTGCAAGTTATCTAATTGACATTTTAATGTTTATTCTAAAACTTTATTCTTGTAGCTACACATAAATTTCCACAACTTTGGCAGATTCTTTCTTGCTCATCCTAATAACCCATTTAGTGTGACTGTCAGATGGCCAGGGACATAAACCATACAATTTTGGAGGAGTTCTCGTTATCATGACAATCCACTTAGTTTGATTGCTAGATCTCCTGTTGCAGAGAAGAATCTTAAAGAATTAAAGCATATCAATGCATATTCACTATATGACCATATTATTATATTAGATCAATAAATGTAGGGAACACGATTTTTGAAAGAAATAATGCATACTCGTTATAATTACTACTAAAGCCTTATCATAACACAACAAATCCCTGACATGGGGCCATAAATTTTACAGTTCTGGAAGAGACCTGCTTGCTCATCATAACAATGTGCTTAGTTTGTCTGCTGAATCCATTTGTAGAGAGGAAAATTTTTAAAGATTGCACAAAGTTTAACCTTATGGTCTCTTCAAGGGCGTGAGTTTCACAATTGATTTGTTTCCTACTTCCCATAGCGTTACACACAAAATTTGGTTGACAAAAGAAAAAAAGATCGTAATAGATCACCAGAGTCTTTCAGGTGTCCTTAAGATAACAAAAATGAAACCAAATTAAATTGCTGAAGATTGGAGATCGTCAATATATTGTCATACTTTTCTTTTCATATAATCAAGAGTTGATTACGTTCATGCATCTTACCGGATATTTCTTCCACAGTTTTTCCAATGAAGTTCGTAACTTCTATTTGGAAACATTTTTTCTCGAGTTGACCTCTCTGTCTCACAACTAGCACTGGATGAGGGAAAGAGACCGTTGACCCTTTGTATTCTTCAGTATATATATCTATCGGTGTGCAGCTGTTGTCATCTTTACTTTTTGCGATCCATTGTACATGATAAGGAACAGGTAATGATTTGATTGTCACAGAAATCCTCTGACCCCCATTATTTCCATCTTCAATGTTTTCCACAAATACACAAGGGGTACCTTGTAAGAACAAAACATTTCTTAATTAAAATGTTTAATGTGTAAGAACTAAATGTCAAAAAAGAATATTTTAGTTTTATTGAATATAACATAAAACAGCTGTTAAGGTGGTATGGGAAACCTCCATGTTGTGACGAACTTCACAAAAAAATAAGCTATAAAATCAAGTATTATTTTATTCAACTGTTAAACCTAAATATTGTTACATAATAGCCAAGCGTAATATGTTTGAGCGTTAGATACGAATCTGTTAGTCATGAGTTCTAATCCCGCTCGGCCTTTTATAATTTTCCCTATATGATTTTGTTTAAAATGTTTTTTGTCAAATATTGAAAATTTAAAAAATTCTAGAACAGTGAAAGTATTCTGATGATAATGTCCGTTTATCCACATCAATATCGACAGGTGTCCAATACCATCTTAAGTATATTATATGCAACATTAACCCTGCAAGGAAGTAAATAATTTTTCTTTCAACTGATTCATTTGTTTTCCTAATTGTTTCTTTGTTTATTTCAAACACAAAAACCTATAGGCATCGTTCAAGGTAATGTTATACTAATAGTTCGTAATTATGTTAATGCTAACTTATTAGAGAAAAATTAAACTTATCTAATAACTAGAGTTTCGCAGGATACAGTTTTAATATTTAAAAATGCCTTATTTGGTCCACACTTTTTCCAAAGTTTTCGACATATAAAGCCCCCATCACCAATTCCACCCAAAAAGGGTGAAATGCATTGAAACAACTTTGGTACAACTCCATTGGATCTCCGTTATGGTGCAGGTGCGATAGTTATTCAACCCCGCAACGATTTCGGTTTAAACCGTATATGAATGACAATTAAATTTGTGTTTCTTACCTAAACTAGTTGTGTTTGGCTTAAATTGATTTTAAAATATCAAGTATGGTCCAAATATGTTCACTGACCTTGATCGGTTTTATATTGGGACAGCCAATGAAAATTCAGGAGCGAATCCTTAAGTGAATGTAGGAATTCCCAAATTTAAACATAAAGAAAGCGGGAAATATGAATTTCTCATCATATATTTTATTCAATGATGTTACGGTGATAAAATGTGGTAAGACCATTAATAAAAGCCCCTTTCACAATTGGCGCACGACCACTTTACACCACTTTGCGATCGAAATTTTTGAGCTTCGCACGAGCTCTCGCATACGTTGCACGAGCCCTCGCTTACGTTGCACGAGCTCTCGCATTCGTTGCATATGTTTTTCTGGTCGCATCAAGTCTCCTCTGAATAGTGGACATGCACACTATTCAGACGCGACCCAACGCGATCCAAATTATCGCAGTGCAACGCACGAACATTAGTACGAACGTTTTACAACGTTTTGTGTACATGTATTCCCAAGAGTGATACACGATTTATAAAGATTGTAATATAAATCGCTGGTGTTTATGCGTCTGTTTTGCGACCGTGAGACTGTTGCTCAACGTATCCCATGTAATCTTGCAACGTTTTACTATCATTGCACGACTTATCAGCCTCAATATGCCATGCTTTACTATTAGTATATATACCCTGTATAAGTATCTCTGATTCAGAACAAATTTAACAATATTCATTTATTGCATGATGGTGAGGGAAATACATGTATGAAGATTTATTCCCTCAAGAAAAATCATATTTCCCGAGGGCTTCGCCCGAGAGAAATTTGTTTTTTTCTGGGGAATAAATCCTCATATTCCCTGAACATTAATGCAATAAACGTTTTATAATACCAAGCAACATATGATTACACAAAATACGTTGATTTCTAATAAATTTTTACTTTTCAACAGTTGCAACTTTAACGTCGTGATTGTTTGATTTCCCATGCAATCTTACTTTTACATCATAAATCATAGATAGTTAAGTTGGTTCTGAGATATAAAGAGAATCATAATGATTAAATATTTTTTATTTAATCATATTTGTCTACATCGTATGCTCGTATCTGCTTTTTCATTCCTATGATATCTCCCTGTCACGTGACTTTCTAGACCAATCAGATGTAATAGAATAATCATATTGAGGTATAATAATAAATGCTGCTGCATATCTGTACCTTCTTGGGCCTCATCTTTTCTCGCTTTCAACTATGTCTACTGAATATGGGCGGTGTACATGCCCCCGCTGACTCGCACGATCATTCGTACCATGGAAGGCATAATCGCACGTCCAATCACATTGGCGCACGTTCAATCGTCCGATCACCTAGTCTCTCGGGCGTTCCTATCGTATTATCTTTCAACAGTTGCTTTCATTGTACAACAGTCGCATATAGACGCAAGATATATCGCAAGATTCGATGCGTTTACATCGCACAACGCTCGCTTAGATCGTGCGAAATTCGTACGAATACTTTTTTTCATATGCGATTATTTCGGCAACAATTGGCGATTCATATCTATTTTTTTCGGTCGCACGAATATTTGGTCGCTTCTGCTCGTGCGCCAATTGGGAAAGGGGCTTAAGGTCTTACGTTTCCAACGGAAAACTTTATTGTTTTCGTACTGTTTCTTATTAAGGGCTTCCGTTTCCAGCTGAAGACCTAATTGTTTTTGTACTGTTTCTTATAAAATTTTTGTTGTCGTCATTTTCAGTCCCGTTTTACGGCCGATGGTGTATTTTTTTTTTACGTCAACCTATTCCATGCAGAGCTGATATCAAAAACTATCAGAGATATGACTATGATATTTTCAAGATCCATACAGGCAACGCGGATCCCGTGTTTCCCGCGCCCCGTCACGGTATAAACACATCGAGGTGATCGGCCAGGTGAGACAGGTATACCGCGTTCCCATCACGGTAAACTCATCATCTACCTGTCCCCGCCACGGTAAAATTATGGATGGAAAAGTATCGTATACAAGCGGGAGTTATCTCCCCGAATGACAAATAAATTGCATGTTTCTTTATAGTTAATGACGATATTTAACCAGATTTTGACAGAGATTATAATCGAAATACTTGGAGACTTTTTTACTATTTTTTTTTTATTTCATAGCTATTAAATAAATTAGAAAAGTATTTAATTTAATACTTGTGCAGCAATTACAAATAAAATATTTTCGAATCCATTATCATATTTAAAAAGGTCGTTAAATTAAAAATTATCATGAAATGATTTTAATTGCCAATAAAATTATAAATGTGTACGCAGTTTGATTGTGTTTTCTTAAAAATTAATTGGTCCGCCTACATTTGTATTGTTTGTTGTTGAAGTTCATGCGTGTCAACTAATGATGAGCAAGTGATTAAAAATTAGGGCTTCCTATAAAATTACCAACCCGGTATTTTTAGCACGTTCCGTTCATTTCTTACAAGGTCTTCTACGTGTAAAGAACATTTTTTGTGAATTCACGTTTTAGTGAATTTGTGTTGCGTTACTTTAGGTATTTGTATGGCTCGTCGTTTGTCATTGCGCGAGGATTCTCACTTTCTAGTGCGTTACGTTTGCGACGACAATCTTTAAGTGCGAAGCCGTGTGTTCTTCTTGCATGCTGGATGTGAGAAGGACGTGAGGGCCAAGCTGGAGATGGAGGATACGGTAACGCGGGCCAATACGGGATCCGCGTTGCCTGTACTGTAGGTAGACAATAGTTTTAAAGTGTGCCCTTTTAATTTGTCGCCAGTGACGCCATTTCTTGGAGCACGTCAAGGCACGATAATTGGGTACGAATTTTGAATCAAAATTTTCATACCTTTTGATATATATCTTTTTATCAGTTGATATTTTGTTAAAACGTTTGGGCCAAGACACTTGTAAAGTCAATTACAAATAACTTAAATATATCAAGTTGTTGATTGTAACGACATCAGTTTGAAAAACTCATTTCCACACCCATTTATTACGTAATTAGGGATTTTTGGGGGCCAAAATCCTTAAACTTCGACTTAATATATCTAGAGGAGGAGACATTATTTGTTAAAAACTGTAGAAGAGAAAAAGTCTGCTTTGATGATTGTAATCAATTCCACTAATCAAAACACTAATGTTAGTCCCCATTAAGCATCTACAGGGCGGGTCTCAAAATTATTTAATCATTTGAATCTAAAAATGAACAACAATATACGATGAGTGTAAGAACAAAAAATGTTAGTATTTGTGAGAGCTCTTTTAATTAAGGGCCAGTAGACTCGTTAAGTCAGTTACAAATAACTTGAAAAAGATAAAGATTTTGTAATGTATTATGTAAGTTGTTGATAGTAATAATATTTGTTCGAAAAACTCATTTTCACACCCATTTATTATTTAAGATATTTAGGGGCCAAAGTCCTTAAACTCTGACGCAATATCTAGAGGAGGAGACATATTTTGTTAAGCATTGTAAAAGAGCAGATGTCTGCATTGAGAATTCAAATAGATTTCCTTATTCAAACAGAATGAACGCTTCATTAAAGATCTACAGCGTTGGCTCCTCAACAATTTTAGATGGGTGTAAGAACAAACTAGATGCTGCCATTAGACAGTAATACCCGCACGAAATGTTTGCCCCTAAATAACTCTGTTTTTTACCAGTTTAATTAAAAATGAAGGCCACATGCAAGCTTCTGTAACACATTTAAAAATTATAATTTTCATAACTGAAGGATGAGATCCCTTCCCATATGAGAATACACATGAGCAGTACTCTATGTGCAATTTGGGGTTGAACTGTTTGCAGTGACTTTTCAGTTAATCAATAATCTTAGTATATCATGTCATAGAAAGTATAATGGTCTATATAATTATTACAAACAAAATTAAAAATTAAATTATGCCCCATCCCCGTGGCGGTTGCCGGTTTTAGATTTGCTTCTGTGTGCCTACTACATGTACATCATCGTGTGCACAGATTTAGAGAAGGGGTTGGAGTGAGGGGTCGAGACCCCCCCCCCCCCCCATGAAAATTAATTAACATCAATAGTAAAATTACCAGTAATTCACCTTGAACCCCAATGCTCTTACAGACATGTAAACGCTCTAACCCATTGCGCTTCAATGTTAGGTAACATTATTTTGGGGGTAAATATTTAATTAATATCTATACTTTATTGTTTATCTCAATTAAGGAAGTATACATCACAATATGCAGGTGTCCTGCACCACCTTAAAGCTGTAATTTACCTAATAAAATAGTGCAAGGGGTTTTGAAGAATAGGTCATAAAAATACATGCATGTTACAAATAACTGTAGCCCTTTTCACAAAAAATCTTAAGGTTTTGCGTAAGATTTCAACTTAAGAATATCTTACGAGAAATCTTAAGTGCTTTTCACGAACGCATTCGTAACAGGTTTCACTTAAGAATTTACTTACGAGTTATCCTTTCCCTAGCAACGATTTGAATTCATTTAATAATTCTTATAAAACAGGAGAAACATATAAATTAACCAACATTCTCATAAAAAAGATGCAAAACTGAAATTATATACCACTTACATCGAGTGAAATCAGTGTGGTGTAGTAGAAATCAAAATATGACGTCACAATCACAATGTGTGTTTAGTGTGACGTAGGAAAATCTTACGCGAAAAATTTGCCGTAAAAATTTTTGGAGAATTTATTTGTGTATTTTTTCAACAATAACTGTGCTATATAATGCGAAATAATGGTATAATGCGCCTTAAAACATTAAATTTAGCTGTTTTTCTTGTATATTTTACATAATACGATTATTATTTACAGTTTTGAAATACTTACGAGAGGGTATGTGCTATCGAAAAGTTACGACAAATTTTACACGTAAGAATCTCATAAGATTTTTTGTGAAAATGAATAAAAACTTAAGTTTTCACTTACGATAAAAATCAATCGTAAGTTTTTTTGTGAAAAGAGCTACTGATCTTTGTCTGAAGCTACGTACACAACACAGGTCTGCAGGTCTCATTAGCGGGTACTAGTTTTACCAAGCTCTTCGATTAGATGGTTTCATATACCGGTATGTGTTTTCCATATGCAGAAAAGGATTAGTTAAGATCAGCTAAAGGAATTCATTCTTGTGCTTTAATTGGATTATCATTATGATGTTGACCAATATAGGTAAGTATAATACATGTACATTTAGTAGCAGTAGCATAATATAATGAGATGCCAGCACACATAAGTTTTACTTTCACTTTCTAAATATGATCTCCCTATGACAGCATACTGTATCATCATCTTTTAATATTTAAATAAGCTTATAATTGTTACCTATCCTATCGCATTTGTAAAGTTTCTGTCATTTTAATTGCAAAAGTTATTTTTTTATTTGTCAGACTTACACTATTTAGTTGACCCCATAGTGACCCTGTATAAACAATTTCGTATTAAATTTGTGTATAACATGTAAGTAAGTGTAGACACTTATCATATTTATGAGTTATAATAGGAAGGAAGGAGTATTTCTTTCTTAATGTAAATACAATGTAGGTCATGACCTTATGGGACTGTTCGATCTGACCCCAGGAAAATATGGTGTAAAGTACATTAATGACCCCCAGGTGTTATCTTTAACCGCCCCCCCCCCCTTTATGAAATAGGAAATGATGATACACTGTATATTTTGTTAACTTCTGAGATCCTCATCCCTAAACCATATAATTTATTCTTGCTCTTTGTGTCATTACTCATCAAACTGTATATATATAGGTTATGCCCCCTTGGAGACACTCTGACATTCTAGAACTAGAAATAATAAAGTATTTTATCTTATTCCTATGTAGTGTTTGATCCATGTAGGTAATTCCTAGCCTAATGATGACACTGCTTTGTTTCGGAGACTTTACAATTGCCCAAAATAGGCGAATACACATGCATATAACATTTTGTTTATAAATCTTAAAAAATGAATTAAGCAATTTCCAAAATGTTAATGTGCATCAGGAGAGAAAAAGCAATCAAGAAATAATTTAAAATTTGCTACTGTACACATATGAGAATGTATTAAGAAGACTGAATCTTTAGAACCAGGTTAGATGGGGGGGGGGGGGGTGGATGTGGAGTATAAACATTTATAACTTAAATCGTTTATTGTTATAAATTTTAACTTTTCAATGAATATTAGTTATTGATCCCAAGTTAGAAATATGATTATATCTCAATAGATCATTTGTCAAGTATGCAAGGTGTAATGTATTTTTTTTTAGGAATAACATTTTTTACCAGTTTATAAAAGTTTTTAGACACCCAAAGTATATTTTGATTTTAATAGATCATTCGACAATCAAGGGGGGGGGGGTGGGAGAACAGTTTATATTTGAGTTTGTTTAGGGGTGGGGGTTCCAAGTCATCCCGATATATTTGACAATTTTTTATTGTGATTTAAAATAAAACTATAAGCCATACTAAAGTCATGAACATGAATAGTATAGAACAAAACACAAACTAATATATGTATATATACAGAGGAAGTATTACAAACCATAGATGATTGATCTATATCTGGGTTCTTAAATTAAATCATATATCATGTACATATTATATCATTGTCTCTTTGTTCAAGGCATTTCAGATGGTATGTAGGTCATGATCCCAAGTGCCCTTCCTGAAATTATCAAATATCATAAAAACCATTGAGATCCCCACCTTAATCCAAAGATATTATTCCTCCTTAGGTCATGGAGCATCAGATCATTATGGCATGTAAGTCATGACCCGAAGGGGTCAGGATTATCCTGACCCCCTTAGACTCAGAAATTGTCAATTATCTTTAGATTATTGATGTTTGATGATCCTATCTCTATTTAATCTTTATTACTAAGTTTCCCGAATGAAATTTGAAGACTTATTGTTTTTGTACGGTTCTTAATACATGTATTATTATTCTTCGTCTTCTTCTTTCCCGCTTTTAACTTGTTTCTCAGAGATGGCTGAACAGAATTGAACAAAACTCTAGGATATGATAGGCCTGCATATCTAGTTGTGCATCCTGGTTTGATTTTTCTCATTTTGGGTTAGACAACCACTTTTCAGGGTGGGGGGGGGAGATCAAAACGGTGTGGGGTCTAACACTGAACCTTTTAGGAAGAATAGTAGACTCTATTGTAAATGGTAACTTGAAAATGGACAAAGATAATAATATAGGGTTTTCATAATCATATATTGACTGTTACTGGCAATATATAGGGTTTATTTGATCTGACCCCTGGGGTCATCCCCACCCCCCAGGAATTTGAAATTACCATATATCTCAGAAACTGTTATAATCATGACCCCTAAATCATATATATTCATGGTTCTGATGTCAAGGAGCATCAAATATTATGTAGGTCATGGGCCCTGTGGGTGGTCCTGACCCCCTCGAACAGCAAGTCCCTTAATATCTTCAAAACGGTTGAGATCCCCACCCTTAAACTATATATATTCTTGTTCCTTGTGTCAAGAGGCATCAAACAGTATGTAGGTCATGGGCCCTGGGGGTGGTCGTGACCCCCCCTCGAACAGGAAGTGCACGAATATCTCGAAAACGGTTGAGATCCCCATCCCTTAACCATATATATTCTTGATCCTTAATTAAAGGGCATCAAAAGGTATGTAGGTAATGGGCCTCAGGGTTAAATTTAATTTTTTAAAACCGTTATGCACATCTGTAGAACAGTCCCTATCATATCCCAAAATATGATGTGTCTAACCATTAAATCATAAGAGGAGCTCTTGGATCTATGGGTTTTTTTTAGTGATAAACGTCAATTTTCTGCTACTATTTGACTCCCTGGATGAAATTTAAATTTTAAAACCTGACTGCACATCTATAGGACAGTCCCTATCATATCCCAAGATATGATGTGTCTATCCATTAAATCATAAGAGGAGTTCTAGGATCTATGGGTTTTTTTGGTGATAAACGTCAATTTTCTGCTACTATTTGACTCCCTGGATGAAATTTAAATTTTTAAAACCTTACTGCACATCTATAGGACAGTCCCTATCATATCACAAGATAAAATGTGTCTATCCATTAAATCATAAGAGGAGTTCTAGGATCTATGTTTTTTTTAGTGATAAACGTCAATTTTCTGCTACTATTTGATTCCCTGGATGAAATTTAAATTTTAAAACCTTACTGCACATCTATAGGACAGCCTCAATTATATCCCAAGAGATACTCCAAAAGTTATAAGAGGAGTTCTGGGAACCATACTTATTTTGCAAAAAAAACGTCATTTTTTGTTGCCAACTGATCCCCTTAATAAAAAAAAATTGAAAATTCCGAAACCTTATTGCGCATCTGTAGGATACCCTAAAACATATTCAAAGAGATGATTTGTCTACTGTTGAAAATGTAGGAGGAGTTCGAGGAAGAAGGTTTTTTGTGAAAAAACGTCATTTTTTACCAATTATCTGACCCCCAGGACTAACAGAGAATTTTTGAAACCTTTTTACAAAACAACATGATACCCCAAATCAAACTCCAAGAGTTCAGTTTGCTGGTTTATAAGATGTAAGAGCAGTTTGAGAAAATAAAACGTGACAGACGGACGGACGGACGGAACAGGGTAACAACAATATACCCGAACTTTCTTTAGAAAGTTCGGGTATAAAAATGTTAGTATTCGTAAGAATCTCAGGCCAAATCTCAGTTATGTAGATTAATTGGAGGTCTCTACGTTACATAAAGATGACGTTATTATGACATGACTTGACGTTTTAAGTGAATGATTTTCTGTGTTAATTTTTTCAATTATATAATCAATCAAAACTTTCCTTTTTCGATCAAAAATTTTGATCGATCTAGTTGTCACACCATTTACAAAGTGCACGCACAGTCATTTATAGTGTACGTTGCCTTTGTCACTAAGGGACGTTTGTTATACATACATTATATCCTTCATTTAGGTCATAATTTTGTACTTTTGAATGTTTGTTTTTACAAGTTTAAGGATGTTTGTTTACTGGATTGAGTTGTCAAATTTGGTTTGTAATAAAGTTCTTAGTTAGTAAAATTTGTTCTAAACACGAAACGTACTTTTAATATGAATAATTATCGACATAACATTCGATTTTTTTTACTTTAATATGAAATTAGGTTCAAACTACATGTAATAATGGACTTATAGTAAAACAGAGGAAATTCGGACTAAATTTTTAAAAAAATTTTCCACTGAATCATTTTCATCAGTACTATTATAATAAATGTTTAGATTTTATTTGATAATGATTATAATTTTGCATATTTTCTGTCTGTTTTATCTCATTTATTTATTAAGATAATTGTATTTCGCGCAATGCAAAAATAATGAAAAATGCTTAAAAACGATAAAAGACACAATATCTTAAATGTTTTATCATTAACCTTACATAAAGTTTATGCCAGCAGAATAAGGTCAATAAAAGTTTAATACTATAAAGATTTAAGTGTTATCATTATTCTATTTTTTTGTTAAATCAAATCAAACATGGGTAGGGGTCTGATAACTGACAGAAAAAAATTTGGACTGGAATATTTTTAAATATTGTTGCTAAAACCTCAGTGTTTTGTATCTATTTAGTGCCACTGCCGTTCTAAATTATATTTCATTTTTTAAAAGAGTTTAATTATATTTGTATTTTTTCCCATTTAAGAAAATCTCAATCATAGTGTAATATCTTTTTTCTTCAATTTTCAAAAAATATTCAATGGCCATTAACTCAAAAAAATAGGTTATTGACCTACGTTTTGAAAGTGAATATTTATACTACAATTAAAGGTCTAAACTACACTATAGATGGTTTTTTCATTATCATCAGTGGAATTATTTTCAATATGAGTAAACGTAGTCCTTAAGTCATTTGTAAAAGGAAACATTTCCTTTTATTATGAGCAGATAATTATAACAAATCACATCTTTTTTTAAGAGAAACTTTATATATGTATTACTCGCGCAAAAGTTTCTAACAAAACTAAATATTTCATAACGCGAAAATGTCCAACTACAACAAGAGAAGCCTTCTTTTTTTATTCAGAAATTAAAGTCTTACTGACAAAAATCCATCAGACAAAACCGTATATGAAATTTTAAAAAATCTCTTTTTTTGGTATGTATGTACGTACAGGTTTATCTTATGAGATGTCAAAAATGAATTTAATTTCTACCTATGTCATAAGATTTAACATAATTTGGGGCAGTTTTCGCTTTATAACTATAAACCGCCATGCAATAGGTCAAGCAAAGCGAACACTATAACAAACGAAGAAATTAACTTGACATACTGTACGAAAAGAAAATCCTTTGCAATGAAACTCCTGAAGCACTTTTTTCCACTGTCTGGTTGAAAAATAGCATTCATTTTGGTATAAGAGGAGTTACAGAACATTGCAATTTAAGAGGGGAGCATCACATTGAAAAAATAAGTTGATGACACAGAATTCTCGAATAAATCGAAAGACAAACAAAAACAAGAACACGGGAAAATATGGTGGACATTTGCCAAATCAAACCCAACATGTTTTCGACTGGGAGTGCAAGAGATCTGATTGATCGTTACAAACTATATGGAGCCAAAAGACCTCTCGGCTTTTCGTAAGATTTTGACCTCTTCCACCTATAAAAAAGAACCATCCCTTTCCATGACCCTCTTAGCGATTTATTGTTTTTAAAACAAAAATTGGAGAGAAAAGCTTGCTTCTTTTATGAGAGAGATGGCTACAAAAGCTAACTTTACAGGCAAAAAACTTAAAAACCACAACGCAAGAAAACATCTTGTTCAGAAACTTCGTAATGAACCAACCGACATTATGTAAATAAGCGGACATAAAGCTCGTTTCAAAATACCATCGATTTTCCCACTTGGTGACAGCCAATGTTTACGTCAGTCGCTAGCTAGACTCAGTCAGCCGGTAACTTCGCCGGCATCAAAAGCATGCCGCCGCCACAACAACCCATGCAGTAGAAACAATGCAATTGCACTAGAGACACTGCAGGTCGAAAAACAATTGTTTTGCTTATTTAATCTAATATTAAGTATTATTAATACGCATCTCAGAAATGACCTTATAAAAATGTAGCTTAAAAACACAGACACTCAGAGAGAGAGAGAGAGAGAGAGAGAGAGAGAGAGAGAGAGAGAGAGAGCATACGGTTGAAACGTGCAACTTCATTAACAATAGTGTTCTGCAGATCGAAAAACAACTTATTCTTTTATCTATTAACTAATATTTGAAATTATTCTTTTATTTGGAAGATTCAAATATATGGAGAGAGAGAGAGAGCTGGCTAAGCAAGATGGGGCCTCATCAGGCCCCGCCATCACCACCTTTACTGAAATCAATATAATACTCCGCCTCAAGTCTGAGTATTAATCTCTTTATGATTAGAAAAAAAAATTGAGTTGGGGAATGAGTTGAGTGGTTTTAAGATTTTGGTGACGGTGGAGCCAGATTTTCACAAATTTTTTTGTTCTTTTTGTTCTTTTTGTACCATGCTGAAAATTATTTCGTTAATTATATTTGCAGCCGATTGAGCTTATTCAAATGCACTTTTAAGTATCGACATCTCTGGGTTAACCCCTGAACCCCATACAGGTTAGTGAACTACGTACTTGGTAAGGTTTGCTGTAGCATCTTTACTGATTAAAAAAAGTTTACTGACCCATGTCCAATCAGACTGTAGTAGGTGGAGTTAAGAATGTACCGCTCGTGACTTGAATGAGAGAAGAGAGATAGAAAGTAAGAAAGTGAATGCTTCGATACAATTCAAACATGTAAAAAAAAATCTGTGACCTATAGTGTTCAAGAAATCAAAATACAAGCAACATTTGTCAGTAAACGCATGTATATATGCATGCATGCATTATATAAATCTATATGAATGAAAACTAAACCGTCCTTATTCATAATCGTTAAGATAGCGCCATTTCTTTGATGCCTGCAAAGTGACCCAGCCAACTCTCATGCGGTCATACTGCGTGGGAGTTTTGGCGGCATGTCTTTGATGCTGGATTTAGCGAGCTGCTGACGAAATCAAGACTGTCAACAAGTGGGAAATCGGTGGTATTTTGAAACGAGCTCTAAAATGTACAGTCGGTTTTGAATTATAACCCAATAAGGGAAGATCGGCGGAGAAAAAACTCCCAAATTCTGAACATCAACTGCTAGCGAAGATTGTTTTGGTTGTATATAGCCATTTCTTGCTTACAAAGTGTAAACGTTCATTTCTGTAATAATTTTTAATGAGGTCACAATGATTACTGCAAGTACTTATCGTTTGACGGAGCATTATTAAACAAGAGGCCCAGGGGCCACATTGCTTACCTGAGCAACAATTGCCTTAATTCTGATCAAATTATCATTACAGTATCAAAATATCTTAACAACTAAGTACAGTAGATCTTGCTAAAAAAAAAAATAGAAAATCTGCCAACTTTTATCCACCTCTTTTTTTGGGGGGGGGTAAATACCAAGCTCCTTTTGTTGTTGTACCTGTAAGAAGATTTTTCTCTATTCCTATATACCCCCCCCCCTTTTGTGGCCCCACTATTCTCAAGGGAATCATGGTTTTATCAAACTTAAATCTGCATAACCTGTGCTTCCACACTAAGTACTAAGTTTTGGTCTGAAAACTTTCCCAGAATATTTTTAAAGATTTTCTCTATATATTCCTATGTAAAAATTCAAACCGCCATCACGGCCCCGCCCAACCACTAGGGACTGTGATTTTACAAACTTGAATTTACACTACCCGAGGATGCCTCTACACAAGTTAAAGCTTTTCTGGCCAAAAGTCTTTAAAAAGAGGATTTTAACGATTTTCTCAATATATTCCTATGTAAAAATTCATTCCCCATTGTGGCCTCACCCTATAGCTACCCCTGGACTATTATTTAAACAAACTTGAATCTATACGATCTGGGGATGCTTCCAGTCAAATTTGGGCTTTCCTGGCCTATTAGTTTTGAGAAGAAGATTTTAAAAGATTTTCTCTATATATAAAAAATTATCCCCCATTGTGGCCCCACCCTACCCCAGGGACCATGATTTGAACAAACTTGAATCTACATTATCAGCTGAGGATATTTACACGCCGATTTGAGCTATCTTGGCCAAATAGTTTTTTAAAGAATTTTTTTTTATAGATTTTCTCTATATATTTTTATGTAAAACTTGATCCCCCAATTGTGACCCCACCCTACCCCTGGGGACCATGATTTGAACAAACTTGAATCTACACTATCTGAGGATGCTTGCACTCAAATTTGAGCCCTACCCCCGGGGACCATGATTTGAACAAACTTGAATCTACACTATCTGAGGGTGCTTCCACTCAAATTTGAGCTTTTCTGGCCTAATAGTTTTTGAAAAGAAGATTTTTAATAATTTTCTCCATATATTCCTATGTAAAACTTGACCCCCCATTGTGACCCCACCCTACCCCCAGGGACTATGATTTGAACAAACTTGAATCTACACTATCTGAGGATGCTTCCACTCAAATTTGAGCCCTACCCCCGGGGACCATGATTTTAACAAACTTGAATCTACACTACCTGAGGATGCTTCCACTTAAATTTGAGCTTTTCTGGCCTGATAGTTTTTGAAAAGATTTTTAAAGACTTTCTTTTTATATTCCTATGTAAAACTTGATCCCCCTCTTGTGGCCCCTCCTTACCCCCGTGGACCATGATTTAAACAAATTGAATCTATACTACCTGAGGATGCCTCCATACAAGTTTAAGCTTTTCAGGCCGAATATTTTTTGAGAAGAAGATTTTTGAAAAATACCAACACATTTTCAATAATTCTCAATTATCTCCCCTTTAAAGAGGGCGTGGCCCTTCATTTGAACAAACTTGAATTCCCTTCACCTAGTGGTGCTTTGTGCCAAATTTGGTTGAAATCTGCCCAGTGGTTCTTGAGAAGAAGATGAAAATGTGAAAAGTTTACGACGACGACGACAACGACAGACAACGGACAAATTGTGATCAGAAAAGCTCACTTGAGCCTTTGGCTCAGGTGAGCTAAACACCGGCTAGTATGTTTATTTATTCTAAAAGAATGGCCCTTCTCAAAAGAAAATATAACTAATAAACAGCAATGTTAAAAAGTTCACTGGAAAATGAACTTGGTTGGTACATGTACGCAATCAAATTATCTGTATACTATATGGTAGGCTTTCCTAGAGGGTAATGAGCCTAGATTTGGATAGTATGGTGGGCGTGGCAAGACAGTAACCTTTTCCGGATCCGACTTCAAAATTAGCATCAAAAGCTCACTTGTTTGTAATGAAGCATTATCATGAAGTAAACAAATATGCCTATATTCCGACACAGGGCGTCGCCCATGATACATGTAATATTTATGGAGCTTTTTTTTAGTATAACATCCCGATAATACTGACCTTCGGCGCCGAAGTTTTACGGCTTTACCATAACATGAGAAGAATATACAATAAAGTACCGTCTTTGTGCTTATGGTTTTTTGGCAACTACATGCACAGGCCTTCTACTGTGTTTACTTAGCTATGTCTTGTTTCCATTTTTCTTACTGGTTCGAAATAGGGACCAGCAACAATATTGTCTTTAATTAAATGTTGTTGCTATACTTATCAATTGATTAGCGGTTTGTACTAGTACTCGTTTCTGTTTTTGGTCATCTGTCAATATATCAATATACATCTGGCACAAATATTTCGTACTTTCAAAAAACGCTTAAAAAATAAATGCACTCGCGATTTCTTTACCTGGCTAGGTGTATCTGCCATCTACCTGTTACCTGTTACAGTCAATGGCTGGCCAGATTTTGCTGCATCTTCAATGAACCTTGTGCCAGTTAAAAAAAAAAATTCTTTAGCTCAGATGAAAAAAACTGACAATAACCAACCGTCAACCATCTCAAAAATTCATAAAACAAAATACAAATTTAAAGCAGATCAGAGCAACACGGACCTCAATATAGATAGAGTTAGGATCAGGTGTCTAGGAGGAGTAAGCATTCCCTGCTGACCGGTCACACCCGCAGTGCACCCAATGTCATATCGGTAAAAATGTCATTATCGGGAAAATGTCGTAATTTGGGGAAAATATCACAATCGGGAAAACGGAGAAAAATCCGTGGACAATACCTTATCAGACCAATAAACTTCCCAAATTCAGTAAAAATATTTGTTACCGAATGAACGAGTTTTGTGCAAACCTATATATATAAGCTCCAATTTTTCAATATTCCCAACCCGTTTCCTAACCAATTTTACAAAATTGGTCAACGGCTGGCTCTATTGAAATATAAGTTTAAAACTATGTGAAGCCAAAGGCTCGTGTTTATACCGTTTAAACATTTTAATTAGATATATTTAGGAGTATCATTATGTATTAAATTGTGCAAAGCGTTATCGCTCTGTGCTACTACACGTTACATATCGCACAGCCCTCATATATGCACTATTGTTATTGTAGCTACAGTTATTTATAGCTTCAACTCTGCCCATACAAGTATTTGAACTCTATACCTGCAAAACTGCGCTAACTGTTTGCTTCAACAACTTGCGAAAAAAACTTCTTTCGATAAAGTATTGAACGTAGACATGCTATAGCATTCTAACGGTCATAAAGTTGAAATTCAATTAACCATCAATAGTATGTAGAGAATCGTAACGATGTAAGCTGCATACAATTTTTTTTAAAACCACAAGACAAGCCTTGCAATAATTCACAAATTAACACAAACCTGCACCTAATGAAGAAACATATATATTCTCTTTTTTTTTCAACAAATTATATCCTGTTTTATCTCTTCTAATTTATCTTGACAAAGCATTAGCCACCGATAGTGGTCACTATTGACAAACAAAAGAATTTGAGAAACGCAGTTGAATCGTTCATATACAAATCACTCTGATATACCTCTATTATACAATGTTTTACCTCAGGTTTAAATCGCAATGTTTTCATATAATTATATGAAATGTTTTTAAAAATGTTTATTAGTATTGATCTTCATGAATTTTGAACTACATAAAGTTAAAGGTTTTGCCGCATCGCTATTATAAAATAAGATAATCTGGACATTATTGGATGAAGTAGTTTGAGCACAAAGGTATTTATGATTATCGAAATATCAAGAAAAAAGTGATGGAAGCAAAAACTCGGGACAGAGTATAGGTATGTTTAAACAATAAACATACACAAAAGGTAGCGATAATACCGAAAAAATTAACGAAACCCGCGTTCTGTATTGTGCCTAACTTTATAGCCCGCATGTATCACAGAAGAAAGCATTTTATTGTTTATATTAACATCTTTCTTTTAATAAATTAATGAATTGAATTGATCGTAATAAGTTAGTAAAAGACACTGAATTATTGTTAATGTACACATGTACGTTAGATGAAAGCTGTAGCCAAAGCGTCTTATACGGGAATTTGAGTTGTGTATCATGATTAGTTCGTGCAATCCGTGATTTTTCTTAGGTTGCTGATGATTTCGACCAATCGATAAACTGCATGGTTAGAACTGGATAGAGTAGAAGTCAGTCCCGTCAGTTTCTATACAACTGCGAATTACAATCAATTTTTGTAAGAAATAGAGGGAATAATACTTAGTGGATGTAAATTGTAGTTGGAACTTTTCAGTGAGACAGTCAAAGCCGATTTTTTTCACCGGTAATTTCATAAGAATAAAGTATTGATAACGTATAAAAGAAAAGAGAAAACGAGAAAATAATTGAACACCATATAACTTCCGAGTTTCAAAAACAGCTATTGATTTAAAACTTGTTTCAGAACTATAAAGATACTTAAAAAATAATACATGTATTAGTAAATATGCGATAAAATTTCCGTGCAAAAGGTTGATAAAAAAGAATAAATGTTTCTCTTTTTGAAAAGAAACTCGTGTATGTAATTTGACAATGCCCCAAAATTGTGGAAACATAGGCATCGGATTTGACAATCTTTACCTTTGTTTGCTACATGTTTGCTAATTGGCCTCTCTGCAGCTTAAATAACTTTGATGCATTTAAAGGTTGGGGGAAGTTGATATTTGTTTTCTTTAAATATCCTTTATCTATCTATTTATCTTTTTTCGGGTGGGGGGGGGGGGCTGCATGTGAATTTAACGGAAGTGTATTTAGATTAGCTGCAGAATGTTTTGCTCTCTTTTGTTAAAATTGTAAGAAATCTAGAATTGTAGAAAATTATTAATTAATTCTACTTCAAACAACTGAAGACGATGTGAAAGGAAGGATAAAAGAAATAAAATAATGCAAAACAAAATTTGACGTTCGTGACGTCGTGACGTTTTTGACCAGCTACGTCAAAGTCGTGTTAACATGTCTTACTAAAATTGTCATAAAATGCTTAAAACAAACAAGATCTTGAATATCTTTGTATATTTGTATTCAGAAAGAGTTGACTAATCGGAATTGACAAAAAAGTAAGTTTGTGAAATTTTGACCTTAAGGGCCCTTTTCTCGTGACGGCAGTCAAATTATTTTGTTGTAGTGAAACAAAAACTGTTTAACCCTCTTCTAATTTTCCTCAGCGTCATCATTTTTAAAGGAGTGTGTCCATTTATTTTTAAATATGATATTAATATGAAAGTATATGTTAGTTTGTTTCATTTGATTTACATTGAGTCGTATGTACCACAAGACGTTTGACATTTAAAGGTAGATGATATTTTACAATAAGAATATCTAAAATACCTAGAACGATGACATCACTGGTACTTGATCCAACAGCGTTGGTTGCGGTAAGTTGGTATTCACCCGCATCATCAGAGCTTACATTCTTGATAGTAAGTGTTGGGCTGTCAATGTACACTTCAAATAGTTTCCCGCCACTTTCTTCAGATTTGATCTTTTTGTCATTTCTTGTCCAAAAGGTGTCTAAAATTCCAGGTGAATCATCATAGATAAACACGTTGCCAATCAATTTTACTGATCTGTTTTTGATGTTTGTTTCCAGACTTGTCGTGATATTTGGAGGACCTACATAAATAAATAATAACTTTTATAAAGGTTATCTTTTGCATCCACAAATGAAATTCTGAATATTTAGAAATGAGAATCTGAAGGAAATGGGTGTAGTTAAAATTATTTGATAATCTAAAGAATCAAGTCATACTTCCTGTGACGTTTAGAAAATTCGTGTTACTGAAACTTTTTCCAATTCTATTCCAAACCAGAAGACGATAATATAGTTTGTCGGCAAAAGTCGCTTTTGGTATTATAAGAAAAGGGCATGTAAAGTTGTCAGTATTTCCAAAATATTCTTGTTTTCCGATGCAATAGAAATCATTTCCATCTTTGCTTTTCTGCCATTCAAATTTATCAGCTGTCGGTATTGATGAAACTTCAGACTTTATAATTGTTTCAGATCCAAAACAAACTGGTGAATCCACGAATATTCTAACACCAGGGACGCCTGTTAAATAATAAGTGGAATTGTTAAGAAAGCAAGGAGCCCATGGGCCACACCGCTCACCTGAGCATCAAGTAAGCAACACTTGATGGTTCACCAGAGTCTCTTTTTAATTCTCTAGGTACATTAGATTTTTTTTCAAAACTTTCTGGATTAAAAATTAATAGCTCAAAAACCAAGATGGTTTGGATAGGCTGAAAAAAAGTTCTCAGATCAGGTTTTTCCCCAAACTCGATTGGGTTAGTACAACTTTTAATCTATTAGGGATAGAATTCTGTGCAGAATTAGATAAAATTACTAAATTAAATTACAACATACACCTTCCAAAAATTCTTTCACTGATTCAACAATGGAACAGAGGATTCTAACTCCTGTTAGTAGAGTAACCGTAGCCAAGACTTTAAGTTTGCCGAAATTAATTCATCTATTTATTTCACTTCCCACACCCAATAAAGCATTTTTATCCTCATTGAATACAGCAATATTTAATTTTATATGGAAATCTAAAGGTAAAAAGGCAGATAGTTACTCAAGATTACACAAAAGGTTGTTTTAAAAATGCTAGATGTCCATAATTTTGTTTCTTCTCTCAAATGTTCATGGATTAAAAGGTTAACTCTCAAACACAACCATGGATGGATATTTATTTTTTTTTTTTTGGCAAATTACGGCAAAGATGTTGTTATGAAAATGTTAGAGTTTGCGATGATTTTTTCAATCATGGCTCCAGGTAGTGAAAATGTTTAACAAACAGCCTGGTTATATTTTTAAAAAAGATATGTATTACAGTTGCCAATAAATCTTTCTTTCTTAATATATTATACCGACGTGGTATAAAATTAGTTGGAGATTTATCTGCACATGGATTTTTTGACACTATAATTTTTTTTACATACGTTTAACTTGCCTGCTGTATATGTCATTTAATACAACAGTATTATTAGTGCTTCATGTATTTCAAAGTTTTTAAAATCAGATTATGTTAAAAGAGTAAATATTGAAAAAAAAATGTACTCCTTTTTTACTAATGTATTTTAAAGTGATTCTATTGAATGAAAAATGTACCAAGGCAATTTTTAGAACTTTGAATTTCACTGAAGTGGTCCCAACTGCAATATCAAGATGGAATAATGAATTACCACATGGACAAAATTTGTGCACACAAGACTGTTTCAAAGTATGTTTTATGACAACTAATGATACATCTGTTTCATGGCTACAGTACAGAGTTATACACAGAATTCTTCCTGTAAACTATTTTTTTTTTAAATCAAGATCGTCGCAATTGATTGTTGTACTTTTTGTAAAGAATAAATAGAAACAATACAACATGTATTTTTTAGTTGTACTAATGCTTAATTAACCCTTGTGGAATAATCTTAGTATGTCTATATATAGAAAAACAAAAAAGAGGGTTGGATTCAATGTTATCAATATACTATTTGGAGAACATTCTCTAAATGTAGACAATAGACCTGTGAACTTCATAATTCTATATACAAAGCAATCCATATTTATATGTTTGAAGCAGAATAAGATTCCAAACTATGTTGATTTATTACATCATTTGAGTCTAAACAAAGATAGAGAAATGGGCATCAGTAAAAAATATTCAACTTAGGAAATTTGAATAATGCTGGTCACAGTGAGAAGATTTCTTTTGTTTATAATTGTATAACTATATTATACAGAAGTGGAATTTGCTATGAATAATTTTTTTTTTCTACCCATTTTAATATACAACCTCAGGTTCATTTACTTTTAATTTTTGAATAAGTGTATGAATGAAAGTCGTATGAAAAAGAGTGATTAAAATATTTTTTGTAAAATCGACATCAGTTTAATAGAATTGTGTATGTTTGAATAAAATGTAAACAAAAAAAAGTAAGCAGCAATGGCCAACACAAGCTTTAGGCCGTCTTCATAGTATAAAATACACAATATCTAAACGACAAAGTAGAGTATATCTTGCTAAATATTGAGTTCATTTTGTTGTTTCAGTTTTTAAGAAATACATCTTTAGGTCACTCAGGTGCAGGGGCTCAGGCCCTAAGGAGGGACCAATGGTAAGATTCGTGTTCCCCAGGCCATCGGGTAGAATTTGAGGCGGGTGGGTAAATATGACTATTAATTGAACATGTATATTTATTTTGAACAATTGCTGTTTGTCATCCATTAACAATTTTAACTTCATCTTTACCAACTTTAACGTCATCTTGAAAACTTCATTGTAATTTTTCACTTGGCAATGTTGAATTTATATGAGTTCTTATTTAGGAAACCTATATTACTTCTAAAAAAAATTCCTTCTCTAATCCCGCACATCCGTAAGAAACACTAAATTATGTAGACCAGGAAGATCTCTACCAAAATTATAAATTTAATCATCCCCCTAGGGAAGGTGTTTTGACCCAAGGGTGGGGCCAAAATAGTTATATAGTGTGAAATTATCCGTGTAATGTGTGTATGGATTGGCTGTAAATTAAATTTTAAAAAATAGTTATTTTATTCAGCTCTTGAATTTTAATGGAAGAAATCAGTACATATTCTGAAATTGAATGAACGAAGCTGTCTATCAAAATAAAAGATATAACGAAAACCTTTGGCAAAGAGTTTGGGCAAGGATGTAACTATTAATGGGATTATCTTCCACCGCTTGTTAATATTTAAAAATTAATCATTGTAAGAAAATGTAATTAAGAAGTTGGAATATTAAAAGAGGTACACAAGGAATATTAAAAGAGGTAAACAAGTAGTTTTGTTTATTTATAAAAAATAATAATAATAACAGTAGTAAATGATAAAGTAAATATTTGTAGCCAAAAATGTGGTATGTGTTCAATATTTTTTGAATAACTGCCAGATGGTGTCATTATATGTGTAGTTGATAACTGCACATGTAAAACATGAGAATTGAAATAACAAAGTTACTTAATGTGACTTTAGTCTTTGTAAAATTTCTTAAGAAAAAGAGAGCGTGTGTCTATCTGGCCTCTAGGGATGAAAAGAGGGTGTTGTTTTTGATAAAGCACGTATACCAGTCATCATTAGTTTTTCTATGAAAACATATAAACATTAAGCTTTCTTGAAAGTTTACAAATATGGGACAATTATTTCCTATCATGTAGGAAGATAGTGGTCATTACCATATTTTTTATTTTACTTAAGAATGAAACTTAATAAAAGGTAAACAGTATATATGTGAATCCTCAAAAGGTTTGTCAGTGTGTATGGGCCATGATACTCAGGTAATCGTTAAGGCCTGTTGGCATCTTGTTTTTTATTTATTCTATTATAAACATTTAACCCCCACCCACTGAGGCCGACCTTACCCTTGGGATCACGATTTGGACAAAGTGAAATAATTTACACTACCTGAGGATAATTCCACACAAGTTTCTGGTCAAATAGTTTTAAAAAAAATTTAAAAGATTTTTTCTCTTTTTATTTCTATTTAAATATTCATACTCACTGTGGCCTTAACTTACCCCAACTTGCACGCACAAAGTGTATACTTCCAAGAATCATGATTTGAACAAAACCTGAATAAACCCTTCCTGAGGATGCTTCCACACAAGTTACAGCTTTATAGTCAATTGGTTATAAAGAAGATTTTTTTTTAATTTACTTTATGTATTCCACGTATTTTGGTCCCACTTTAAACCATAGGCTCAAGTGAGGCTAAAAAACATTAATTTTTATTTACGATTCCTGTCGGTTTATATATTTTTCGACATTTGTTTCAAATCAAATTAAATGGTATTTGCACGCACAAACTGTACACAAATGCATAGTACATTGTAAGTAAGAAAAGAATTCACCTTGGGAAAATCACGAAATAAAGAATGGCACAAATAAGTGGTTGCTAGCATAGTTCTTGAATTGTATGGGTTTTTTTTAAATGCTCCTCGTTGTGTGTTTTTCTTCTTTCTAAAATTTAACGTTTTTATTCATTTATCGGCTTACCTCCAATTACATGTAGACGAATGGTATTTTTAGATTTATAATCGGGCCCATCTGATTCAAGTGTGAGGAATGCCTGATATTCACCTTCATCCTTCTTCGATAATGAATTTATGACAAGCTTTCGCTTTGTGCTACCATTGTGCTTCTCTAAACTTGTGTCAATCCATTTAATGTCGTCTCCTCTGCGTTTTTGCCATGCAACTGACCAAGATGAGAGTTCAACGTTTTTTACGTCTGCTTCAAATTGGGCCGTGCCTCCGAAAAGTATTTCATTTTCACCATGTATGGTAATAACTGGTCTATCTTTTTAAGAAAAATAAAAAAGTGTGTTTAAATGCACATTTTAAAATATTTAAAAAACTTATTATAAATTGATTACAGGCACCAATGCAAGTTTCATAAACTAAAAATTGCATACACGTGTACTTTAACTTTTTTTAATCGGAGTAGTTTCCTACCCAGAGCTCTTTTTCAAATGAAATTAATAAAGTCAAAAATGATTACTAAGACTATATCCAATCATCTCAATGTAGTATTTACCTTCACCGTCTGCATGAATCTGTTTATAGGCGTCTAAAATAATCCTGCATATCTCTAAATGGCAATAAGCAAATTTTGATTGCTCTATTTTTTTCAGCTCTTCTTCGTAATCTTTATTGTAAAATGACTGGATTCTGTTGATTACTAACTTTAAATTCGACCAGATATCATTAAACTCGTTCTCAGAAATTTCTGCAGACGTTGCATGAGCGTAGTAATTATTTCTAAACAATCTTAGACGTTCAATATCATCACTTATTCGTGTGTCAGTGGCCTTTGGCGCCTTTCCCCATCCTTGAGCTGGATCCGGTAAAGAACATAAATTCCTGATGAGTGTGTATAGCAAAGTAACATCAAATGAGTTGTAATCTGGAGGTGAAATACGACAGGTCTTTAATTGCTCTTGATTTAGTTTCAAAGTTGAACATAATTTGATTTTATTGAAAAGGTCCACAGGCTTAATTTGACTGTCCAAAATGTCTATAAGAGGAAGTTTTATAAAATCAACACTGGCCAATGTTACGCATTGAAAGTTACGTTTTTCGTTCGATGAACAAGGAGATGTCATTTTGGTTTAATTTTTCCTGGTACTTGTTTTCTTATTGCTGGCATTTTGTGCTGCTTTTCAGTTGTTATATGGTCTTTGTGCTCTAAACAAAGTTGTTTACATAGTATGCACATGTTTATTTAATTTTCTTGTTTTCCTCACGACCATCTGTAAACAATAAAATATCAGGTAAATAATAAATTCAGTGAAAAGATGATGAATTAGTTTTTTCGCAGTCTGAATTTGATTTTATTCTGATACGCATTTACTTTGTGAAAAATCAATATTTTTTCAAAACGAAAGTTGAAATTATCTTCAGTGACTTACATTTAAATAACAATCTTAATGATGCTCTGGTAGATAATTAAAGAAACACCAATATTTTTTTCACTCCCTCTAATCGTATTTTACAAACAATAATTCGACGAACAGTGTTTTAAAACATATTTACGGTGTAAGCAACCGCCATTACGACCTGGCTATAAATAGATTTTACAAACCCTATTCAAGGTATCACACCTGTAATTGACTAATCAAAATGAACTTAATTGTTTCATACATACTGCAGAATTATTTTTTCCTTGAGTGCATTTTTACATTTTCCTTGCAGGCGTAGTATTTCAATTTCACCCCAACTTCCTTATTTTCATACCAATACTCACAAAAAATTGGGGGGCCAACACCATGATAATTCAATTTTTGATATGTAAATTGAAGAAAATTAGTTGCTGCGAGAAAAGGGGGCAGCCCCCCCCCCCCCCCCCGATGCTACGTGCCTGTAATGGAAAGACATTTTAAAGGGACTTAGACATGATTTGACTTAAAATTTTCAAATTTTAGTTTTCCATTTTCAATGATTATAATGATAAATATAGAAGTTTATAATGTTATGTCAAAAATTGAAAGTCAAATATCAAGTTATAGACAAGATAAGGAGGTAATAATTCTTTGTTTTGTAAACAACGCTAAAATATTGTCATTTTTACATAAGTGTTGTATTGGCGTAAGTGGCAATCAAATGTAACTTTCTTTTGTTGATAATAGTATTTATGAAGCTATTGAGTTAGTTTGAATTGTTATTTACATGTCATTTTGTCCATGAAATGGTAATTCTTTATATTACATTTTTTGTAAACAACTATAAGACTCGAGCTTTGTTTACATAACAATCAATTCTTACCTCTGTATCTCGCTTGCAACTTGACTTTTACATTCAATATTTTGGTCAATCATTGAAAATGCACCAGTAAATCATTTTATGCATAAAATATGAAAATAAAATTTTTGATCTCAAATTGTGTCCAAGTCCCTATAAACACTGATTAATAAACCAACATTCCACTGTTTTTGCTACATTTATAAAATCCCAATCATCTAAGAAAATGTCAGCAGATTTATCAATGGAGATGCCACGTATCTTTTTTCACACCCAGATCACAATATTAACGTTCTGTAAATGTTTGAATTTTGCAATGTCTATTTTTTCCAGACACAAACATACAACAGAACAGCATAACGATTTCAAATTTATTTTGTATAGATTGTGTAAATTTTACCTATTAAAATGTAAATTTTACCTATTAAAGTGTGAAAATTACAGATTCAAGTTTGAATTGTACACATTCAAAGTACATTTAACCGATTAAGGTTTGAAAGCGGAAAATAAAAATGTGCTTCAGTATAACATTATACGCATCCGTAACCGTACCTCACTGAATTATAATGGAGAAAACAATGTATATGACGAATGGCTTTCAAGCCATTTTGTTTAAATTGTCTGTAAAGTGAAAATAGATATGGAGAATATTACTAGAATATATTTGAAACGAAATAGCTCAACCTGAAAAGAGGACGACTGTAAGACCAAATGGCACATTGAGCAAATAGAGCAGAAACATATATGATGGATGTGACACAAACAACATCACTCAGATTTGCACATGGATAGCCGTTATAACCGCTTTGTGTGCAGAAATGCATAAAAAGGATTAAGTAAGTACATATACGTCAGATGTTCAACAGTTATTTGATAATTGCATATTCAATTTCTGACCTCCCAAACCCCTACAATTACACCCTAAAATAGCATACATGTAAGTATCCATTTCCCTTTTTAAAAAGAGAAGCAATGCACATTCATTTTAGTATTATCAGAATTCTATCCTAAAATTAGATTCGTTGACCCTTGGATTATCAAACCCACAACTGTAGAAGATGTGATCCGTGCTTATACTAACCATTGCTTTGTGCCTTTGTAATATCAACTACATGTAGAAGAGATTTTCATAAATTTGTTAAAAAATCGTATCAAGGTTTTCAGTTTATAACTTCTGGGAGGATGGGAGTCATGGATTTTACATTTGATAAACACTCCACCTACTGATGTTACACGAGAGATAAAATAATCCTAATAGTTGAAGAAGAATGCAGCATGAATTAAAATGATAGATATAAGTTAAAGGTTAGACGTTTATATTTTAAGAATAATTATATAGTAATATAGCGGCGTTTAGTGGTACATAATATTCAAAGATTAAAAACGCGGCAACAATTTGAATTAAAGGATCAAAAGGCATTGCATTTAGACCTTCTGATGAAAGTGCTTAACTTTTTGATAAGTTTTGAACAGTCGACAGTCTGTAAATGATTCTAAAATATTATTACATGTATATATCGTACATATCTAATTGGAAACAACTTAGCTGCAGACCAAAGAAAATTTTACGATGAAATATGTGTTTATTGCTTGTTTTTGTTGTTTACAATTTCGCAAATTTTAAAGATACATTTATCTAAACATACATGTACGTATTTGTTAAGCAAAGTTATATACACATTTGAACCAAATTAATTCTGACATTCAAAACGGATTTTTATATGATTTGATAACAGTGCTCTAGATCTCTTTCGTTGATCATTAAGTCACCTGACTCACTCAGACCTTTAGTCTGGCAAAAATGTCATACTGAGTATAGTAAAAATGCATTTAATTTTTGAAATCTTCTTATCTATATCCACAGTAAGGGAAGATTAACTAAATACATTACTGTAATATCATTAAAACCCTTTACCGAAACTGTGAAAATTATGACCTTTTAGTTTACAATTTTTGCCCCCTTGAGCGAGGGTAAAGATAATTCGTGAGCCTCCCCCTTCCTTTCATGGAGGGCTTTTGAAAAATACGAAAAACTATTAAAACTCGACATATTTTGCGTGGGCGTACATACAGACGTATAGCAACATGTTGCACGAGGGAATAATAAAGTTTATTTCTAGCTTCTCTCGCAATCTTTAATTTTTAACCAGGTCCAATAGACTTTCATCGCCATGTCTGCTGGAAAAAATAATGCCCTACTTTATTTATTTTATTTATTTGCTTACCAGTTCAGTAAATTCTTTGTTAAAAAACATAATGCCGTCAGTAAGACACAATATAACATTGTTTTGCTTGTCTAAACATGTGAGACATTTGACAAGGATTACGTTAAAAAAAACAATTTTTATAAATTGTTTTTTGGGAGTTGATTTTGATCAACTCTCCTATGCAGTTACTCTGGCAAACCGAAACTGAAACAGTGTTTGGACCTAAGCACAAATCATCACCGCTGACAAGAGTTGAAAATAATCGATAAATTCGATGTTATGTACGCTGAAGCATATTTTAAAAGGAAACTTATCTATAAATACCTAAGAAATAGTCAGATTTTAAATAGTACGAACAATTTAGAAGTTTTTTGCAGTTGTATGTATTCCTACGCCAGAGTCCAATATAGTCTCGTTCAACCATCGGCTGTCTCCGTACATCTCCGACAAGCAGAGAGTCAGTCTATATTTAGAGGTCGCACGAGCTAACACGTGACCTGGTATCTCTTACTTGTCGGAGATTAACGGAGACAGCCGAGAATCTGGTTGAACGAGACTAGAGTTCATCATTGGTTGGATCCACACACTTTTTGAAAAAATTTCGAATACCGATACATAGTTTGATGAAATCAATTCTATTTTTAAATATTACACATGATTCTTATGAGCTTTTCTCGAAATTCTTGTCGGAAAAGTCCGAGAATCCAAATTATAAAAATGTGTGTAATTCCAATAGAGATTATAAACTACTTGCCAAGGAAAATAGCATATCGTTGATTTTAAGATAAATAATACTCGATAAAATCAACTCCCGTCAGTAATTTAGTACTTTGATTTATCTACTTACCCTATTAATATTTTCCGTTTAAGGAGGCTCGGTGGTCAACAAATTAACCAGCAGACCTTCCTCCTGATATGATCTAGAATTAATAACCTATCAACTATTATTCAGTCCAAAAAAATTCTTTAAATTTTAATTTTTTGGTATTTTTCTATATTTTTCAATAGAGCTCTTCTTCTTAAGGAGATAAATACAGTCTAAAAATGGCCACAACCATCGAACCCTCTAAAGTAGAAACTGTTCTTTTTGTTAAATGATTTTATTGAGATCTGAATGAAATCGAAGTGATAATGAACAAGAAAAACAACATGCATTGAAGTGTTTATTTCTACTTCCATTATGTATCCTCTAAAAATTCAATTGTTTTCTAGGCAATGTACTGTATTCCGTGTGGTTTATCAGTAATACCGCTAAATACATTCTTTTTGGGTTCTTCTTCTTCCTCCTCCTCCTCTACGTTGCGGTAATCGTCTCTGCTTCTGATGCAACAGAACCACAGCATGCAGATCATAACAGTCACAAACCCAAAGGTACAGAACCCAATGATTAGACCGATGACTCCAAACCTTGCAGGTGGATTTGATTTGTCAAATGTCTAAAATGTAAAGAAACCTATCGTTTTTAAAGGATTCTGATATTTAATCATAGACTTGATTTTAGAGTTGGGCAATCGGCTTTGATAAAAACAATGGTCTTAACGCCTTTCTATTATCGACGCAAAGCAAATGTCATAATCTCAAGCTCTTTCCACCTAGCACTAGATTTTTTTTAATTAGAACAATTTATGAATATATTTGAATTGTGTCAACCTGTTGAATATTTTAGCATCATTACTTGACTTACAAATAAACTTTCTTCTTTATGTGAATTTAAAATTTTCCATTACCTTGCCATTTTTTCCAATGGCCTTTCCGTCTTCGTTGTACTCCACAAACCACCACGGTTTAGTGGTGGTCTCTGGGATTGTGGTGGTAGTGGTGGTTGGAACAGGTGTTGTGGTGGTAGTTGTGGTTGTAGTTGTGGTTGTTGTTGTTGTGGTAGTTGTGGTTGTCGGTGGTATCGGCGTTGTTGTTGGGGAGAAATGTGCTAAATTGATATTTATTTACATTGAAAAAAAACACACTGAACAGACCACTAGAAAAATATTTCAACTATGATTAGTATTTTAACTATCAGTATGACATGGATAAGGTTTAAACCCGTTCATATCTACTTCATTATTGTATTTGAATTAATAAGCCTAACCTTGACATAGATAGTTATAGCTGAGACTACAAGATTTGTCTGCCCACTCAAACACTCCCGAACCAGTATGTTGTAAACGAATACAATAATCAGAACCAGGGTTGTTTGGCTCATACGATATCCATGGATAATTATTGTGGACGCTCCCAAAAACTCCAGAAGTCGTTGCTGTTCCGTCTTCAAAGTAGTACTGACCCCCGGAGAGTTTCAGACCAAACCACACATCTCTTACAGTCCTGAACAGAAGCAACAGAACACTCGTTGTTCCAAAAGTTTAAGATTCATGAAACCAATCACATATATATCATAAATTAATTCATACATTCCTTTTAGTTTGAACGTGCATCTTTAATTTTTCTCCTTCTGCAGAAACCAAAAGCATTTTGTTTACTTTTTTGTTTTATCTTATTTATGGTGGAGATAATGTATAAACAACATCAATTAGTTTTGTCCTTTTGCATTTCAGATATATGCATATTATTGTGTCTAATTGTAAACCATTTATTGTTTTCCCTCGGACTGAAATGTCACACTTTCATTGATTTAATCATAGCATGTGACTGCCAGATTTATTCTAAAGTTTCGTAAGTTCCTAAAATATTTGGAGTACTAAATGCTCTTAGAATTCATTTTTAATATGGAGTAGTCTTTAAGAATTGAAGAAGTTTTCTAAAGTACGTCTTTATAATTACCCCGAACTTTGCTGTACATTAATGTACTTGATGGCAGCTTCGTGGAGAGCAGCAGATTTTAAGGAGGCAAGCTGCATCCCCATTCCCTCACATGCTGATTTACCTGCACTCCAGCTACCTGTAACTCCAGGATTTAGGTAAAAACCTAGAAAAATCGTTTTTTTAAAGATGTTAAAAGTTTAATATAAATTATTGCATTGATTACAAAATGAAACATGACATCTCGAATCGAATTAAATCAAGTCTCATTAAGGTGAAATAAAACATGTTGTAATCTGTCGTATGACATAATTTCCAGGCCAAGTAGTTTTATCTGACATTGGTATGAAAACCGACTTCGGGCTCTAATCAACAGTTAGACATTGGGAAATAAAATTATTAAATTCTGACGCGTTTTGTATTCTTGTATACTAACTGTATTTATCGACCTCATTTTAAACTTTTCTGTACGCAACCTACATTTATATACAGAAAAAAAAAATAATGATTGCGTTTTACTAGGAATATCTAAACTTGAGTAATCAATGAATTTTGCCTATGCAATAATTCATAATTCTACAATATTGAGTTTGCATACATTTGTGTGTTCTTCTGCAAAATGGCCCTTCCATAATTTTGGAAACATACATTTGAGTATCGATTTACTTTAATTACGTATTAACTGTTTCTTTACAGTACATATGTTTAATTTCTTAGAACACATGCATTGCTATGTTTGACTTATAAGCATCCAATTGATCAGAAAACAGACCTTCGCACAAGAAGTCCTCTGTACTACTACAATCATGATGTTTCCACAATAACCCTGTTCCCCACTCCATTTCAACGCAGGCCTTGGTGACATCATCCGAAGGAGTTGAAGAGTCTTTCCAGGGTGTATTGTAAAATGATCCCCAGGAGAGAGTAGTGCCATCCATCCATTTATACACCATCGTGGGCTTGTTTACGTCTCTCTCTATGCCTATCCAAACGTTTTTGTCTTTTCTGAAAAAATATTTTAAACGAAAAAAAAATAAACGGTCATATTTAATTAGTTTTAAACTACAGGTTGTGACAACTCTCAGAAATTATAAATTATAGGAAATTAGTTACCGCTATACTGGTTAACTATTGTAATGTTAGCAACCGTAGTAATTTAAATGAATACTAGTGTCAAATAGTTAAGGGAACTCATCGTACACCCAAGCAACACTGGCCAAATGACTTAACCTAAATAGCTATAGAAAAACGAATGCAAATCCAAAAATGCATCGGTATTTTTTTCATACTTGTTTATACTGATAACATTAACGAAAAAAGATTATCATTTCTAGAAAAAATAATTTTATACAATTCTATTTTATCAACTAGTGTCCATATTTTCAAAACAATCAACATACTTTATATTTTAGGGACACACACCATTAAACCTTAATATTTCTGGATTTTTTAAAAGAATATATGAGCATTTACATAATATATATGTTATATTAGTTTTAGGCTCGTTGATATTGAATTCTTATTTTGAAAAGTTCACACATGTATTAGGGCTTGGTGCAGAATAGGAAAAATCTTTTAGAATAAATTTTGAAAATTTACTTTAGAAAAATAAAGTTATGTTATATACATTTTACATTTTAGTACAATATTTTGTTTTACACATCGACCAATGACCATTAAAAGCCTGGTGAAAATTCGGTTTAAAAAATTGTTCCACAAAACAGAAAGTTGTGTATTATCTATAAAATCTTGAAAAAGTTTTAATCAATACAGATTTCATATCAACAATATTAATGGAACATTTAAAGGTTTTGAAAACTTATTAATCACACCCAAAAAAAATTTAATATCAGATATGTCTAAGAATTGAATAGATATTTTTAATGAACATCTACTTCATTTACAAGTTTTTTACGAAAACGGATCAATTTTGGTTATATAAAACCTTATCATATTGCTTATTATTTTTAGAAAAGGATACAAACTTAGGTACAACATGAAATATGTTTATTTACGCAAAACTAAAGAAAAAATGGAGACAGGTATTCATAAGCAGCTTAGAACAAAAAAGTTTTAACAAAAAAAATAGAATCCGTTAAATCCCCTTTTTAATCAACGGGAAAAAATTTCAAATATCCTATGAGATTGTTCCATCGAACTGAGTCCTTTTTTAACAAAAAAGCAAAGAACTTAGCCTTCTGCGTGCAGAAATTTTAGTGTATGGTTAAAATATGGATTTTTATCAGTTTGTAGTTTAACTCTCGGTTTCAGTTGACACACAATATTTTTGAAGATTGGATAATTTTTTTCACTTTGTATCCCTTGTGAAGCAAAGTGATTTTATATGTGCATACAAAAAATAGTAATTGAACTGTAAATACATTGAATATAAACAGTTCCTTAAATTGATGGTTATAAAGCTTATGCTATGTTTTACGTACCCATAAAGGGAATTATAAGCATTTAGAAACGACTTTGCTGCTTCCCAATCTGCCTGTGTGTGGAACACTGCCAGCCTCATTCCCATAGACTCGCACTGGGCTTTGGCTGCAGGCATTGATATGTCAGTCGACTTCCCATAGTAAAAGGCTGAAATATTTGATACATTGTAAAGAATATTTCCTATTATTTCCAATGTCGCTTGTAACATGAGATCTGATGCGTTAACAAGCCGGGTGTAAATTTCCGTATCACCTGCTGAAGCCAGTTTTAATAAATTGTGACGTCACAATGCAAATCTTGTTTACAATAGCACCTAGCTATAGATCTTTATATTTGTGCAAAACAATGTTACGTTAAATAATTAAAGTAATTCAAATGAATAAAAATATTTTGTCAAAACCCCTATTTATTAAAATTCTATTGATATGAATATCCTAGACCAACAAGATTTTCAAGTTGCAAAGCACTAGTAAAACAATATAATTTTTAAAATTGTGTAACGTAGGAAATAAATTTGTTATCCAGGTCCAATCAAGGGTGTTCGGGGATTTACCCCGTTGTGTATTCCAAACACCTTGAGGGCCGCAGGAATGCAGCATGGAATACAACCCGGGGTAAATCCCCGTACATCCTTGATTGATCCTGTATAACTAATAATACCATAAAAAAAGGTGTCTAGCTATTTGTGAGTCTCAATAGCGCAACAAATGCCCTTAGCTAAGTTTTTGCACGACAAACCATACTATAGAATGGTTTGTACAGTAAACCGTACTCGGACATTGTAAATATTTCATTATCATGAATTATTCAACAGAGGCATATTTTCCGATTTCGGCAGCCTCTCTCTCTCTCTCTCTCTCTCTCTCTCTCTCTCTCTCTCTCTCTCTCTCTCTCTTGAAATGGACTTAAATGACAAAATGATAATAAATTGATATGAATTTGCTCTGTATTGAATTTTCATTTTTAGATACATGAGAAAGTTAACTTTGTGAAAGAACGGATAAACTCTTTACCTTAACAATGGAAGAAAGTTCTCTTCCAATGAAATGTTTGAGACGATTTATTATTTATTCATTTAAATCTTATCCGCCTATAGGAACGTTGAAATTGAACATTAAATGCACTTGCGTGGATTAAAACTTTTGGAAAATCACAATCATCTTCTTGAAAAATATGGAGAATGACATGATGAAATTTTGAAAAAAAAACTTAATAAAAGAAACTGCATTCATTATTATTTAAAACATTTGAAATTTAAATGAATGATATGCTTTTGTTCAACAATTTGTTTTATAAAATATTTGATTTTCTTTTGTTTGGATTGATGAGTTTTCAGAGTTGTATAGTAATATCTGATTCTAGATTGAGAATACACATTTGGTTTTCTGTGGGATATTTACGATGAATTAATTAAAGGAACTGCTATTCATTTGTATTTTAAACATTTGGAATTTAAATGAATAAAATGCTTTTGTTCAACAAACCCATGTTTTTTTAAAAAAAAGTTATCATTTAAACAAATGTTTAATAAGATCTATTTTTTACCAATTAAACTCTTATTCTGCTACAGGAACGTTGAAAATGAACATTCATCATTGTACTTGTGTGGATTAAAATTTTGGAAAATTTAATTCATCTTTTGAAAAATGTGGAAAATGACATGAAGAAATAAAAAAAAAAATCTGTGGAATTTTCTTTGATTGCATTATTAATAAGTTTTTATTATTACTGAGTTGTGTAGCAATATCAAATTCTAGATTGAAAATACAAATTTGGTTTTACTTGTTCTGCGGGTTATAAAAGACGAAATTGATAAAAGGAACTGGATGATATTCATTTCTGTAGATAAAACAGCGATTCAATATCTTTTAGTTTTACGATACAATCAGAATATTTAATGATTTTAATGGACATCTTATTTTTTATGATAATAAAATAGAACTTCTTATGTTACAAATAAAGGCACCCATTGATGACTTTATTGCTGCTTTTTACTCTTGATTCATAGCATTGAAAAAATACATTGTATATGCTATTTCAATTATTAATTTCAGGTACTTACAAAAAGATCATTTGATTTCTTCTTTTTTGTTTTATTTTTTTTTTTTTATAAAATTTCATCAAATGTCAATTGCCTTTCTATTTTTAATAATATACCACTTTTGGGGTTCGCAAAACAAAATAAAACATTAAGTATCATAAATCAAAATAACAATGATTATTCACATATCTTGGTGGGAAAACCAGATTCATTTTTCATTGTTACTGTTGAAGATATAGAGTTTTTTAAACCATACATTACCTTGAATTAGAAAGGATTGTGTTCCTAACACAAAACAGAAAATTTTTAGGTGTGCCGGATGCATGATTTTACCTTCTAAGAAAATTCCAACTAATTCAAATCGATTAAGGTACAAGTAAATTATACAAGCATTCTGTTTGCAATTCCTATGTATGCAAATGATTTTGAAGCTGTCCAAATAAATTTGTTTCGTAACTTCTCTTTTGTAACTTTACCGGACGTCACAAAATTGATTTTTTTTTTCAGCTCATAATACTAGGTTGCTCCAATTCCATGAGCTCTAAAAATCCTTAGCATGTATAGACAAAATTAAGTACGATACGTAAAAAAATTGTCTTATGCATATGTCTTTGATTGTGCTAGTATCCATGTCACTGCTGCTAAATAAAGAGCTTAAAAGTTGTCCCCAGGGGGGTGTGTTCCTTCTGTTCATTTAGCAGAGTCTCCTCTACATACATAACTTAATAAGACTTATTTTTCTGAATATAATGGATGGATATGAAATGGAAGTAGTTTGCTTAAATTAATCAATAATGATAACATGCAACAAATGACTATTCTAGAGGAAAATCACAACAGGTATATAGTCATAGGAAAGGTTTCAGCCTTAACTTAAAAATTGTTTTAAAAACATTTTGTTACATTTATTGACAATCTAATTTAACATTATTTTGCATGTTTATGTACATTAACTTTTTTCAATTTTTGCCTCATAAAAATTATCTTATTATTTATGATAAACAGCAAATATAGCGAAATACAATGTTTTCAGATTCAATTTTGTCAATAAATTCTTTTCAAGTTTTGACTTTTCAACCAATTATAATAACCCACTACGAAATTTCATAAGTGAGTGCAGCGAATGCCGCTCTTAAAAACTACAAAACAAATTCTTCTTTGAAGTAGGCTTTACTCACTTGAATCAAGATTTAAACATGACTCCAAATTGAGTTCAAACACTATATCTTCGGTGATATCATACAAAAAAAGAATCAAATGATTAAAATTAAAATTTAAAAGGATTAATTGCATTCACTAAAGGAATGTATTTCAGATTCTTTTGTAATTATTCGTAAAATCGAACCCACAACTATCTTTTGTTTTAAAAAAAACTATATTTCATTAGCTTTGACTTTTCAGAAATCATAGCAAAATGTGTTTTTGTTGTTTTCGTAAATTGAGAATACTAGTATAAATAAAGCAGCCATTACAACACTCAACATTGGTGTATCATATGACACATGCCGAATACCTAGAAATGACATGATAAAGATACACACCTTTCCGCAAGCAAGCAAGATTATTATATTTATAGCTAACTGTTTAATGTGATTTGTTAAAACGAGAAAAGAGTTTCCGATAAAGAGTAAATCTAGTCCTTTACCAATACCAGTATCTGGCCATGTAATTTTCTTTTATCGATTTTATTTACACGGTCTCTGAGTATTCGTTGATTCACGTGTCTATCTTTGACACAAAATCCTATTCTTGTTCCAAAATGTGTTCTTTCTCCTAATAACCAGATTAAATGTATGCGTCTTGTAAATGTTAAATTTACCAAGAGGTCCCGTGGTTAGTTTGTGTTAGTTAAATAATAATGTATATTATTGATGAAGCCAAATGAAATTTGAACATGCAACGTGTCATGCGATTAAATAAGATTTATTAACTAGACACGATCTCGTTGCGAGCAACGAGGAGGTCTTCCGTCCGATTTTTAGAAGGAAATATGACATCATCGACTTTGATTTTCGACAACAAAACATGATATGGAAAAAGAAGTGAAGTACTAATGCTTTATTGTATCGCTTTTTATAAGCTCCCTTGCATTGCTTTTTTAAAAACTTGCATTTCTTCCAATTAAGATAGAAAAGATTAAACTTGTTTACCTCTGATCCCTAAAAACCCTTATTGGATAACGCAAGAGAAAATCATTATATTGTTAGGATATATAAACGTATTATACCTAATCAAGCTTTAATAACCTTTCACAAAAAGGCTCTCATTAAAGGGCTATATATAGAAGATTTTAGAGCCTTTTGATCCCCTAATTTAAGGGGCCAGTCCCTTTTTCTTGATATCAAATGAAAGGACATTTAATTCTGAACACATTTTGTTAACAAGTGTTTAGAAATTCGTTACTGTTCTGGAGATATATGAGAAAGTAGGTTTTTGAGGCCGATCCCTTGTCTCCTTATAGGGGCAGTTTTACGAAATTTTGAAGGTTGCATATAAATGAGAACATCATTTTGAGCAACTTTTCTTCTGTACTACATTTCAAAATATTTTTCCTTCCTGAGATATGGGTGATCAAAATTTTGGACTTTTGGCCCCTAAAAACCATTACTTACATAACACATGATAAACTCATTACATTGCTTGGATCCATAATTGTGAGATAAACATATTTGCTTCTATTACCTTTCAAAAAAATCTCTCAGTAAAGGGCTACAGATAAAAATTTTTAGAGCCTTTTGATCCACTTATTTAAGGGACAAGCCCCTTTTTCTTGATATCAAATAAAACGACATTTAATTCTGAACACATTTTGTCAACAAATGTTTGGAAATTCGTTACCGTTCTGGAGATTTATGAGAAAGAAGGTTTTAGGGGCTGATCCCTTATCTCCTTTTAGGGGTCGTTTATCAAACTTTTGAAGGTTGCATATCGATAAGAACATCACTTTGAACAACTTTTCTTCTTCACTGCATTTCAAAATATTTTTCCTCTCTAAGATGTGGGTGATCAAAATTTTGGACTTTCGGCCCCTAAACCCCCCTAATTACATTACACATGATAAAATCCTTACATTGCTTGAATAATTAACTGTAAGATAAACACATCTGCTTCTATAACATTTCACAAAATATCTCCCAGTAAAGGGCTACAGATTAAAGAATTGAGAGCCCTTTGGTCCCTTTTTTTGAGGGGCCAGCCCAGCCCCTTTTTCTTGATACCAAATGAACGGTCATTTAATTCTAAACAGTTTTATTAACAAGTGTTTAGAAGTTCGTTATCGTTCTGGAGATATATGAGAAAGAAGGTTTCAGGGGCCGATCCCTTATCTCCTTATAGGGGACATTGAACGAAATTTTGAAGGTTGCATATCGTTAAGAACATCATTTTGAACAACTTTTCTTCTAAACTGTACTTCAAAATATTTTTCCTTTCTGAGATATGGGTGATCAAAATTTTGGACGTTTGGCCTCTAAAAACCCTTAATTACTTAACACCTAATACAATCATTACATTGCTTTGATACATAACTGTGAGATAAACATATTTGCTTCTATAACCTTTCAAAAAATATCTCTCAGTAAAGGGCTACAGATAAAAGACTTTAGACCCTTTTGGTCCCATTATTTGAGGGACCAGCTCCTTTTTCTTGATTTCAAAAAAGGTCCTGTAAATATAAACTTTTTTTACATTACATGTCTTAACAAAATATTTTTCAGAAAAGAGATAAACAAAGAAAACCAGAAAAAATTATGACGTTTGTTTAATCTCAATTTTCGGGTCCAGGCGAGCTTTGATGCTTTTTGTGATCGAAATGATTTTAAACCTTCATGCACAATTTCAGTCTTCCGTCTACCATCGCCGAAAAGTTTATATCTGCTATAGTTTAAGAGGAGTACTGCCGACAGTATACCCCTCTGAAAATCGATAAAACGACTATATCTCAAAACCGGAAGTGACGTCATCATTAAAAAATTTGCAATACGTTTCATATCATCATCTACCTATCATCATCTATCATTTATCTATTTATCAAAATCGATAAAACGACTATATCTCTAAACCGGAAGTGACGTCATCCATAAAAAAATTTGTAATACGGTTCATGTCATCATCTATTAGATCCCAAAGTTTCATGAAAATCAATTGAGTAGTTTTCGAGATCTCGCGTGCACAAAATTTGTAAGAAAAAAAATAATGAAAATATAGAAGAATAGGGAAAAAGAAACAAAGCAATAACAATAAGGCCTTCCATTGGAAACGGAAGACCTTAATTAAAAAATAAATCAATTTATTTTAGAGTGAAGCTAAGTTTTTAGATTACTCCAGAAATTTGTACAGTTTGGGTTTACGTTTAACAAACTTCCTTTTTTAAAAAAGGCATCAACTGGGATGCACATGAAAAAGTTGTGAGAAAATTTCTTTTTACCCCATAATATATTTGAGGATATTTATTTAATGAAAAATGATTTTATAAATATAAAGTGTAGAACAGAGAAAAGCTTTAAAGAATAGTTTCCTCTTTGATAAATAATGCATCGATGTAACAAAATAAAATTTCAAACTTGTTAGCCATAAAAAAAACGATGAACAAATAATAAATCTTTTTCGTCAAATTGAACTATACATAACTTTACCTCAATGTAAAAATGCAATGAATATAATTTTATACTAATTTTTAGTATCGTTTTCCGTTAATCCATATAACTACTCTTATAATGTTAATCTTATCTATTGATCATAATATTTCTATCATTATTAGGATAAGCATCAAACTGAGTTTAAAGGATGAATTTTTTTTACGAAAAAAAGTCAAATATGACATTGCTTTTTGCACAGATTCAAAGCATGAAGAATCATTTAGAAGTTACTAATTTCTTACTCATTTAAATGACTTTGTTTTCATTGCCCGTATCAGTGTTTTGTTTAATTTCAAGTATATATCATGAATCTTGGAATAAGTGTTATGGTCTTAAATGAATTAATTCGTTTTAGTTAACGTTTTTACAAATATAAACCCCCATGGTAATTGTTACAGTTAACATAAGCAAGTCTGTTGCTTTAAAGAACATGCAATATTAAGTGTATCGTTTCCTTCCACCAGGTTCGTTGGAGGCAAAAGTATGGGACTTTTTGGTCAGAGTTCCGTACTTAATCCAATCTCCTTCTTGTTTTCTTTTATTTATTTTCTACCAACGAAGAAACTGAGAACTACAAAATCATCATTTTTTAAATGATTATAAAGTGACGACATCAATTCAATCTAACAAGCGAGTGGTCTTTGTACATATACCGGTATTGTATTGTGTCCAACAGCAATGGTCAATATATTCATTTCACAATATGGTTTTATCGTGAATTTGAAAGAGTGTTAATTTGTAACCAGAATTCATTCTCTTCATTTTTTTATAAACATGGATTCCTCCAATGTCTCAAAGAGTCTTATGAAAAAGCAGAGTCTTCAACGAAATTGACAGAATATGGCTCATGTATAGGTTGAAAAATAAGTCTAACTAGTGTGCTTTTGAATGTCTCGTCTACAAATACATGGTATCTATTAATGTAGTAACAGCTTTTTGCAAAGGTGTAGAAAGAAGTGAACCAAATTTAATCATAACATGTTTTTAAAGCTTTGTCTTAATTTTAAAGCTTCTACTAGTATATACATGTGTATTCTTTTTGAATTTTATTTTATTTGAGTAACATTTTTTACCTATATCTTTCCTCATTCAAATGCCTTTTACAAACTAAATTTATACAGTCCTTAATTATACTATTCAAAGTTTAATTAAAGGGCAAAGAATTTAGTAGAAGATGACTGGACATTTATATGTGTTGACAAATGTTAACTTACCTACTAGTTACTCGGATCTGTACGCTAGTGTTCAACATTCAAGCTGTGTCCGTATGCGTTATCACATTTCATTACAGTATCTTATATACACATGTACGTATATAATATTTGAAAGCTTTTTCAGTTTTTAAGGAAAATTTATGATCTTTGTGAGGTAAAATATTAGCATTTCCATTTCCATTTCATTTCACGAATATCTCATAAAAGACATATATCTTAACTTTGAACAACATTTATTTCATACTTTGTTTTTAATTTGTGTTACAGGCCCAATTAAAGCTCTTCGGGCTTTATTAGATTTGATCACTGCCGGCAGTATTTGAACAGCCCAGAACACTCAAAGAATGATATTTTTATTCCTCCAATAACTTAAAATTGTATTGATATAATTGGTAGACTCTTATATAGTTGAGGTATAATATAAATAATACAAACATCATGTAACATAATATTGCTTATACTGGTTATTATTTACAACAAAAATACGGAGCGTGGATCAAAAAAAGAACTGTCAAATTTGATAATGATGAAAGAATTTCTACTTCTCTAAAAAATTAATACTAATTGTTCAAATTCAATTGTTGTTTTGAGCTTAGCACCAGTTAATTCGATTCCATATCAATAAAAAAAAACATGCTTGGGAAAAAAAGGTTTACCGATTTGCATTTCAATTTGTTAAGTAACTTAAAAAAACAATACGTAATTAAAAAATGCCCTGCATAAACGATAACTTATCTATGAGTAGATAGATCCATTACCGATATGTTTAAAGTAATAGTTATAATAAAATATTTTACATTTGAATTTTCATTTCAGTAAGTAAATATTTAAGAAATTTTTAAAATATACATGGAAATTATTGTTATATACGTGTAGTAACTAAATGAATGAATAACAAAAACAGTTCTGACAAACGAAATGTATGGTACAGATAGCATTGAATTTATTTAAAAATAAACTTCAACCAAAAATAACATTGGCCCGACGTGCCAAAACGCCCCTAAAATTTATTCTTAAAGATTATTGACACTTATTGTCAATCATATTAAGACAAAAATCGGAAAACTTGATAAAAGCATAACCAAGAAATATTTGAATTTGTGCCAAGCTTTGTCATTAAAAAGAACATTGATTGAATTTAGACTGTTTACATAAGTCTTGGTCTAGGGATCATATAGAAAACAGTCTCATCGACCTAAATATACTACTCTGTACAAAAAATGTCTCATTATTTTGTTTATAGGCTATTCCATTTTTAGCTCACCTGAGCCAAAGGCTCAAGTGAGCTTTTCTGATCACAATTTGTCCGTTGTCTGTCGTTGTCGTTGTCGTCGTCGTTGTCGTCGTCGTTGTAAACTTTTCACATTTTCATCTTCTTCTCAAGAACCATTAGGCAGATTTCAACCAAATTTGGCACAAAGCACCACAAGGTGAAGGGGATTAAAGTTTGTTCAAATGAAGGGCCACGCCCTCTTTAAAGGGGAGATAATTGAGAATTATTGAAAATTTGTTGGTATTTTTCAAAAATCTTCTTCTCAAAAACTATTCGGCCTGAAAAGCTTAAACTTGTGTGGAGACATCATCAGGTAGTGTAGATTCAAATTTGTTCAAATCATGGTCCCCGGGGGTAGGGAGGGGCCACAATCGGGGGATCAAGTTTTACATAGGATTATATAGAGAAAATCTTTAAAAATCTTCTTCTCAAAAACTATTAGGCCAGAAAAGCTCAAATTAAAATGGGAGCATCCTCAGGTAGTGTAGATTCAAATTTGTTCAAATCATGTTCCCCGGGGGTAGGGTGGGGCCACAATAGGGGATCATGTTTTACATAGGAATATATAGAGAAAATCTTTAAAAATCTTCATCTCAAAAACTATAAAGCCAGAAAAGCTCAAATTAAGATGGAAACATCCTCAGGTAGTGTAGATTCAAGTTTGTTCAAATCCTGATCCCGGGGGTAGGGTGGGGCCACAATTGGGGGATCAAGTTTTACATAGGAATATACAGAGAAAATCTTTAAAAATCTTCTCAAAAACTATTAGGCCAGAAAAGCTCAAATTAAAATGCAAGCATCCTCAGGTAAAGTAGATTCAGGTTTGTTCAAATCATAGTCCCCGGGGGTACGGTGGGGCCACAATTGGAGGATCAATTTTTTACATAGGAATATATAGAGAAAATTTTAAAAAATCTTCTTCTCAAAAACCATTAGGCCAGGAAATCTCAAATTTGAGTGGAAGCATCCTCAGATAGTGTAGATTCAAGTGTGTTCAAATCATGGTCCCCAGGGGTAGGGTGGGGCCACAATTGGGGGATCAAGTTTTACATAGGAATATATAGAGAAAATTTTAAAAAATATTCTGGCAAAGTTTTCGGTCCAAAACTCAGTACTCAGCACAGGTTATGCAGATTTATGTTTGATGAAACCATGATTCCCTAGAGAAAAGTGGGGCCACGAAATGGGAGGGGGGGGGGGGTATATAGGAATAGAGAAAAATCTTCTTTCAGTTACAACAACAAAAGGGGCTTGGTATTTACCAAAAAATAAGAGGTGGATAAAATTGGCAGATTTTCAATTTTTTTAGCAAGATCTTCTGTACTCAGTTGTCAGGATATTTTGATACCGTAATGCTAATTTGATCAGAGTTAAGGCAATTGTTGGTCAAGTGAGCGATGTGGCCCCTGGGCCTCTTGTTTAATCATGTCATGGATTCTTTTTGTTCTTATTTCCAAGGTTAAATGTGTTTAAATGTTATATTTACTTAACATCAACTTAGTCCTTTTGACCAATTAACACTGACTGTGTGTACTGAACATTAAACGGACCTGGGTATGAGCAATGTAACAATTTCACACTGATGAATAAGGTCGAGTTATATACAACAATAGACAGTTTAATGTTCCTCTTTAAATTTTATAACCCAGATGTTAAACTTTTAATAGGTTTTCTTACTTTATCTTTTATTGATTTCGGTAGAGCCCCTTACTGATGATTTACACAACAACCTTTCTTTTACGCTGAAGGTACAGCTGTTGTGTTTGAATAACTGGCTATCGGCTTTAAGGAAATGAAATACGGATTTAATTGCTAACAGTAAGCATTCAACAACAGAAAAATGGTTGTACATGTATGATTGTAGTAACATTGCAACTGTATATTTATCTATTTTGACATTGACGTTTTGTGATTTCTTCATTAGATGTAAAATGTTTTTATGCAGTTGAAGAAATACTGAATACTTGATGAAAAAGTAATACGTATTGATTTATGAAAAAGAGATTCCAGTACGGTTTTTTGATATACAAACTAGAATTACCAATTAGCCTAGTCTGGATTATTAATCTTGAATTGAATACAAAACCGTTAACACGGTTTATTAACAGGAAAGTCATACTGAACGGATGAATTGTCTGACAGATGGACTAATTAAGTAAATGACGGTCCAAGAGACTGACTGACAACAGGGTAAAAACGTTATACCTCCCGCAACATTCTGTGAAAGGTCAATTGAAAAGGACATCGTTAAGCTTTCTCTAACTAATAAACAATATTTTTTAATAAAAATGTGCAGATGAAAAGAGGTATTGTTGATTGTAGAAAAAGTCTCTTAACAAAAGATAAGTATTCCTTTGATGTTTTAACAAGACCAAGCAAAAATAGTTGAATAGTTCATTAAAAGAAGAGAGTATGTATACTTTAATTTGAAGACACACCAAAATCAAATGTAAAAGGAATTTTTATTCTACTCTTTTAAAAACCAAGTTGATAATTTGTTTTTGTTGAATGATTTACAGTCGATTAATATTTACAATTTCGTTTATTTTTTATCAATCTTAAAACACATTTTGTCAATACTTGTTCTGTGGACATGTATTTTTAGTCACATTTTTTAAATCAATGACATTGTACAAAGGACGACAAGAAATCATTTCAACTACATCACTCCAATCAAGTCAAAATCTAATCAATAAAAAGTATTCATAAAAATTTTAGCATGGACCTCATGCATCAACCTAAACTCATTTCTTAACCATTGTAAATTCTTGAAAACAACGTCTACAGAAGAGAAAAACAGCAAATAGGTTTATACAGAATTGTTGCTTAATTCATGGATATCATCACATTTACTTAAACTATTAAGCAATATACTGTATTCCGTGAGGTTTATCAGTAATGGCACTAAAGGCCTTCTTTTTGGGTTCTTCTTCCTCCTCCTCCTCTACGTTGCGATAGTCATCTTTGCTTCTGATGCAACAGAACCACAGCATACAGATCACAACGGTTACAAACCCAAAGGTAGAGAACCCGATAAGAAGACCGATAACTCCAAACCTTGCCGGTGGATTTGATTTGTCAAAAGTCTAAAATGAAGATTAAACATAATATTTGATTCAATTAGTAAATAGTATTGTCTCAGTAGCAGTATTAAATGTAAGGTTTTAGAAAAAAAAACATTTGATCAATTTTTGAACGATTGTGTCATTTTTATAAGGTAAATTAATTAACAAGGGGTGATACTCATTGGTGGTAAGGTGTGGAGAAAAGTTGTGCTGGTGTAACGCTATCAATTATTGCACTGTTCTTTGTGAACAAATAACAGTGCAATGATCGATCGCGTTACACCAGCACAACTTTTCTCCACACCTTACCACCAAAATGACAACTGGCGTGACATATATCATTTAATAATTAAAGGAACTTGGACACGATTTTACTAAAAAAAATTCTTATTTTATTTTTCCATTTTCAATGTTTATACTGATAAATATAGAAGTTTATAATGCTATGTCAAAATATGAAAGTCAAATATTAAGTTATAAGCAAGATACAGAGTTCAGAATTCTTTGTTTTGTAAACAAAGCTCGAATATTGTCATTTTTTTCATATGTGTTGTATTGGTGTATGTTTCAATCAAATGTATCTTTCTTTTGTTAAAAATAGTATTTATGAAGTTACTGATTAGTTTAAATTGTTTACAAGTCATTTTGTCTAAGAAATGGTAATTCTCTACATTACATTTTTTGTAAACAACTATAAGACTCGATCTTTGTTTACATAACAACCAATTCTTACCTCTGTATCTCGCTTGTAACTCGACTTAAGCATTCAATATTTTGGTCAATCATTTAAAATGCACCAGTAAACCATTTTATACATAAAAAATAAAAATAAATTTTTTGATCTCAAATCGTGTCCAAGTCCCTTTAACTCTCATCGCAAGTGATTGTTCGACGTGTTACCTTGCCATTCTGTCCGATGGCCTTTCCGTCTTCGCTGTACTCCACAAACCACCACGGTTTAGTGGTAGTCTCTGGGATTGTGGTGGTGGTTGGAACAGGTGTTGTGGTGGTAGTTGTGGTTGTAGTTGTGGTTGTAGTTGTTGTCACAGGTGCAAAGGTATCTGAAAACAACATTTTCTTTCCAAAATATAGATTTCTTACTGCAACCATAATTCTGTTTGATAATTTTATTTGATTCAACTTTCTAAAATTTTCGTTTCCATACCTTTGCATAGATAGTTAAATTGACTGCCACAACCGTAGTCTGCCCAATCAAAATCCGCAAATCCTCGGTTCCGAAGTCGAACGCAAAGTTCCGAGCTGCCTCTGCTTGGTTCTGAGGACCCCCAAGGATCATTGTACCAGGAAGAGGCATACGAGCCGGAGGTTACCACTGTCCCATCCTCGTGTACGTAATCACCAGACAGAGATAATCCGAACCAGACGTCTCCTGTGCTCCTGTGGAGAGATGTAAATAAATAAGAAAAAATATATGGTAACGAAATGTTAATATCAACCAGGAAGATCCTCTTGTACGTAATCACAAGACAGAGTTAATCCGAACCAGACGTCTTCTTTGCGGCTGTGGATAGATGTAAATAAATAAGGAAAATATATGGTAACAAAATGTTAATATCAACCAGGAAGATCCTCTTGTACGTAATCACAAGACAGAAGTTAATCCGAACCAGACGTTTTCTTTGCGTCTGTGGATAGATGTAAATAAATAAGGAAAAGATATGTTAATATATAATATAATGTTAATATCAACCAGGATGAATCTTCTGTTTCCATACCATTTCCCTATCCCCGTTCACTATGACAGGTTGAACGTGGTAAACACTACTGAAATTGTGAAAGTAAAGAAGATGATAAAAAACAAATCTGTATGATGAATTGTGCATTAGTATAAGTCCTTTTCAAAGAGATAAGTTAAGAAAAAATATTCATTTAATTATTGATGATAATTCCTGTATTTGATGCATAAAGATGATAGATAAATCAAGAAACAACTAAAAAGTGCTAGTTGCCTACCCGAAAGATTGTTGAACAGTGATGTATGTGATTGCAGCGGCGTTTAAAGCAGAGGATTTTAAAGACGCTAATTGCATCCCCATTCCTTCACATGTAGACTTTCCAGTACTCCAGTCACCAATTACATTGGGATTCAGGTAAAAACCTATGGCAAAGTTATATAACGTTAAATAGATTTCTTATAGTCTACCTAAACCTATAAAATGGTACCCTTGGCACAAAACGTACGGAACATTTTTATTCATGACTTTTTTTTTAATTTCTATACAAAAACTTTATAGCCATGATCTGAAATATTTGAATGCTTCAATAAAGTAGCATTCACATGTTCATTATTATCTGTATTATTATCTGTAATCTGTATTGCCTTAATTTTTTTTCGTATATATTACCCTGTGTCATTTATAATGGCATCAATTCTTTCAGCTATCAAGGTCAAGATCTATATAAAGCTATATTTATAAAGATGAACGTTTATTGACTTTTTTGTGGGGGGGGGGCTGTTTGTTGGGTGGGGGTTGTTTTTTTGGGAGGGGGTGTTGGGTACATTGTCCGTCATATTTTATTTGCTTAATCTTTTGTCTGCACTCAATGGCAGCAAGGAAACTGTACAAAATAAAGCAAATAAAGCCCTTTTCTTGTAATCATCTTGAAATCTTGACATGTGAAAATTAATTTTTATAATTCATTAATATCTTTTAAAACTAGATATCAAGACTTCGTTGAAAAAAGCGCTTTAAAGAGACAGTAGTCATTCAGAATATTTTCTATACCGCAGATATGAAAAATGTTTGTGATTGATCGTTGTATCATTTGTTTAAACATTTAAAACACTATATTTCATCGTTGTTTTTTCGAAAACACCTGACCTGAATGTCGAATTCACTTCCTTAATGAAACTATTGTTATTTCAATTTTCATCTTATTTACTAGATGTTGCTTTAATTACAATTCATTTTAATGACAGTTTTTTGTATCAGTTTACCTTAACCGGTTTATAAATATTCTTAAAGTCTTTTGTTTGTTGTTTTTATTTTGTTGATTTTACTGTGAAGGTCATTAGACAAAAAGTAATGTACCTTCGCACAAGAAGTCCTCTGTACTACTACAATCGTGATGCTTCCACAATAACCCTGCTCCCCACTCCATTTTAACACACGCTTTGGTGACATCATCAACTGGGGTAGAACTGTCTTTCCAGGGTGAATTGTAAAATGATCCCCAGGAGAGTGTAGTGCCATCCATCCATTTATACACCATCGTGGGCTGACTAACGTCTCTCTCTATGCCTATCCATACGTTTTTGTCTTTTCTGAAATAAAAAAGATTATACTATATTGTACAAAAATGTATGTATTAATACTAATGGATAAGTCGTAACTAAGTTATAACTAATGATATTGTACCACCTACATGCAGTTGATTTTACCATAGAAAATTATTCAGTATTCGACAAATATTTAATATTAGAATAACATATTTTACTTGTTGAGTCACGTTTTATTCTTTAGGCAACATTCTTGTGGAACTGCGATTAAATTTTGACAAAAATGCATTAAATTTGAATTTAATATAATTTGAGAGAATTTTCCATCTCAGGATATCGAAGGGCTTAATGATAGATTTGATCACGGCCCGACCAAAATTATTACCACATAATAATCAATGAAGGATCCTTTATTACTTTTATTTATATCATTTTCAGAAATTGTACGATTAAATATTTGACTTTAAACAACCAAACCCAATCTATATTTGACTGTATAGTAAAAAATTAATACGTAGTGTTATCACAGACAAAGACACTTTAAAATGTCAATATAATAATTTCATACATATAACATGTTCTAAATAAAAAAGTTACTTGAATTTATCATCTTCAGTTAAATGTCGAGATTGTCTTGTATTTATGATCGCAATTATTAATAATTTACAATATTTCAATTGTGTATCTTTGCATGAAGATTTTTGGAGAAAATACTTGAGAACAGATTTCCATGTCCTAAGAACAAGTTATGAAAACGATTGATTTAAAAATAAACAGGAAAATAAAGTAAAATTGAATGCGCATCTCAGTAATACTTGTAAAATAACTATGTACGTTTGTTTACCAATACCATATCACGCTCTCACCATTGGTGTAATTATATAAAGTTTTAATATAAGAAACTGGCAAAGTCTTCGCCTTTAAAGTTCCATTCCATTTATCATCTAGAACAAACTGTTAATCATTTGATTAAAATGACACCAATTGCTTGTGGAAAATGTATTTAACATGGCTGTATTAATGTAATCTGACAAACCCAAAAAGTGTATGGTAGGCATTTAGGAACGACTTTGCTGCCTCCCAGTCCGCCTGAGTGTGGAACATTGCCAACCTCATTCCCAAAGACTCACACTGTGCTTTAGCAGCAGGTACTGTGATGTCCATGGATTTACCATAGTAAAAACCTAAAATTTAAAATTTTCAATACCTAGAAGTACGTTGCCGAAAATCAATTGATAGTGTTTATAGTTACCACGACTTGACTATTGTTTGTCTAAAATTAAAGCCTAAATTAGCCGTTTCTTAAAGAAGCAAGCTATTCATTTTAAAAGATGAGAAGGGTAACCCATGCTGTCAGAGCTGTGTAGGAAGACGAATACTAGTACTCAACACTACCGAGCATAGTGAGTGCGTACGTTCTAGAAGCAAATCAATAAACATTAGTTGACTTTAGTTTGTCAATTACGTCAGTATGACTAAGGAAAGGAAACGATATTCCTGATCGAGCACTTGATTTTCTGAAAAAGTTTACTTAATCTATGGTAATATTTACTTTCCTTTCTTTACAGCTCTTTCTTATGTTGTTCGCTGGTCCTTTAACGGTTTCGACGTTCAGCTTGTGTTTAATTCTTATAGCTTGTCAATATTTATATTCCTTTGATAGAAATCTAATAGAGGTTGCATTTTGAATAATCGATAGTTTTTAGAATGTTTAATCGGCGACAAAAATATTTTATTATTTTTTATTTATATGTATATAATCATCGATTTCTTTTTCTATTAAGAAATCAAAATTAAAATGTGCTTTAAAGGGTAAAAGATGATTTTCTAGTCATACTTAGAAAGGAAAATTACCGGTGTAGTTTTCAGTTCGATACATGTACAATAGTTTGTCTAAGTTTATTAAATTAATACCTCTAAAAATATAATAAAATCTTGGATAGCTTAAATAATGTAACAGATTGGTTAAATGAAACTGACTTTTTTATTTTAAATAAAGTTTTTGGCTTTCGTGATTATTTCGTTCATTGCTTAAAAAAAATCCAAAAGCCCAATATTTTCGATCGATAGGGTATCAACTTGTATCTATATCTGGACTTTATCTGGTATGTGCGAGATTGTAAGAATTTTACGTCACATTGTCATATCTCAGAAAGAAAGAATACAATGTTTCTTTTAATACTAGTATGTCAGCTTAATCAAATCTGAAGGCTGTTTAGATCAGATTCCTGATTGTATTTATATTGTATTTCGATTCGGTGTAAAATCACAAATGTTGCGCTTCTATTATGAATTCGCTAAGGAATACTGTACACCAACTACTATTTTTATCGACTTTATTTCGCGATTGACCTTAGATGAACTAGTTTGAAGTATATAATTTTTGCAATCAAAACCTGGGTTTTTTATGACAAATAATTGGCAAATAACAGTCCACGGCGAGAAGTATTCTCGACAATGAAGCTCTCGTGAACCTCGCGAAAATTTTCGCACGCGCATAAAAGTTGGTTAACAATAATTACTACCGCAGTAAATCATTTCAAAAAAAACAAAATGAGTTTAATAAATGACATCTTTTCCTACATTTTCCTATTTTTTCCTACTTTTTTTTATGAGGAAAACGAGTTTGCAGCCACCGCCTTACAAAATGACTTTATTTAAAATCGAATATTAAATTGATTATGTTAAGGAGGCGGGGTGGTTTTGGTCATTCTTATATGGTGTTGATCTTGTTTAGAAGAAGAGCGCTCTATATAAAAATTTAGGAAGATGCCAAAATTCAAAAGTCAAAGTTGAAGTATATTTTTATCTTTATTTGCTAATAGTTTATAAGTAAACAAAATTAAATCTTAAAATTTTTGATAGATCTGATAGTTAATTTGTTGACCATCGAGCATCATTAGTTTTGAATTAAGGTGATGGCTGCAGACACATTTCCCTATTTGAAAAACTACCAAAAAGTGTGTCTTTTTATTGGTTTTGAGAAAAAAATACGGAAAAATGCTTTTTGACGTTACAATTACCTAATTATTATAGATAATTTAAGTGTGTGGTAGTCATATGCAATTATAATCTTTATTTCATTTTTGCAATGTTTTGGAAAATTACTTTGAGACACGGCAACATACGACTGAGACTTTTTGTTGTTTTAATAAAACGCTAAATAATGATTGAAATGGTTTGATAATATCCAGCTTTCCATTAGTGACGTTTGTGTTAGAGCACCAGCACCAAATAATTTTTTTAGAATTATAGTCTCTGAAAATGAAAACCTTAACCAATGTTTCAGCCTTTTTTCTTATTTGATATTTACAAAAATAGTTCAGATATGTCTTAAAAGAATCTTCATTACAATCTTAAAATTCTATAAAAATTCATTCTTCATCGTACTTTTTAAAATGATTATCTTAATTGTTGCGACAATATCAGTTGCTTTCTTTGGTAACTTTGATATTAGAAAGCGTTTCAACTGCTCTTTTAAATCACAATTTTTTAAACATGTTTCTTCATTAATATCTTCACAAATAACAGAATATTAGGCAGCTCACTACATATAGACTTGTAATCTTTAAAACCACAACATCACGAGATGACAAATGTATTTTTATTGTTTGCATCGGTCTATTTGGTTAAAGTTTGTGAATAAATTGCAGATCACGCGTGGGTCTTTTTTTATATTTACTGAATCAAATTGTAATTCATAATTTTTTTTATCCCAATTTGCATTTTTCCCCTGTTTTTGTTTGTTTTTTATTGTTGTTGTTGTTTTTTGGAGGGGGCTACAATGAATTGAATATTGCCAAATTTTTAAATGATATAACGATATAATGTTGTGTGAATTTTTGCATAATATACGCAGACACGTCTTTCAAACAACTAGATTTTGATATATCAAGAGTAAAAATATGTGTTTACAATTTCTAAAATAAGAAACAAATAAGGATCGAGAACGTATCTTTACAACTCAGTATCGTACATGCATAAGCCCTTGTGTTTATGCTTCAAAATGTTGAACATTTTTTCTTAGAAAATGTTTCATAAAATCCAGTTTATGCTATTTTCTACTATTTAATCTATCAAATACGTTCTCAAATTATGTTCAGTTTACAATCTATTGCAGTAACATTTATCATAATTATTGCTTTCCAAACCACATTGTATTCATATTATTGGTTTTTCAAATCAAGTTATGTATACAGATACATATATTCACATCTACAAATATATAGATATTTTTTAATTACTCATCTTAAATGAAAATAATTGTTTTATTGCTCTTTCTATTATTGCAAATAAGGCAGAAAAATAATTCTAAAAAGGCCAATAAAAATATATATATAACTAACGCCTGGGAAATAAGATGACACAATTTACATCTTTGAATATTTTGTATAATGTTTTTAAAATTTTGAATTACCGTTTATGAGGAGTAGTCTTGTACCCACCACGAAGCACAAAATCGTCACGTGCACACCAGACATGGCCTCACGTGCCTTCTTCAGCTAAATAAGAAATTAGGTTTCAATTCAATTTATAGGAAATTTTCTATTTGCAATTCATGCATGATTAACTAATCGAAAACTGCTCAAAGAAACATTAATAATTTCCTTTTAATATCTCGTAAGGTCATGGCATGATCTATTGATTGCATTTCAAGGTGAAGTGCTTTGTTTTATATTTAAATTTTGTGTCTAATATCCTTACATTTACAAACCTTTTGTAAACTTTAACCAAAGTTACAATGGTCCAATAGAAAACACTGGTAAAATGAACCTAAGGAAAGGCCGTAGTAAAGCCTATTTCCTATATAAAAAGGTTTTTACTTTTATTTATTTCCATATGTAAAGATATTTCTTCCTTTCGCGCCACACAATTAAAGATTGGTTGCATTACAAATGTTTTGCACTAGAGATCATTTGTTTTGCAGCTGTTGATTATGTTTTAAGATGGTCTGTTTTTGAATTTTAACATGTTTTTAAAAACAAGTTGTTCCTTTTGCTTTTACGTCTTTTTTAATATTTCCGCCGCCCAATGCTGCATTCATGGTCCATTATGAAAGCAAAGACAAGGTTTTTTAAGCATATTTTTTTTATACAATTGTGGTTTTATTTTTTGTTTTTTTCAACATGTGTCTCGCAAGAAATCGGTGGAGAAAATAGAAATTTTTAACATAGGGTGAAACAAGTGCCTCTTAGCATGGTGAACACTTCCTTTGAATTTTCATCAATAGAAGCCGGATCTTCTTGGCCATTGTTGTACTCGTTGATAGCAGCTGATGTAAATGATGTTGATAGCAGCTGATGTAAATGAGATTATTTTTTATCCCAGTTCCCTCACGCTGGTTTTCATATGTTTCAGTCATCTGATACGTTTAGATGTACCTAAAACTTGGAAATATTTTGTAATAAAACTCTTTGGATAGGGAAATCATCTAAATCGGAACACTCATTTTTATATGAAACGTAATAATTAGAATCTTCAAATAGTTAAAAAACAAACTTATTTAGGGTAAAACCTGTGTTGCGATACTTTGAGGCAATATATGCCGACTTCAAACAATAATTAAATGGGGGAAACTTTGCAGGTACTTCCTGGCAAATGGCTATAAAATGATCCCTGTTATTTACAAAGATAAGAAATCGTATGTTGACACAACATTTTTCACAAGCATACTTACTTTTATTTCTAAATAAGGGCAAAATTTATGATTTATGGCAGAAATTATAGACGTATGTGTTCTTAATGTTATTTTATGAGTACATGTATATACATTGTCATTAACATTTAACAAACTCAGGGATTTTGAATAAGAAAGCAATTTTAGTTTTACAAAAGGTTGATCCAGTTTGTCAGAAATTTGTGTCACACATTTTTTTTTTCATAGTTAATAAAAACAACTTAGAAACTTAGTAAAAGGCCAAAATATTTATATCTTTTATGTTTGTTTTCCTACGGTGAGATTCAGCTTACATGGTCCAAAAATTCAACATCTTAATTTTAACCCCAAAAAAGAATGATCTCATAATTTATTATAGTGCACTAAACTACATCGTAGTGGGTTAAAATTTGAGATCTAAAAATCAAAAGATAATCACTAAAATCTAAAAAGTTTTTTTTATTACCCCAGATAATATAAAATATGTAATATCTATTCATCAAAAAACCTACCAAAAAGTTAACAAAGTTGCATAGAGATTTAAATTTGAAAATTTATTCTGTTTAGGTGCTATAAACCTTGTTTTAAAAGAAAAACTTAATAGAAATTGAACTGCTGGCTGTTGCATAATCGTCACTCGAACATTGTTTAAGGTGTTGATTAACGATTTTTATTTAGTTTATAACCCGTGGCTTACAGTCGGTAGAACTAAGACTAGTACTTGAAGAATCCCTAAAGAGAAGCGTTGCCATTAAGGCGTGCTTTTGCTTCTTCATGTCTCCCTTGTTATGGAACACTGCCACTCTCATTCTCATCTTGTTTTTACGATTGGCATATAGTCAGTCGATTTTCTAAAGTAAAAACATAAAAGAGAATAAGATATTAGTATCTATTATAGTACATGTACTTCTCTTTATGAATGAGTGGTGGATTGTGATGTTTAATAAATTTGTAAATGTCGCTAAGGAAAAGTTTTTGCGGGGGGAAATGCTAAATGATGTATAGACATTTATTGTTGTTGTGAAAAGAGAATCAGACAGTTTTGATTTCAAATAAGAAATAAAATGTTAAACAAATCAACCGCATTTCTGTTTATCCTGCGTAATTTTAACAAGTGTAACGCAAGTAAGTGTCCTTACTGATCTTTATAAATGACAGAGGTGAAAGTAATGAAATTCTGTGAAATTGTTTTTATTATCATTCAGTCACTCTAAAATATGTTTCCTGTGATCCCCTCCAGAGGGAAATATTGCTAAGTCAACTGTCCTTTAACTTAAAAAAAAACTAATGGAGCCTTAATTATTTGGCCATGGCGTCCTCTACAAAAATAGATTATTGGGTATCAAAAATTGTACATGACATGTGTCACGTACAATTTTGATCCCCATTAATATAAATTTCTGTAAAGGACGCCATTGCCAATAATTTGTGCTCCATTAGTTTTTAAAGTCAAGCTTCAATTCTTTTAACACATTTGAGAAGTTTACTATCACTGTTGGGCAAATGGGATACAATGTGGTGATTTGGAAGGGATTTGAGGTCTGTTGGATTCTTTACTAGCATCTTTTTAGTGACAAGACTGCACTATGGCACATGAAAGGGGCAATAAAAGCATCGGCCTCTCGCTCTAGGAGTTTTTAATTATACATTTGTATTAAACAGAAGTCTTATGTCTTGGCAACGAGATGGCCTTCACTTGCATCGCTTTGTAAGCTAAATAAAGGCAGTTCTCCTGCACTCTTGACCTACATGAACTATGCGTAAAACCCCTCAATGTATGCACAAATAATATAAACAATTCTCTAATCTACTGAATGTTTAAAGGGATACCTTTGTTTTACTGTCACTTAACGTATTGTAATTAAATATCGACAGGTTTGAATCAGGTATTTGTCCACTAGAAAGTTAACTGCATGGTTTGGTTTGGTTTCATATTCAAGTAAAATATTTTCAAATGATTATGTGTTGATGCAAATAAAAAGGTATCATTTAGAATGTTAATATCCCTAAAAATCATCTTTATGTCATTAATTTTTCATATTTCAAAACCAACAACATTGTTTTAAATTGGACAAAAAGCCCATCTCAAAATGTTGTTAAGTGGGGTAAAATATACTATGAACCAACAAATTAAGTAGATCTATAAGAAGGGAAATGGTATGTAACTCAACATTGTCTCTTAAATGGAAAGTGAAACAAAAATACAATGAATTGATTGTTTAAAAATAAAACAATTGCGAAGCAAGATTTAGAATTAAAAACGGGGAAAAAATTTCAAAACAGACACATTTATTATAGTTTAAAACAAACTTGACCAGATAATCATGAAAATTAATCATTCATTACAGGATAATCATGCTTAGTTTTTCAATGGTAAAGCATGATATATTCTTGAGTGATAGATACATACATGCATGTATTATATACATTCTTTGATTTTCATAAACTGTCAATATTACTAAATGCAGCTCTCTTGCTCTCTTCAATCTATATTATAAACAAAAACCTTCTGATTTATCATTTTTACATGATTTTTGGTGCATTCCAAATAAATTTTGGAAGTTAAATAAGGCTTTGGGAATACTAAATCACTCCGTAAAATACACCTTTTATTGCTTTTTACATTAACTGTGCATTTGTAAAACCCTAGACATGCTATATGTTAACAAAGTAAATCATTGGTGTTACAAAAGAATGCATTTCAAAATAAATGAGTAAAAAGGCCGGTCAGTGACTACAGACAGACATTGAATATACATGTACTTTATAATTATTTGTTCAAATTATATATATTTATGCATCTATTTTTTCATAACACTTTTAATAAATTTTATGAATGCAGTATGATTTTAAATTACATGTGTACTTTATGATGATAATTCCTTATTATACATACAATTTTCAGATGAACTTGCTGCATATTCTCTCTTGTCATTATTAAGAAAATAAACAAAACAAACCTACTGAATTTATAATTTTTTTCTTGTTTGCACATAATCTATATTCAAAATATTGAACAAACATTTTAGGTTTTCAATATCTTTTTATGCGCTTGTTTTATTTATTTAAGGTTAAACAGCACCTTTATAAACATACACAATTTTTCATTATGATAATCTTTAATAATAGATTAACTGTATTCTAAAGGCGTTCCTTTTGTAACTGGGGGGGGGGGGGGGGGCACTTTTCTTTTCTGTACAACTTAAAGATTTTGGATCATGACCAATTCTTAGACATACAAAACCTTTACAGATGCATGTACTTCTTTCTTCGATTGATTTTTTAAAAGGGAACTTGGCAAGAAAAACTTGACAAAAGTTCATTTTAAAAGAAAAATGATCTGTAGATACATGTATACGTAAAGATGACCTTCAGCTGTAGACACCTTTTAATTAACTTTATAAGGACATCAAAAAACTTTGGGTTGTCATTTTTATATTAAGCTATGAATTAAGGCATTAATTAAGGCAATAGACAAAATATTCTTGAATAATTGACAAATATAAAATGAGTTAATGTTATCTAAGAGTTACTAATTCCTGGATGTCGATTTTGCACCGTAAAAGTCTTCTTCAGCTGATGGGAAAGCAAACGTACGATAAGTCTGCGATAACAATTATGTATTCACTATGGACCTAAAGACATTTGGAGAAGATATCAGTCGTACGGAGATTGTTATGAGGTTTCCGCAAAAACGGAACAGTGATAGTGCGAGTTTGTTTCAATCTTTCTACAATGGCTCCTGAATAACTGCTTTCTGAGTTACTTAGAGATTTCTTAAAGGGGCATGGTCACGATTTTGGTCAAATAATATTTTTCTTTTTTCATTTTTTTACAACGCCTTATAGAAAGCATTTCTATTGATCAAATAAAATTTGAGAATCAGTAGTAATGTTATAAGAAAGATACAGGGCTCACAATTCTTTGTCATGTAAACAAGGCTCGTGCCCTGTTTTTATTTACACATGTTCAATATACCAGTAAAAAAATCTTTTTCAAGCTGACTTGTCTATCTTCTTATTCAACACATTCATTAGGTCTAAAATTGGAATTTTCACGTCAACATTCAAAATGTAAACAAAAGCTTTGTTTACATAGCAAACAATTGCAAGCTCTGTAACTTGCTTATAACTCAACGAATAACACTCAATTTTTTATGCCTATTAAAAATGCCTTCCTGAAGCACTTTGAACATTAAAATCGGAAAAATAATTTTTGAGTAAAATCGTGACCATGCCCCTTTAAAACTTATTATCATCCCATTTACAAAGCATGTAACCAACAGATAAGAAAAACAAAACACGAGAAAAAAATGTGCTTAAAAAACAAATATATTTATTCATTATTCGCATACTGTAACACAATGTATACATTTATCATTTTCATATCCACCTAAAATGAAATGAGTGAGAAATGACTGATATGTCTAACCTCAACATGTACTAGCTAGCTTCCATTCCTATGTCAAATAAATTTTGTGAAAATCAAGTGATTTGTAATCCCATTTCTAAGCAATGTACTTGATTCCGTGAGGTTTTCCAGTCACTGGACAGGATGTTATAGTTTTGGGTTTCTCCTCTTCGTCTTCTTTGTCGTCTGCTCGGTGAGAGGTGTTGATGTTTCTCGTGCAACAGAACCAACCGATGCAAATCATAACGATCAGAAACCCAAAGGTAGAGAATCCGATGACAAGACCACCAGTTTTATACCTAACTGGCGGTTTTGACTCGGTGAAAATCTGAAATGAAAACGACGCAATAAATTAATGAATAACAAAAGTAAACTGTTACACTATCTATTGATTGCTCTACTGATCAAAATTTTCAAAATTCTTTTCAGTATAATAATTTTATTTGATAACATCTTTAAAATGATATATGATTAACTGTACGGGACTTTTTATTCATAAGATACAAAAAGGGGTCTTTGTATATTAAATACCTTAATTTTATAGGTGTTCTTTGTATGCACATTTTATTCATTCGCGTTACAAAAACAAGCTTATTTTAGTATACATCCGCATTTATTAAGTAATTCTAATTACCTTTATATCTTTTGTTTTTTATTCTTTTATGGGAAAGCACGTTAAAAATGAAAGTTGTACATATAAACTTGTATATTAAAATAGTTAAATATTTAGCCTCCATTTTCATAAGGATGAAGTCTATTTCTGATAAGAAGGGCAGAGGGTCTTTCATTTGTTAAATGTTGATATATTTTGCAAAATGGAATTAACGTAAATTAATGCAAACTTACACAGTCATACTTATTCATAACTGTTACACGTGTCAACATATTTGTTGAGTTGTTTTAGTCAATATATTGTAGACACTTTCAAAGACTGTTTGATGGTCGTGCGTGGTTATTTTTAACTATATTAATCTCCTTGAAAAAAGAACACCGTATAAAGATAAAGAAAAATATTTAAATCTTAAATCAAAAGTATTTTTTTTTTACTAAATAATAGATAATTGTCAAATAAATGTCCTAATTAAATTTTAAGGAGGGTTCGATAGGTAGTCTGTTGACCATCCAGCCCCCCTAGGTTTTACCTTCCCATTTTTCCCGATCGCATTGCCGTCATCGCTGTACTCAACAAACCACCATGGTCTGCTAGCTGTCGTCGCCGGGGAAGTCTGCACTGAATACATATCAATCCATTAATTATTTACTATAAACAAAATCATTAAATATTTGACAAAAATTCATGTTGCGTGTTCGATTTGATTATCGAGAAAAAATTCCAAAATGATAATTTCACTGAATATATATTTTTTTGTTCTTCACCTTGTACGTTGAGGAAACAAGTTCCTAAGAAAATGCAGGTTGTAACTGCACGGACGAGGAGCATATTGCATATTGTTCTGTTATCACAGTTCAAGACAAATTTGTTGCAACTAGATTAAAAAACTAATTTATATGAGTTTGCTTTCAAATGAGATATATTTATTATTAAACTCCAATTAATTATTGTTTGCTTGCTACGTAACATTGTAAAGGGGTATTCATTTTGATTCTAATATGTATTGATTGAAAGTATATGCATGTATTGTACAACGTCTAAAAATAATATTCTGAAAGCTTTTATCCATCTACAAAAGTACAATTAATTCTGGTTTTGCGTCGAACTTTATTTTTTTCCGTAAGTAGTTGAGGTTGATTTAAAATTATGTAATATACATTTCTCATCAAGACTAAACATTTTCTCAAATATCTTTTAATAAAATTTATTGTGTTTATATATAACTGACAAAACTAAGTCACTTCTAGCAGGTTTTAATTAATTCATTTCAATTAATTTATTCGCGTGTGCAGAGTGAGAGAGAGAGAGAGAGAGAGAGAGAGAGAGAGTGTGTGTGTGTGTGCGTGCGTGCGTGCGTGCGTGTGTTACAAAATATTTCTAAGTTCAAAAAGAAATCTTACAAAATACATAGATTTGCTTCCCTTTAAAACCTTTCTTTACTTTTGGGGAGAATTTATTCAGTCTGTAAAATGTATTTTGTGTTTAATTTGATCAAAAATGTAAACGATAAATATAAAATTCCTAACTGTAACGGCCGTCACCCTTGCATTGCTGCATCAGCTTTAGTGGAATGGTATTATAACAGGACTAATAATATAAAGGTAACACACGCTACACATCTGGCACAAAATTGTTTTATTTCAGTGAGCTGATTACTTAGAAATTAGGACACATGAATTTGAGGAGATGGAGTTTGTTAACCAGTTAACTTCGGAAGACATTCTCAATACGATTGAGTCAATTTGATAATTTTTGTTTTGTTCTTACAGTTCATTTGGAGAGATTTTCGAGGTTTTTTATCAACTAAATTTCCCCCATGGAATGAATTTTGAAAAGGTATATTCGGAGAGCTTGAATTTAGCAAGTAATGATAAAATGGGTAAGGTTGGCTTAGTAAATAGCGTATGAATCCCTTTTCTTAGCCTAAATCCCTAAAAATGTATACTTTTGTGTACTGGAGTTTTGTGTGGTAAAGTAATTTGATAGAGATCGATATATTTGAGTAAAAGAAAACGATAAAAGTGCATGCTCTGATGTCATACTTGGCAAATAAGGCCCTTACGATTGCATTTGTTTTCAAAATCATTAAATTGATTTGCAATTGACTAAGCAATTTGTTTTGTTGTTAGTATTATACTACAAACATTTTATTAACTTCAAAAAATTAAAGTCAAAAAATGTCATTGATTTAAAAAAAAAAATAACGATCGACAATCATTAAAATAATTACTGGCACCTAATAAAATTTTGCTCTTTGTTGACTTCTGAACAACGAGTATATTTACTTAAATTATTTACAAAATTGCTTGAAATGTATTTCGATAAAGAAGAAAAACCTGAACTTCCTTGGAAAAATAGACTTATGCATATTGATAACATCATTTAAAAAAGTAAATAATTTTCAATCAATGAATATTGAACGGCGTGTTTCCTGTATTATTTTTGCAATTAACACCAGGTCAGATAATTATGCCAGTGCCAATGAGGCATTTTTTCATCCGTCTAAAGCGCACTTATGTTCTCTTTCGCTTCGCTCAGCCGAACATAAATTATTTCAAGTTCATAATCATATAAATAAACGAAACAAACGCATAATGAAGGAGGTGACAACAATAGCCACATTTATTATCGTTTTTATATACAAGTAAATTTGGTTTCTTACATGGAACAGCCAGCCCCGAATATAAAGTATCCACCGCAAAAAGTACTGCATCCTAAAAAGATATTCTTGCCGAACCCAAACCCAAAGGCACCTATACTTCCAAACAAAAATTCTTATCTACCAAAATGTTTTTTCCCAAATCATGGAATTCCTAATCCGGGGGTGGAGGGGGGAGGGGGGGGGGCTAGCATGCATATGACATGACTCCAACTTCTCACTCTTTCAAGGTAAATTTAGGGACAATTTTCTTTGCTGCGAGAAAAAGTGGGGGGGGGGGGGGCGCTGAACCCTCTATGATGCTATTTGCCTAATGGTTAGGTCTAACTTTGCCAAAAAAGTGTGGGGGGGGGGGGGAGGGCTAAGCCCCCCTTGCCCCCCTAGCCCCCCCCCCCCCGGTTCCGAAGCCTATGTCAATCATTAAAGACAAGTATTTAACGGGGAAATTACTGTTGCTATGTTTATTCAAAGATATGTAAATATTACCCTACAAAACTTTTTTAAAGATCCCATGGGAGTTCGGATATAATAAAAGTAATTTCTTCGGGAATGATTTTCAGACTGTAGTATCTATAACTATCTTATTTAAATTGTATAATAAAGGTACAACTTTATCTTATTTGACAGGTGAAATAAGTCAATCACAAAAGTGGTTATGGTTATGAACTCTATTACATGTAGAATATATATTTTTAGGAATATGCACCTTAACTAGGACTGGCGCAAAAATGTAACCTTTGCGCTGGCATAATTACAGGACCATCTGTAGATAACATACTTTCTCTTGATGTAACAGTGCTTGATAATCATGCCAGTACAATGATTTGTCTGTCAATTTGTGTTGGCATCAAGTCATACATGATCACCATAATCAGAATCACGTTTGTTTGTTGCGGATGGAGAAGTCGGACTGTTACAGCAGAGATCTTGATGGCCGCCAATCTCATTGGAAATTAGAACAACATTCTTATCCAGCTTTTGCAACGGTAAAATCCTTTTTTGTTGACGATTTCTTTAACATGTCTGGTTTTTTCTTCTAAATTTGCACTGCCTTAGAGTTCCATATCACTCTTGGTTTTTTGTAAGGATGGTAAGTCCCAGTTTACATCTGCCATTTCATAGCTCTTTGCTGATCAGGTCAATTCTTGTAACCTTTTTGTTCTTTGGTACATATTTTTTTTAATAGGTTCTAAACTGGAGCAGCTACATTTTATATAGGTGATTTTCTTCATTTCTCTTTTCCTCGTACAATTTAAATGAATTTTGGTCAATGCCAACAATACACTTCTGTAAAGTGTATTACAATTCCCCATACGTGAGGCTATTACTCCGTCTAGATATACCTGATTGCAACATGGTGGTTGTAAGTTTGACCACCTACTGAGAATACGACGTCTTTGGTCATAATGATCATGTTACCAGTCAAATGAGCTTCATTCTTCAGATTATGGTGCATGGGTTTTTTCATTGAATCTTCAACTCCTTGTTGCCCATTTTTTCGTTGTTCTTATGGCTGTGTCTCTTTAGATTTCCATTATGCTCACCCCAAATAATAAAACATCACTTGATTAAAATTCCAACTATTGTTATCAATTCTTTTTTGCATATGTTAATGCACAGCATAAAATATTGTAGTAAAAGCAAAAGTAAAGGTTGTATCTTGCTTTGATTATGCTTTCATTGACTGGTTTTCATTCTTCTTCTCTAAGGTACGTATTCCACTATTATTATGCCTTTGCTATGTTGGTCACCCCAAGTAATATTTACATATTCATATGATGATCTTGCATATCTGTCAATCAGGAAAACCTGAAACTGCTCCTTTTTCTACTACTTTGATAACAGTTCATAAAAGTCGGCATATTTCAGAGGGCTCGTGTAAAAGTTGTTATTGGTGAAAAATAGTTGTATTATCAAATGCTTACTACTTTTGAATGGTCCTATTGTTACCAATTCTTTGTCTGATTCTTGTTATTTACCATCAGTCAATGTGTGGTGTAGGGTATTGTAGCCTTTACTGTTATAGCTGTTATTTCTGATAGTAGTGCCCTTTCTCTACAGAATACCAGAGGCTTTTTGAAGAGTAGATTCAATTGGCGATGGAATCGCTTTTAATCAGCTACTGTCACTCAGTTTTGAAAGCTTTAACATAGACTTCATAAAATAGAATTGTGACATGACTTATTTGGGATTGCAAGCATCAAGTTTTTACGAACATTTGTGTTTTAGTTAAGAAACATTCATCTATCCCGAATCAGTATCCCTGTTGACTGGATTCCTTGAGAAAGCTATTTGTCAACTTTCGGACTGAACTGTTCCGCCTCCTAATGGTATCAGAAAACAGACTGTCCCCCTTTGAGACATTGCCTTAAAATTATTTATGAATACATCAATTTATTCCATGAAAAGGCATCGAATATTTTAATGACAAGAAAATGATTAGCATTTTGAAAGAACATGTCAAGGTTTTTGTTGAAAGATTGTTCACTCCACTTGGTTTTCATTCCCTCACTGACTATCTCTTAATGTGAAGTATTTTGGTTCGAAGAATCGGTTTTAAAACCCCAAAGCTTTGAATTTGAATAGTCATCTTTAAAATAATGGGAAAATGTTCCGTTACAAGTGTTGAAACTAGGATTTTTTCATCCTAGAAATTATTCAGATAAAAACTGCCACTGCAGTTTATTTCATTGGACCATGGTTATACGCTTGGCTTTAAATTCATAAGTAACATATATTGAGTGAAAAAGAAGGTTTTGAATTGAAGCTTTCAAATAATTATATGAAAGTATGTTATAAACATGATTAAGCTAGTTACCGGAATTTTTACTTTTAGCGGGTACTTTGAATTCACCGAAGCATATACTAGAAAAAGAATTTCTTTTTAATGTGGATTAACACATGTTCATCATCACAAAGTTGCTGACCTCTAATCGAAACGAAATTTGGTTTTATTTAAGGGATTTTATCGACATTGTCATAAAACTTAGTCTGCAGCCGAGTGGAAATGGTGTCGGGCTTGTGAACCGTACATCCCGAGTTCAAATCCCGCAAGTTTTTGTTGTTACTGAGTTGAATTTTTTAGATATTCAATTTTTTTTCTCCCCAAACTGCAAAATTTTCGCTTATTTGATATACGTACAGTTTATCATTATATCTTTCATAATCAAATAATCTACTGTTAACTTGAGTTACTTTTTCCAAGCGTGTTATTCCACCTTAAAAACGCAAAATATAAGTGAACGGTCTTGAAGTTCATCGCCCAAGAATTTTAGTAAAGAAAAAAAATGACGGAAAGAAGCCATATTATACACATTTTTTATTGGTGTATAAAAATAAGGCACAATGACACAAGTGATGACGGTTGATGGTTTGCATAAAGGTTTCAACAAAAATAGTTAGTTTAATCACAGGCTGGTCATAACAGGGCAACAGATTTACCTTTTTAGTTTTTGAGCTCATAGCACTGTACAGTATCTTTTTACAGTATTTTTTAAAATAAAATTCCACTGGTTTTTCATTGGATATACAAGTTTTGAATATCAGCATCTCAAAAGACAATTCTAATTGTAAGATTTCAAACATGTTAAAAAAGATGCATATATATTTTTTTCTTATTCTTAAAGAAAATAAACTTAACATAGACAATAACAAAGAGTTAAAATATTCATATAAACTCTAAAATTCATCTCTAATTTCTTTTAACTGTGTAAATTGGTTTTTTCTTTGTTCGGACACTTTCACCAAAAGTGACACCATGATAAAACAGTTAAAAGCAGCCACAGTACCTTTACATCATATCTGAAACATGATTTGAATACAAAACAATAATATCTTCAAATAAATTGATCTATATATAATATACATTTATATATATATATATGTGTATATATAACTTAATATGACAGAAAATTTGTTCATAACATCCATTCATTCATTCAGTCTCTTTAATATGTACAATTTACAATGAAAAGGATGTCCATGATGAACATGCACTGTATGCATTAATTTCATGAAATGACAGACTCTGACAAAATCATATTAAAAACGATTTTTGGACAAATCAATCTATCAAATCTAATCATAAATATAACTCATTAAGAAGTCAATTTAAAAAACAAAATTTAGCCATTTCTAGAAGTTTTGGACAAAAATGATTAACACAGTAAATATAGCATCGTGTTATAAAATTTATAAATTGGCATCGAGTGTCCATTTTCAAGGTCAGAGCTGTCATTTTAATTAATACTTCAAGATCAAAGCTTTATCTCCCCTTAATATTAAGTATAAATTTGGTGTATATATAGTTATATGAACATCTGTACAAATTATTTACACTAAATGTACATAAAATCACTGGGACTTGGGAGTTTTTAATTCCATCTATCACAATCGTCATGAAATCTATCATGTGTAGCTACTATTGATCAACATTAGAAATCGTTTGTACACTATATACATATCATAAAGTATTCTGTTGAGAACATTCATCCTAAGGTTTATACGTATATGAACCATGTGAGTATCATTGTACTGTTACTAGTTTGATCTCCAATGTTTCCGTGCCGTGTCTTAATACCAAAACCAAAGATGACGATCCTATTCAACCACTTAAAAAAAAAATAAAAACTGTTCTGAAATTTTTTTTTCAAAATCAGAACCACTTACTATTTTTAAATCATTTGCATAAATAGAGATAAATATATTGTTACTGAAAGAATTTTTGTAAAGGAAATTTAAAAAATAAGAGGAGTAATGAGCAAAAGGGAGCTAAGTTGTTATTGCTGAAAAAAATTCTTTTACATTGTACCATACCATTCCCCATTTCCTACTTTAAAAATACTGTACAAAAGATAAATGCAATCATACTGAAAGAGAAAAAAACCGGCACAAAGCTCAGAACATATTACCCCAAAACATACCTGACAAATGCTCATTTGCATAAAGAAAAAAAATTGTTCTTATGTAGCATCAAATTTTCAACAAAAAGTCAAAATTTTAAATGTGGACTAAATTATGGTTTACATACATTTATTTCGAACCAGAGGACTGCTGAATTTGGTTTTTAAAAAAAGAGTAAAAATGCATGTCAACAGGATTGGACTCATAAAACTATGTGTTAACTATGGTGTCATGGTAACAATTCATAAACTTTCTACAAGAAGAGAAAAAGCTTGTTTGTTTCATTTTCAACTAAACCAATTCCCCTTGATAACAATGCACATGTCTAAATTCAGTTAATCATTATTTTACATTGTGCAGGAATAATGCCCAAAAGTTCTTCTAGAGTAATTGCACCTCTAATAAAAAACTGGATTGTAAATATAAAGAATCAGTACAAAAGGTTCAACTTTCCCCTACAGTGTAAACATATTAACATTTCTGAGAAAAAAAAATAAAATACTGTAGCTTTATGTCCAAAATTAATTTTTATACATAATTATATATATATATATATATATATATATATATATATATATATATATATATAAAAGTAGATTAGAATCCCTTAGAACACAGAGATGTAATGGAACATTAGAAGACAACAGCTGTTGAGTGTAGGTCCTGCTACTTTGTTGTTAAAAGTATGTTTAGGAGGGCAAAATTGTGTACATCTATATCTATATAAGGACTTCGGATGTTAACGAGTATGAAAAGTGAAAAGATAATGAACATTTCATATGTGCTGCACTAAAAAACAGGAGTATACACTAGAAAAGGAAGTACTGATGTTTTAATATCATCTTTCATTTGTGCAAAATTTTGTCATAATCTCAATGACTTTAACAAATGGCCTCATAAAACTTATTCTCTATGTCTATATCAATTCACAATAACTTCAGCTTATATTCAGTTATTTATTTTAAACTAGTCTATTTTTAACCAACTGTACATTTCTGGAATACCTGCTAGTTGATACCAAAAAAAATAATTTGAAATTCCTAGTTTCTTAAGAAAATCAGATATGCCAACAAACATCAGAATTTTTTTTTTCAAAATTAAATAAATTTTTAATTCATAAATGAAAATACTTTTTCAAATTTGTAAAATGGATACCTTTAAACATTCTTCAAATTCTCATTTGTTAAGATCATGAAAAGATATTACATAAAAAAAAAAAAAATTACCAAATGAATAATTACCTCAAGTAAAAACTTTAGATTGGACAAAAATTTATATATATTATTAAATATGCAATATGAAAGGCACTTCTTTCCTTTAATCAGCACTATATGTCAGCAATTTTCAGGGAAGATTCAGTATATTGCTCGTAGACCCATAAAACTTGCCAATGACTGTTAAAGGCCAGAAAAAAAGTCCTGAGAAAACATAAATAGGTGATCATCTTGTACAAATCATGAACATGCACTTTTCCCAGCAATTCTGGTTTTGAAGAAAAATATAACTCCTAAATCTTAAAAGTAGACACAATTGTATGCATAGCTTGTCTTTGCCCAGTTTTTGCACTCTTATGTGTTCAAATGTGAAGTTTGCTTACAAATAATCAAATTGAATTTACAAAAAAAAAAAGAAAAAAAAAAGGGATGGTTTTATAAAAATTGGTACAAAGGATGAAATGAAAGTAGAAATCTTGTTTGATGAGATGGGTGGGTTTGAATGTTACTGTACTGTCAGTAGCTTGTTTTTAATACTTTTGTTTTCAGTCTGCTCAATCAGACATGTCTGTTCATCCTAAGCACTGATGGCGGACAGTGAACCCTCTATTCGCTGGAGATGCCTGTCGGGATCCTTCACCGTTCGCAGTAACCCCGCGTTCCAATCCAGGGACCTCGTTAAGACCTGCCTTTGATACTGCTTCAGGTTTCCATGGTACTCCCATTCTTGAAAGACTTCTTTGGGTATTGAAAAAATACTCCTTTCTAGACACGTCAGAATTCACAAGTCCTGGATATTTTTCTCAGCAGAAGAAACCCTTTAGAGATATGTACTTTGTTTCACAAAGATGACTCTCTTCACACACATTTTTTTTTCTTCAGATGAACACTCTTTCCATGGAAAGTCAGCAAGACATCACTATAATACTCCTTGTGATTACCCAGCTACCCATCTGTGACCTAGTAAGTCTATTGCAGTTGGCCTTGTGCTCGGATTTCGATCAAATGCTTTACTAAGAACATCGTGACATAGTTCTGAAATATGATTTGGCAATGTGAAATGTGGTCTCTTCTCCATTGCTATTTTATATAATGCAGCCATCGACTCAAACTCAGCCCATGGTGGTTTGGTGGTAAGCATTTCCACTATCGTACATCCCACACTCCTGGAAGAATGAAAAATACATACCACTTTACAAGATATCCAGTTACACATTTCTCCATCTTATCTAATTATTTTCTCTTGAAAAATTACTTTACGTTTACATAGGAGTTATCTTTCTTGATTTGTTTACAACTGTTGAATGTAGATTCATGGGAAAAAAAAACTATAAGTGCCTTACAATTTAATACTGAAAGACTTCTACAAAAGTAACTGATCAAAAAACTAACCAAATATCTGCCTTGCGTCCATAGCCTTCCCCATTAATAACTTCTGGGGCCATCCAGTATGGGGTTCCCACCACCGAGTGGAGACCGGTGGCACTGACTATGGTCTGGAGCCGCTTGGAGGCACCAAAGTCACCCAGCTTAATGTTTCCATTGCCATCCCGCAGTATGTTAGCACCTACAGTCATAATTAAATGAATTATTTAAGTCATTCATAAGTACACGTATACCCGGTATGTATTAACATAATTATGAACACTGATCTCATCTCTTCTTCTTTTTGTATTTATGCAGTACCACATGTTCAAAACCAAACAAAATGCTCAAATAATTTAATGTCTTTATCAAGTATAAAATACATGTATAAGTATCTATCCACTACCGTACTTCCATCATAAAATTCCATTTCATTTTTACTTTACTGGCATTTATAGAACTAATATCTTCAAACCACTTCTTACGGAAAAACAAAATTTTAAAATTCTGCAAGGAATAAGAAGTAAGTCAGAATCCTCCAAAGAGTGTAAAATGACTATAACAATATTGTATGTGACGATTGTTATTCCACTATAACAATATTGTATGTGACGATTGTTATTCCACTATAACAATATTGTATGTGACGATTGTTATTCCACTATAACAATATTGTATGTGATGATTGTTATTCCACTATAACAATATTGTATGTGATGATTGTTATTCCACTATAACAATATTGTATGTGATGATTGTTATTCCACTATAACAATATTGTATGTGATGATTGTTATTCCACTATAACAATATTGTATATGATGATTGTTATTCCACAGACCTTTGATATCTCTGTGTACGATGACGTTCTTATGAAGGTAAGCTAGGCCCTCTAACATCTGTTTGGTGTATTTTCTGGACACATTTTCTGTCAGAGATCCATACTTGGTGATTTCGTCTTTAACTGAACCCTGAAAAAAAGAGAAAATGCATAGTGCAAAATTACAAAGAATATTCATTACACTGCTCATCAAGATATTTACAAACTAGATTTCTCATGCACATTAGTATTGCAACTAAAAAGATAACTATATTTAATCACAAGAAATTAGCACATGTAACACTACAGGAAAAGATGGATGGGATTTTTTTTTTTTTATTTCTGAAGTCAAAGGACTCCAATTCAAATTTGTTGAAATAACATAGGTACAATAAATTTGCTGTGGAACTGTAGCTTAAAAAAATCTTACCCCAGGTAAGTACTCCATAAAGATATATAATGATTGCTTGTCTTGTGCACAACCAAAGTATGAGACAATCCGCTCATGTTCAAAGTTACGCAGGAGATGAATTTCATTTTCTAAAGCACGTACTTCCTGTAAAAATATAACAAAAATTCATACCTTAATTTTACTAAAACATGTGCCGGCTTATAAATCAAAAGTTAAGTTCTATGATACAAAGAAAAATGCATTGTGTTAAAGGTGTACCTTTGAGGTTTCAGCATTCATCTGCTCCAGCCTCACCACTTTCATGGCGAGATCTCTGCCCGTGTCTTTATCATGACAGACATACACCTCACCAAAAGCTCCACTCCCTAATAAAGCTCCCGCCTTCCAATTCACTGGACAACGTGGGGCTAAAATCATACGTAAACAATTGCAATTATGTTTTCCTTCTCAGAAATTCTCATTAGCAAATTTATTTCGATTTATCTATATATCTAGCATAATTTCCCTCATCAACAATTTTCCAACATTTTAATACAAATTATCGATGATCTAATACAAATTATCGATGATCTAATCAATGAAAATAAATGGTTTGTTTCACTACTTTAAGGCTGTACATACTAATATGGAAGATTTACGACACATAAAAAAGCATGGGTATAATGTACACAGCTGTAAATCAAATGTTGAATTTAGCATTTCTTACATTTGGATAGAGAGAGATCTGCTAAAGCATATACAGGGCTGTCTAAGTCACTGTTTCTTTTGATCATGTTTCGCCCGTCGGGCGAGTCCATGTCGTGGTCAGGGGGGAAGCCGCTGCTGTTACTACTGGAGCTGACCGTGGACATGGTTCCCTCGCTCCCCCGTGACATCACTGACCGCAGGCTGTTGCTGAGATCAGGCCTCGTGCTGACCGTGGGTCGTATCCGAGGAAACGTACTGGGGCCGTCCACCATTTGTTGAGACAATGACCCCACGCTTCTTGGGAATGTCCCAAACCGACCTTCTATAACAGAGGCAGATTTTTTATGTCACTTCAATTACAAATAGAAATCATTTTACTGGCATACCAAATATTTTGAATTTATGTAATAAATACTTCAAACACGTAGTGAAATAATCACCATATCTTAAAATTTCCTTTCCTAACTCATCAAAAGTTATGCCAGATAGTTTGCTTTTCAATTAGGAAAAACAATGCACAGCTTGGGGAAGATATAAATCAAATCAGTATTCCCCCTTTAAAAACACACAATTTCCTTATCATTAATTTAATAATAATTACAAAAGACCACTGGAAAACTAATGATTGATGATGCCTTCAATATTAATGTAAGTGTAGCTGTGTACTAGCTGTATAATAGTTTCTGTGGGAATGGTATATCAAGTATATGTATGCACTACATGAATTATACAATATGAATGAGCACTCACCATCATCTCTATCACCAGGTAAAATACTTCTACGGGAAGTGGTCCGTCCCCTGAGTGAGAACCCATCACCACTACAAAAACAAACATTGCCATAATAACTCATCAAATATATATTGTACAGCTGTGGAAGCCTTAAACTGGCACAGGTTTTAAAAAGGACCTAGAACATGTACGTGAAAAATAAAACCAATAGTAAAACCTTTCATTATTGCAATTCATTTTTATAAAGGTTCAACATTCTTCTACAATTTTTCTCTCATAATATTTAAATTTCCGAAATAAATCCATAAATGAAATGCTGACAGTTTCAAGATACCCTACCTGACAAAATTTCAACTTTAATCATCTTTACACTTGACAATTTATAAAGGAATAACAATAGATATTAATCCCAGAGAGAGTTGGGTTTTTTTTTCAATTTTTTCCAGAGTACCTTTCATCGATTATTAAATATGATTGTATTTTTAAGTGAATGTATCCTATAAAAGTTAGCAAGATGATACTAATCAACAAAGTGTCAGAAAAGACCTACTAAAGGAGTGTAGAGTGAGCCTTGCATACTAACAAATGGTCAAAGTATAAAGCTTTAAGCTATCTGGTCAAGTATGTGTGTGTGTGTGAGGGGGGACAGTATAGGGATGCTGTCCTTAAGCCACCTGGTTCCAGGACATACCCCAGGGAAATCCCCTTGCTTGCCGAGTATTGTAAGAATTTTTGCCAAACATAGATATGATTTTGACCTTTGGCCAGGTACCCACTGCCTGCATGGTACTTCTGTTGGAATCTTATCAGAAATTGTTTCCAGTTTGTGTAAACAATGACTAGTAAAAATTGGATACTGTGGGGTAACCGAGGGAGCTGTTTGATGTGGAGTGAGAGTTTCTGTCGAAGCAACCACACAGCCCCGCAATTACCTTCATTCAGAAATCCAACCATATGCTAAGTGCATGGGCACCTGTTACACAATTATTAGGGAACATTACACCCCACAAGATGATTATATTCACACCACAACACAATGCACAATGCGTATATTGTAGAGCTTTTACTGGTAGACAGTACATTTTTTTTTTTAAGAATATGGAGAATCAGTATAGACTATCATTTGTGTTTTAGATAAAAAAAAAATTTAATGAAGTGATGATATAAATGTGTTGATTTTGGAGATAGCATGCATGCTGGTCACATGTGGATGCCTTTGCTAGGCTAAGATATACTGTGTACTTACTAGGAGCTCATGTAGTTGCTATCTAATGACTCTGCTATTGAACCATCAGGACTTCTAAAAACAGCCTGTAAAAAAAAAAATAATGCATACTTTTATCAGTAATTTCCTGGTACTGTACATGCAATACATGCATGTCATTTTAAAAGTCAAATGAAAAATGGACATTTTGTATTGGTATCACTATGAATCATAAACATAAGATTTCTTGAAGGTTTGAATGAATAATCATTTTGATATTAGGGCAAATCTAAAGCTTGAAATTTCATGGAAACATAGAAGCATAAAAATTTCCATCACTCAACTTTGAAACAGAATATGCTTCAAGAGAACGATGTTATCAGTTTCTGAAAACTTGAGTTTTTTCAGAGATATTTACAAACCAGCATGACTAAACAGAAAGTTTCTGTAAACTAGGTCTTTCTCAGTGGATAAATGAACAGTGCAGAATCTGGGGCATTAAAATCATATGTAACACAATACCACATTATGGATCCCACACACTATTGCCCTATTGTATAAATCCTATGATATATCAGAGATAAAAAAGAGAAACCTGAAAGGAATTCCAAGAGCTGCATATTTGCAAATTCAGAAACACTTTGATGGGATTATGAAAAATTTTCTTACATTATTTATCTTCAAGTTCAATTATCATTCAAAACTTATCAATGATATTAAATTTTATATTAAAAATCTGGAAATTCAATTTCTACTGCAGTGGTTTAAAAAAAAAATCATTGAATTTTGCGTTGTCATCCCTGATTGGCAATAACCCTAAACAGAATCAGCCAGTGGCCTTGTAATTGAAAAAAAGAGCATGATTTCAAAATCACACAGTATCGCTTACACAGATTACTGCTCAGAACAAAGACATAAAATATTGGTGAAACAAAATCCTTGACAGCTGATATTTCATATTATTAATAGCCAAAAACATTCATTCAGATTTTATGACCAAAAAAAATTATAAATTACAAGCCAAGGTGTTTTTGGAATACTGATGTAGATCGAGGGAAAGAGCGTTATCTTCAGATGTACTTTTCCCAGTATATACCTCATAAATCGTGACAACTGCATTAGGGCCTTCCATGCAATAAATACGAAATTATAAATTCAAAAGAATTTGAATGAAGAAGGTATTCTAATTAATTTATCTGGTAGACAATCTACCTACACAGTTTTTCGTGATGTTCGCGTATAGTCATATTCAGTGGAATCGTTTACTAAAAGGTGCCACAGATCGCTAGAACGTTTCCATATCTTGTACTAGCTCCCACAAATTACTCAGTTGTCACTTAATCTGCTGATACAGACAAACAAAAGCAATTTCCTCGACCATGTGTGGGTAGTGGGTTTTTTTTTACCTCAGATAAAGTCTTATTTTCGGAAAATCATAAACAATTGTGCATTTTAACAAAAATTATCAAATGTTTACGAATGCCAAATGAGCAGTAATGTGCATCTAATGTTCAGCAACCATAAATAGCTATAAAGTGTAACTGCAGTAATATTTCTGGATTCCATTAATTATTTGGTGGCAGTTTTATTATCACTTTTTATAAGAATTCAGAGGGAATTTTTCAAATGTTTTGCTTCAAAATCAGAACATCCTCTTGTAAAATAGAAAAAACAAACTGTCTTGGCAATATACTTCTGCTAGCACCATCTTCAAATCTGAGATATTTTCTTTCAAAAAGATATCACAAGTCTTATTGAATTAACTTTAAGAAAACTTATACCTGTACATTATTTCCTAAGATTTGAATCAGTCTTCACTTTTAGTGTACAATAGAAATATATACCTCCCTCTATTACTATGTAAAAGTTGTCTACCCTATCTAAAGGACATGATATCATTTGTATGTATAAACTATCTTCCAATGAAATGAATTTGAAAAAAGGAAAATAAAAACCTGGACGCAAAATAAAAATTTAAATTGGACAAGTGAAAAATAGAAACAACACACAAAAGCGTAAATCAGAACTCCACATTAATGTCAGCTTGGGATAAAATAAATTATGGATCGACTTCCCTGTCAAGCTTTGAAGTCTAGCGCTAACCACATACATAATATATAAATTAAATGGTTTAATTTATTTCGTAGTGGGGATTCCCTTTGTTACGAGAGGAACAAACCAGTTTGAGGTTAAAGAAGGAGTTCACTAGAGGCCAAAGCCAATCCATGTTCACGGACATAAACATGAATCAAGCTATCCAACCTCCCGAAGGCATCAGTAATCACTGCTGGGAAAAAAAAACGAAAACACAAAAACCTTGTCTTACGTCGGAACATCTCAGATAAAAGTTTTGGGCTTGAACTTTTGCAGATTAATTTGTTTACTTGTATCTGAATTAATGTTGCATTACCTCTACAAATATTTCAGTTGTCTTGTTTGTTTTATAACATTTTCGAATAAAGGGTTGCACATGTTAATTCTCCATTTCCAAGATATTACTCCTATCCCATCATAATAAATTTGTACAATGGAATATCTTGTTTATCATGTAAGCTAGCTGAGTTGATAGTAGAATTCACCGTTTATTTAATCAACACTTTCCATCAATCACCAAATACAAGAAGACACAAAAATCAGGTTTTATTGATCACACAATATCACCCCCTGACGGTCCTTTGCACTGACTTCCTGCACATGCATGGCCCTAGGTTTGGGGGTGGGGTTGTGCGTGGGGGTGGGGGTATAACTTACCTCATCACTCTCGGGGATGAACTCCCCCTCACTGTTAATGGAGTTGCATGATACACTGTGGCTGAAGTTATGAGGCAATGATCCCGGTGGCGGACTGGGGGATTCTATATCTCGACCCTGAAAAAGAGACAATCAAATTCTAATGCGAGTTGGTCTATTTAATCTTTATCCTTATTAGCCATATTTTTACCAGTGAATTTCTTCATTCTGCAGACACACATAGGGATAAATAAACACAAATCAAAGTACTGACAATCTGAAGAAAGCATACATGCGTTAATTTTCCACTATTAAAGATTTTTAATGTACCACTAAGACAGTTTTTAGTCTAATGAACTGACCAGGATACAGGATTGGACAATGTGGATGAGCACAAAAATACTCAATCCTAGCTCAGTCACAAAATCCAACAAAACATACTCGCCCCTACATCTACAGGCTCCTTATCAGGGCCAGCTAGATCATCAGACATACAGTCAAAACCTTATTTCATACAATCAAATTTGCCTAAGAATTTTAGAACATATCATGATAATTTGAAAATAACTATATGTTGAATTTTTTTTAATTTTTTTTGGGGGGGGGGGGGGGGTGTTCATTATTCAAACTTTGTTCCAAATAATAAAGGTTTGAAAAGGATTGCAAAATCATTTTAATCATGCCACAGGACAACAGGAAAAAAAGTGAAAAGGCTAACTTCCTGATTACACAGCAAAACAAAAAATACAATGTTTGCTCTCTTTTCAATTTCAATTCAGTGAGTTATCGATACAAATACACAGAATATTAGGTCAATGACTTCCCTAAAAAAAAAAATCAGGATGCCGAAAAAATCATGTAGACACTATCATTTTCCTAGGTCAAGTTCAGATTGAGATTAAACCATTTCAACTATAAAGCAGATTGATAATTTTTATTTTGTTCCCTAAATTCAGGAAACTTCTTTACCAGAATAATCTGCCATTGGCATGATGAGATCTAAAATAACTGGCTCATTTACACGTCGTTATCATAAAACATACAGTTTGGTCCTACAAGTCCCTAAAAAAAAAAAATTAATAATAAACCATCTCATTTTTTATTCACGACCATGAAGCCATTTATAAATAATTAACCTGAAACTTATGGTGAGAGAGAATTTAAGACTGCTGCATTATGTGTCGGTTCTGTTGTGTTTCTTTGCATCATAAACAAGGCCTCGCGAAATATCGGGGAAATGCTGGTACACCACATGCTTGAGATTGATGCCCTGATCTGACCAGCCAATCCCGATCATTCCATTGGCTTAAAATAACAACAAGTTTCAGGTTGATCGAGATTGACCAAGAGCTGTCTGTCTATGTGTGATATATCGTACAAATAGTCTTATAGCTCCCATTGCACAGTTTATAGGTTATTCCTGTTTGGTTCCGCATGGCTGTGCTTGTTTATACTTATAAAAGCTCTACATTTGTCTAGACTAGCTAGCTGCTGAGGGATAGGAACATCCTTCTCTGCAAGTACCTTTGATAAATCTAAACAAGCATAGAGGTAAATTGGACCGATCATGGAGTCACCCCTGATGTGTTTTTGTGATGGTCGTGAAATAATTGGGGCACCTAGGGATCAGCTGACCATGAATGATGTGTCTATCCCAATATCATCCCGATTACATCCTCTTATGTCAGCTAGATTCCTTTATTTAAAATGCCCTTCAGGCTGATTCAAATCAGGTCTACCTCAAATTTGAATGCAACACTTGAGAAGCCCTCTTCCTTTTTATTGATTTAAATGTATTCTTAATTCCGTGCATGCTGTTATGAGTGTCCTCAGGTTTCCACAGGTGATTTCGGTTGGGCTATATTTGGATGAATGCACTGCGACCAGAACCCAAATATTCCGTGTGTACTTTTACTATGAAATAAACTTTTATTGTGGAAAACTAGGCCACAAATTCACAGTGACGACCACTGGGATACACGGTCTTGAGCCTCCTTGCATGTTGGATAGGGACCGTTTCAACGATGAAACGGAACTCAAAAGACCTGTAACATTTAGCACTCATTACACTGATAGTTCCAAAATGAGAAAGGGATTATACCTGTCAAAATATGATTTATGACCTGTTACATAATATTGGTAAATTAATGCAAGTCAATGATCGACTCGTTAAATTTTGTGAAACCGTCAATCGATAATGAAATGAAAAATCACAAGCTAGGTAAGAAGCTGGAGTGGGTTGATTAGATAATGAGGTATCAGGCGATGACAGTCCATCATACCTTTATATGATAACACAAGGCCTTTATTAATCTTTTGTAGCTTCACACAACTATTTTCTATTCCAAAATTTTTAACACCCAACACCCCACATTTCCTCGTTATTGCAGTTATTGTAATGGCATTCTAAAAATTAGATAAAACAGACCATTGTCAATCTTTTTGTATTTTCACACAACTCCTTAACACCCAACATACCGCCCTCCCCCCTCCCCTCCCCATCAACAACTTCCTACTGGTGTCGCAAAGACAATCTGAAACATAATGGTTCCAATACATTCGACAACATTATAAAATTCTCGTCTGTAAATTGTCTATACAGCAATCACCACCGAGACCTAAAGCTCGATCTGTTTTATATTTTGTTTTATCTCCTGTCCAGTGTAAAGCCTGCATGTTTTATAGATTGGCTTTATGTGGTGATAATTGGCTTGATGCACTATTAGATAACCACATATAAATCCTCCGACTTCATTGACTTGGCCCTTACTTTTGCCGGATCCCCCCCCCCCCTTTTTTCCGTTGATTGATATGGATGGTATGCAGATGTCAATGTATCGCGCCAGGTTTTCTATTCTGGTTTTGTTTGTTTCTTTTCTTCCACTTCCTTCTTGTAATGATAAGACATTACAATGTATCAAACTAGTTTGTTTTTTCCTGAATGTCAACTAAATTTGGCCACAGGTAAATCAAAATAAACAATGGCTACTGAAATTCCTCCTTTTAGAATTGAAAAGAGGATGAAATGTGTTTTAGACAAGTTTGTTCACAAGTCTTTTGATTTCCTTAGATAAATGAGCTCTAAATTTTTCTGTTGCATGTTACTAAAAAACCTGTCAATTGTTCATGCTTTATTTGAACTGTTTGAAACTTCAGACAGCGCAGAATTCTTCCTTTTTTGCAAATATTTAAAGAAATATTGATTGCTCATAACTCAACATGGCATTTCTTTGATGATTCACATCCTTTTCATGTTTTCACAGTTCTAAATTTGATATTCATCATGAGTTTGAGGGAAATATTAAAATCTGCATCACAGCATTTCATCAAAAAATATTTTTTTATCTGATAATATAGTGTTATTATTATTTACAAAACCCAGGGTCATCTAAATAACACTTGAATATGATAACACATATCCACTGTACAGGAGGCTAATCAATGTTGAAATCAATGTGTGTCAACCTGAGCTGCACTTAATCTCAACAAAAATGTATGAAATGTGTCAATCATTTCATTGTAGAAAATGAGAAATTAGCAAAATCTCTCTCTCTCTCTCTCTCTCTCTCTCTCTCTCTCTCTCTCTCTTGCTAGACTAGGTACACAAAGTTGAATATAATTTATCAGAGGGCAAAAAATAAACAGTTGTTTTAATTTAGCAATGGCACTTCATTCCTTTTTGTGTGTAACAGCAACATTCAAAGAACTCATTTCCTGTTTGCATCAAATTTCTGTTTCTAAAACTCCCTCGCAATGTTACAAGTTTCATATTCAGTCCTAATGCACACTTGACAAACATTTTCCTTGTCTGTCCCTTTGTGTGTGTCTGCCAGAAGTAAGAAATCAATGTTATCACTTTTTTGTTCAATTAAGTTCCCTTTTCCAGGGCCTCTCACCTGAGATCTAATGGAAGAGTAACCAGTGTCTATGGAGGGAGCCCCTGTCCGCCGGACCTGGCCATGACCTTGACCTGTGGGAGAGGTCAAGATCAAACGAAGACTGGTTGACCTTTCATTTTTATCCACCAGATTAATTGCTATGTCAAGGTCTTTTTGATTGCAAATTGGACTTCTCAGCTGAAAATGGATAGAAATCAATTTTATAAAAATATCAGACAATTACTGACTTCATTTACATGTATAATAAGGCAGATTAACATATCTAAATTGAATTCAATGTCTGTTACATTTTTTTCATGCTACAAAGGTTTTATTTGACAATTACGCATTCTTTACATGCATGCCACAAGATCAGATAGAAGGGCCCAAAGCTTCACACTGTACTTGCTCAATACTTGAGAAATACATTGTATATACAATCTAGTAAGTAAATATACAATATTCGTAGAACTACAGCCACCTGCACTTTTACATCGGATTATACAAATAAACTGACATTTGTTTGCAATGTGTTATTCTTCTTAAAGTACTGTAAATATCATAATACTGAAAAACTGTCGATCCTCACTAACATACAAACTGCAAATATCCAACGACCAACTTACAGACACACATACTGTCATAGAAACACTTTGTTATTTATTGATGCACACTGTTATTCACAACCATTCCTACACTGCCATTACTGATATACAAACTTACTGTCATTCACTGACATACACACTGTCATTCACTGACATACACACTGTCATTCACTGACATACACACTGTCATTCACTGACATACACACTGTCATTCACTGACATACATACTGTCATTCACTGACAACATTGACAAACTCTGCCCTTAACTGACATGAATACATTACTCACTGACATACATACAATGTCTTTCACTGGTCCTAAAACATTGTTCATGCATTCAGTTTAATTCTCTTTTTTATTAAATTGTCTTTAATTTCTCAGAATATCAATGATAAATGTGGAGCTTATTACGTTTTTCTTGCATTCATATAGATGGCACACATTATAGAAAATCAGCGAAAAACCATTGAAACCATCTGTTACACATTAAAAGTGACAATGAACAATGCAATCTCATCCAGCCATCTTTTTCTCCCCTGAGAATCAAGGTCATAAATTAGAAACTGCAGTCAATATCAAGAATTTAAAGAAGTCCCGAAACTATGTCAAGCGTACAGTAAATTGAAGTCCACAAAGATGGCAGCTGATGAAAAGCAATTCAATAAGTCAAACAAATAACCTAAGAATACCAAATTACCTGTTTTGAATGTTAAGTGTTTTTTTGAATTTGCATAAATGCTATGTATTTGGTCAAATATCCTTGGGTGCATTCATTTGAAATGCACTTTAATTTCTTAAATTCCCTTTATTTTTACACTGCTTAAACACCATGAACATTTCTCCAAATATAACTTTCAGTTGAGTTAAAGTATTTCTCAATTTTTGTTTAAATGTTGTTATACCCTTATTGTACCCAGGTTTTATCCCACCTATGTACTTAAATATCCTAACAAATTGATCCTGGATGATTTTAAGGGCAATTGATTGCTTTAATGTGGCCTTATTCAAGCGGCTTTTTTATTCCCGTCCCTTGACATATAAACAAGTTATTTAATTGACTTGGTAACCTACCTCTCCATTTGATTGTGTAAAGGCTATATTCATATCAAATCCATACATCTCTCGAATCTTGGCACATACTTTGTCATACATCACTGGCCGTGGCACAGTCAATATACTAAAATGTAATGTTGTATCATTAGTACATATAATATACTGGTATTCACAAGTCTGTGAAACTTATGTATTAAAAATGTGTTGTTTTCTTTCATATAATAGCAGCTTGTGTAATGCTAAGTAAATGTAATGAAAATTCAAAGCCCCTAAATGCCTACTTCTCACCACCCCCCATTCACCATCTCGCACCATTACCCAAAGGTTCAACAAACAATATGACTACTGAAATAGTGTACCTGGGGGTACTTGACTTTACACCCCTCTCTCTTTGAAAGGAAAACTGGTAGTTAATTTGATTAACATTATTTTCAAATAAGATGGTTGGGTATGCATCTAGTTTTGTGTTGAATCACTTACCGTTTCTCTCCCATGTAATCTAACTTTATTTTTTGGCTGTGGCTACTTTGATTTCTCTGAAGAATAAAAAGAAAATACCAAATATTTCTTTCAATGAGTGTTTTTTAAAATGCTATAAAACCATACATTGATCACTGCTGTAATCTACATGCATATTAATGAGACATGATTTGTTTGTCTGAGAGAACTGAACTGAATGACTCTCTATTTAATTAATAGGGAAGAGACAATTTTTGTTTTTTAAATAATCCCAACAAAAATTTCTGTTTCTGTGTAAAAACTTGTTTATGCACAGAAAAAAAACGACACTGAAAAGGAAGTGTAAGCTTTTTGCATTTTGTCCTTTAAATTTTGGTAAACCCAAAATGATTTATTTGGATTTGAAGGTAAATGAGGCAATTCTTTATGGCTGTTGCTCTCACCTGTAAGTGAGCAATGGCACTCTGGGCGGCCAGTTTGTTCCCCTGCCTGAGCCCCCTCTCCAGCTGGGACTCCAGGGAGCCCATCACAGCCTCTAAAGATGGTTGACCATCTGAAATAAAAAACAGCTTTTAAAATCATTGTGAACCATAACACTTCAGATTAATATACACATTCTTTAGATATCAACCGTGACACTTCAAGCCAAAATACTGTAAAATATGATTACAGCAAACATGCTTGTTTCAAATTTATGCTTACATTGCAGTCAGTTTCATTTCCCTAATCTTAAGATTATAACATATTTACTTACTGTATATTCCTAATTATACGCAAAGAATTAATATCTGCATAATATTGCAAGAAATACATTTGGCAGATTTTAAAATCTCACTTTTATTTTTCAGACACATGTAAACTAAACAGAAATATGATAAAAATTTGGCGTTCGTAATTTCACATTCTCGCAATTTGATGCAAAATGGTTGAATCGTGGAATTAAGTACTCGCGAATAATAAGGAATTTACAGTATTAGATATAACACATTAAGGTTATAACAAATCAAAGTTGCTCTTCCCTGCATGGTGCTTCACTATAACTGTGTATTACTACATTCATTGCATGCATACATTTAATGTAAGTATTATTATATAGCATGTTACTTTGATGGGGACTTCTTTTACTGCTTTATCGCCATAACTTGAGGTCACCAAAAATAGTGTGTATCTTTGTGCAATGAAAACTTTTGAAATCACAAAAATTATGAATACAAATCAAAATAAACTGCTTAAGATGTTTTTTTTTTTTTAAAAATCACCAAATTTTACAACCACATAAATAACCTCCTAGACAGTGATTGAAATAAATTGCATGCAGCAATGACAAAATATTCTGACTTCTGTAAAGGAAAACCATTTCACTATTAAATAGCTTTCTTCTACCTTACATCAACTTATTTAATATGCATTTAACTATACATGTATAACTATGAGGAATGTTTTGCTGGAAATTTATTTTCTACGATGACAACAAAAACACTATTATGCAATATTAATTAATATATTATATGATGAAATTTTTTAACTTGCTCTACCAAATCCTTGACAGTGATCGTCAACATCATACTGTATTTGCTTGCACAAAGAGTAGCCATAATATGTTTGACCTTGAGAGACAAGTAGAATCGTTTACGTTGTGTATAGGGGTGAAACAATTCTTTAAAACCAACCATTAAGATGACATGAAACTTATGTAACATACATGTATCCTTGAAACTGCACATTTTGAGGATTTTTTTTAACCAAAAAGACTTAACTATCAAATGAGAATTGTAAGAAGCTCATTCTTATGTTTAAGAGTGTCTTGACCAGATTTTATTTTTGTTTTTAAAACAAACTTGTAGGATCAAGCTTACTTGAATTTTAAAGTTTCTGTTGATAATATATAGTGTTTCAATTAAATTTGCTACATGTATATATTAATGTCAGTAAACAAATAATTCATTCCATATGACAAAAACAATTTACACAATAATCATATTTTTCCTTATCTAGCTTCCTGTTACAGAAAGAGAAGTGAAATTTACCAGGTTGCCATTTGACCTTGACATATCAGTAAAAAAATACCTCAGGAGTCATGGTCATTTGACACAAGATAAAGGGTTTCCAGGAAAGGACTTTTTAAAGAAGCAGTACCATTGCTTTTGATTTGACTAAGTACATGTATGCATTCAAATAAACAGCTTGAAACTGGAATTGTAACTCTAATCAAGTTAAGTGATTATACATAAAAATAAGTATAGCAAGGTCAAAACCAAGAAGAAAATATTATAATCAAATGCATAAAGCATAATAAAGAAATGTTATAAAAGGATTACGAAAAATACCACCAATTTTAAATTAATATCAGAGGTTATCCTCTCAATTATAAGCATTAGTAATACGTATGCTTCCATGCATTTCTAAATAACCAAATCTAATCTAAAGAATGTCTCATATCATACTTGATATTATTAATAGGTACGTCGTGTATAACATTTCTCTATCATCCCTCAGATAATAAATATATATTTATCATATGCACCATTATAGTAATATATATAACTATAAATAAACTACACTTACCCATTTTAGGTTCTGTTATCTATATCTATTCATGGAGGAAACTTGTCATTATAACCAATTTGTAAGATCTTCATTTTTCTGTTTCTGAAAGAAATAGAGAAAAAAAATTACATGTAACTCATAAGCAGATTATTTGATGCAGATCTATAAAACATTAAAAATTGACACTTCATATCTGCTAGCTTAATTTTTTTTTCTCCTAGATACAACACAAAAATAATAATTAACATCCTGAAGCATTGAAAATTTGCAGCAAATGTCAAATGTTTTCTTTTGGAACAGGTGACGTGATAAATTTTGCACAATTTTGGGACATACAATACTTGGGCACCGAATCGCCATTCTTCGAATGAGAACCCGAGAGGAGGAAAAAAAACCTCCACAATTTCCTGTTGAAATCAATGGCCTAATTAATTATAAAACCAAACTTAATACCCAATACTTGGATTCCTTGTTATCCAGATTTGTGTGCAGTAAAATTGAGATCATCTTTGTCATATTTATTTATATTGCAAGCATACGCTGGGAGCTCACACCATCGCTTCCTGTTGTAACTGTATCACACTACTCACAAGTGTATCGTAACCCATACATAACTAAATTCATTTTAAAAAAGAGAAATGCCCATAAATTAGGAAAATCATGCATTTCTTACCCTCAAAATATTATGTTTCTTTATAATAAGAAATCGTACATATACTATGCTATACTCTATTCATTAAAGAAGAAAATAAAATTAAAAAAAGCTTCAAGCTGCATGATTTGCAATTTGTAATGTTACATAAAACCATCTAAAATTAGCTGCAAGAAAAATGAGTACACAATTTGTTTTGACAAAATCATTTCCTATCACATGTATCCTTTATGTCATGTTTGTTTATGTGTAATATTATACCAGAAGATCTTGTCCTTATTCAAAATAACTTTATATCATGCAGTTTCTAAAAGTGCACAATTTTTTTCTGAATTTAAGAGTAACACTTTAGTCTATAATTATATATGACTCTAAAAAATTTCAATATCTCTATTTCATACATCGCCTTAAGTATCACTTGTCCACCTGTTCAGAAATTTAAAACTAATGTAATATGCCACTATGCATCTTCAAAGAGGATGATAGATCAAGTTTCAAAATATCTATGACCTTTTCTCAAACTGCATGCAATTCTGACCAAACAATGAGCCCACATGAATGTACCAGTTGACACAAAATTTATAAATGTACAATTTTACTTCAGGAACCTTGGAGATGAAAAGTATAAGCCTCAATCAGAAAACAAGTGACCACGGAATGGGCAAATAAATAAAATATAAACCATGTGTCAGAGAAATTCAAACGAGGCACCCTGTTTTCAATACTAAGAAAATAACAAAGTTGCATAGAATCACAAAGAAAAGCTAGCTAGCTGTTGTTTGAATTCAAAGATGATTTTGCTTTATCTGTTATACTAAATTTACAATCATTCAAATCTTAAGCCAAAAAAAAACCCCAGTTCTTTTTATTACAATACAATAATATGGATTTTTTTTTGGGGGGGGGGGGGTTTCAAAGAATATTTTGCAATATTACAATTATATATTTTTCATTGAATTATACATAGATGTATCTATAAATAAAAAAATTGACAGGATGCATCATTTTTGGACATTATTAATTCCTAGAGAGAACAAAATTATAAGAGAGAATATCATAAGATACATAGAAATGAGTAAAAATCATCACCATGATTGCAACAATCTTAGGCAGATGATTTATTTAAGCAAGGAAATCAATTTTCTGTAACAAACTACTCATTGTGACAATTCTGAATGCAAATGTTTTGTAATAATGTGCACTCCAAACTGCATTCATACACTGCAAGCAACAACTGTCAAGTGTACCAACTGTATGTACATGCACATCTTGTTTCGTGGAGCAATGTTTGACTCATAAGGTTGGCTCTTCTGAGTTTTGGGGTTTTTTTTGGTTTCAAAATTCCAAAGTGATAAATGAATGGGTTTCCCAGACTGCTATTAAGTTTATTCACTGGTTGAGAATTCTTGGCTGCATTGATGAGATTGGTCAGCTTGCTACATGTATATCTATATGAAGCCACTACCATTCTTGCTTCCAACCTGTGATTTTACTAACCATTCCTACCACTTGGCCAGTAAGCACTGGAAACTCAATTCAATGACAGTACAAAGAAGTACATTATTTCCAGGTCAGACTCCCAAAATCATATATGCATGGATGCACTGAGCTTTTCCAAATTTGTTTATGTGTTCTAAAGGTATTAACATCCCTCCCCCCTTCCCCCACCCCCTCCCCATTCAAAACAACACAGACTTACAAATGCTTTACACATGACAGCACAAAATGATGCTAAAGAAGAAACATAAGGTCCATTTTTCTTGTTTATGAGTCTACACTGAACAGATGTTGAGAAGATCAGAGAATAGATGAAGTCTGGACCCAGAGAGCAAACTCAAATTTTGACATGGCATGCTCTCGGCAGATGCCATAACCAGAATCAAATTTCTTATGGGTCATCTCCCTGGTTTTAAGGTATCATGCAGTAGCAAACATGAAGCTAAAGATGAAAGACTACTGCTAGGGTTTTCTATCAATAAAAAATTAAATTACTGATTAAATGGCGTCAGGTGACTTTCAATAAATGACAAAAATTCAAAGAAAAAAAAAAGAAGATAATATGAAGGGGACATCAAAAGTAAACATAATAAGTTTGTACGTGTACATAACTGTATAATATTTACCTATAGTAGGTGTTTATGTTCGGAGATTGCCTTTAATTTGAGGCAGACTCCCAGACAGATCAACTTTATCACTGGATTCTATCATTATAAAGATTTACATACTATAAGTACACATTCTACCCCTATACATCTTCCAGATTCTGAAATTCTTTTTAAATAAGCCATGTTGATATATGCCATACATCACTCTTACTTATTATAAAATCTGCTCAGTTTTGTTTACTCTCAGTTTTATCTCTAAGCATTTTTTCAATAATGGCATACATTTTTCAAGTATGGTTCTGTAGATTTTTTTAATTTTCTCGTCTTTCTGATTCCTTTTGATACAGGTGCAAAAAATAAATTTTTAAAACACAGCTGCAGGAAAGGTTAACTTCCAAAGAGATATCCCTAAACCTGTAACTCAAATAGCTGTGTATATCATATCAAAACGTAGAATTCAACTTTTTTACAGTAATTTCACGCGTGCAATTAAGTTCTCAAAAAATCCTCTTTGTGTTTAACAATTTTGTACCTTAAACAACCTTGCACCCATTTAAATGCAGAACAATTCCTAGTAAGAATATTAAATAGATGCCATACTTAATTCATTTAAAAACCATATTTGTTCATCTGATAATATTTGTGCAAGCCTGAAATTTCACAAACATAATATATCCACTGAGTGTGATATCATATCTGAATTTTAAGATATGGAAAATATGTCAGAGATGAGTGTCAGATGTGAAGATCAAATCACGGCAATGCACTAAAAAACTCGGCAACATAGGAAAATCCCAAGTTTTTCAACATTTGAAAAGAGGCAGATTCGACTGACTTTTCAGAAGTATACAAAAAGAAAACTTAGCTCACTTTATCAATTCCAGCATGTTGTATGTTTGATAACTAGATTACTTCTTTAGAGTAATCAGCCAAAATTCTATAGCCCCCAATGTCTGATTTTTCCACATTTATAACCCTGATTACATCACTTCATTTCAGACATAAAGCTTTAAGACCCCAAAATATATATTCCAAGGCCCCAATTTTCCAGCACCCAAACATAATGAAATGGCGAGGAATTAGAGTTTCCTAATAGGATTCTCTCTCTAAGACCCTCTGTGTCACATAACAAAGGGAAGTCTACAGGACTTGATCCTTAAAAAGTCGGCCATTTTTTTACTTCAGTGTGTGTATACACAGTGAAAAATGACTGACAAACAGTCAGAATTCTCCAGACCTTAAGTAAAACACTGCACTTTATGACTTCTCATGGGCCAAGTAATAAAAACTGTGTCAAGAGTGCAATGCATTCACAAGAAAATTGATTGCTGGAAAAATGCCTATATTGTTGTACGTTTGAGGATATGAGTATGACATAATGTAGAGGTCTGACACCTAAATTGATACAGTTTCTTTCGGAGTAATTACGGTGTCCAAATATTGAGCATTCCAAAAACTAGGCTAATTAAAAAATCAATTGGGGAAAAAAAAACGCTTAAAAGATATGATTTAATTACCAGCATGCACTTAAATGAGTTCAATATCCCTTCCCTAAAAAAACGACCTCGTTTTTTATTTTTGGGGGAAGTAATGGTGCCAATTCACACATTGGTCAGAAGGCTTTCAAAAACCTAACAATAATAGCTTCACAAAGAAGATTTAAAAGGCACCTTTTCACACCAGTCACATAAATGTGTGTAATCAATTAACACAGAAGTTCATTAGGGTCTATATAAACTATAGGCAAGGTTAAAACCAAGATGTTACTTCATCGTAAGTCCAGCTTAGAGTATCAACAATTGTGGGTGTAAAAATCATAACATTCAGGCAAATATTCATTAACTTACCCACAGCAACTTAATGAACATTAACTTTGAATTGCAATTCTTGTAATATCCTTAGTTTGCATATATAAATATTACATGCAAAACTAAATTATGAAAAAGGGTCATTAAAACTCAAATCATTGTATAATTCTGTACAATATATGTATATATACAAATGTCATTTTTCATTAACATTAGATACAAAATAAGTAAAAATTAATGGTCATTCACCACATGGAACATTTATGTTCATTAAAATGTAAAATGTAAACTTCATACAGAGCACAAAGATAACTAAGTTAAACCAAACATTCATAAATTCAAAAAACAAAGAACAACTTTGTTAAGTTTATGCCCTATATACTACAGATTATACAAAGGATATTGTACCAGACTGTTTGATTTAAACTTGAGATGCACAGCTAGCAATTGTTACTGGTGCAGTTTAGGTGCAAAATATTTAGATAATCCATCACCCATCTCTCAGACAAGTTAGACGTAAGAAGATCCCCATTAGTTGGCTACAGTTTTATACTGATAAAAGCACAGGTTTGCAATGCAAACCTCAAAGCGGAGCAAGCAGATAAATGATAAATCTCAAGGACAATTGAAAAATCAGTAGTTCAAAAATGTCTTCAGCCAAATGATCAGTACCCTAATTATTTCTTAATAAATGATGATCAAATCATAAACAATAATCTTCTATAAACAAATGGCCTATGGTAAGACTTTGACAACATAAGTGAAAACTACCTATCATCTTTGCAATATAAAACAAAGATTGACATCATTCCAAAACGTTGTTGACTTAATTGAGTTATAAGTATTAAAAGTCAAAGTTTTAAACAATGAAAACTTCCAGCATAAGGTCAACACAAAATCACCATTCATTTTTTTTAAGGGTCTTTGTAATTTGTCTCTTCTGACTTTTTTGTGGTTCTTAATTGTGTTTGTACCCCAATTAACACAAGTTCACTGGCTTCTGGCCAGCCATCTGTAAGCAGTATACAACCTTGATACAGGTATATATAAAAAACGAACCAGCTTCACCACTCAAAGCCCCCACGGGGAGGTAGAGCGAGAGCTCTCATCCTCTACCGCAGAACATCGCACATTAAGGCCAGTGATTCCCTTTATCTGAGCGACTTGACTGGTACTATCAGTGTTGTACATAAATGAGTCACGCTGCACAATAACTGTAACATGAGGGCCTATTAATTCCTGTGACAGCCGTAAATAACAACACTGCCGTGATTAATCGTTCTCCCCATTACAAATATACAGTCAGATTTTTTTTTGTCTCAAGACAATATATAATCATACACTTTTAATAAATAAAGTCAAGGGGCACTTATCTATTGATTTTAGAGACACTTATCATCAATGTGTCATCAACATCTCATTGCTGCTGTTCATATACTGATGAATTTATTTTAAAAATCAGTTATTATCAGCTTATAAGTTATTAAATAAAGTAGCAAGAAACATTTTTAAAATTGCCATTTGAAAATCTGAAAACTTTGCGGATGAATCATTGTAGCGATCTAAATATAAACACATTATATTAGCGGACAAAGTATTGTGGACGGAAAGCATTGAAGTTTTTAAGTGTTTTTCATCTGCATAGGTGTCAATTTGCACAAATGTGTCTCTCTTCTTCGCATTTCCTTATATATACATGTACATACACATACATGTAACTCATTTCATTCTTTTTGTAACTTGTATCAACAAACAGTAAATACATATAAGTACATTCTGTGGTCAAACATGTCTAATATGGGTCACTTGAGTTGAAAGGACTTTAAACTTGAAATACCAGCTATCTGTGTGTTTATATTTTATCTTGTTGACAGGGGTATCATCACGGTCCATGCTTCAGTCAACATTAACTTGTTCATTCCTTTAACCTCCCCCCCACCAAATTCCATAATCATAAAAAAAAAAAACCAGGGGGAATTTAATCAATAAAATGAAAACAAAAAGTCATCATATAACCTGCATAAAGTAAAACACAATTTACAAAAAAAAAGAGATACCTACAGCATTTTTTTTCTCAGGGTTTTTTTTTCAAAAATTTAATAATTTTTTGATAAAACACTTGAGTTTTCTTCCCTAAGCAAATCTAAAAACCTTTTCACTCCTATTTTTGCCTCACTGAATGAAGCATTTTTAGCTGTCATTATAAATTAATGTATTAATTCAATATATGATAATTTTGGAGATAAAACAAAAGTTTCTAACCAATATCTGGCGAATGTCCTCCCACATAGCTTTCCTTATAAAACCAAATCTGTAATATTTGAGTTGTCATTTAAAAAGCAAGTTTAATACCGCTGCAACTGTAGAACATGCATATTACATCACGCCAACACCCCCACAAAATGCCACCGAGAGTAGAACTTCAATATAATTGATATTATAAAACAATTCAACTTGAAAATCCCACAAACATAAATCTAGTCGGCCAAATAACAGGGTATCAGCATGGAGATAGAGAAATATTTACATGTGCATCCTATTTTATCTCTCCTAATGCCAACGGTACATTTTCCCTCAACTTCTTTATATATAATATTGTGCTCTTTTGCTTGGACACCCTCTACTTTTACTGATGACAAGCCCTTCTTAAGATGAATGTCCTGTCTATATGGGCTTTCTATTGATAAATGCGTGGGAGGGCTTTAAGATACGCAAAAAAAAATAATAAAAGGCATGCTAACACGAAGCGGCCATTTACTGTGTCACACTATTTACTACCATTTCTACCTGTGGCATGTTTTTTTTTTTTCAAACTTGTTGAATGTGCTCACTCACAAAATGTTTCAAATTCCTTGAGATCAAGAAAAATTTCATTTCCTGAAGCGACTTTTGACTTAGACTTGACACAAACTGCACAAGAATACATCATGGCACAGTAAGATGTTCAATCACTTTTAAACTGTGCATGGTGGGACTATAACCCTTGATACCTTTATTTTTCACGATGAAACTTCTAGAACAATTTTACCTTAAACAAAGATATATATATTTATATACACACAGGTACCTGTGCTTGTTTATGATTCCACCACAAGATGACAGTTCTTAATAGTACAAAATAAATGTCACTCATTAACAATGACAATTCAGTTTGAAATGCAAAAGAACTAGATAACCTCCAAAATCTAATTCAGGCCACATTTGACTTTTGTTAGAAAAATACCAACAAATTTATGCAAAGGTACTAAATTATATTTTAACCCAGCTGTGCAATATATGAAACCTTGTAGTTGAGTTTTCTCAATAAGACTTCCTTCCTAAATTATAGACTAACACTATGTACTTATCACACACACTGCAGAAAGAAATCACACATTACCTAGAATTACCTGTTGTTACCATGCAGAGTTCATAGTAGGAAAAACAAAGAATAAATAAAGGATTGACCGTAACCAACTAACCTGTCAGTTAATATATGTTTACACCTGAACTTTCTGCACCTCAACACATCATTCTGGATTTTCCAGGAAGGGGAGAGAATGAGGAGAGGGAGTAATGGGGAGGGAAATGTTGTAATTGTTACCAAAGCTGATCTTCAGGGAGGGGTAAAACAAAGTGAATACTAATTAACTTATTCATAATTCTAAAAAAGCGGTTTTAAATTGAATATTTACGTGTTTTAAAAGACCAAAACATTAATTCTGATAGCAATAAAAACAAACTTACATAAAAAATGAGTAAACTTTCAACTATTCTCTACAAAGAAAATTGAGACCTACAGATGTTTTTATTTTTAAATTTATATAATTCAAAACTATACCCTCTCTTAAGGAGGTATGGGTCTATTTAATGAAACTCAAGATAAATTTAAGAAATAAAATCATATGAACCTAAAAAGAAAAGGAACCATTTTTCAACAAAGTCAGCATTAAAAAGAACCTAATGGATGTTTGTGATACAAATGAAAATATGCAGGTGTGATACAAATGAAAATATGCAGGTGTATTATTTCAACAACAAAAACACCAGTTGATAAACAAGTATACTTCGAAAATAAATATAAAAATTGGAAAATCATTAAAGGACATACCATTGTAAATTGAAAAATATTTAAAAATCAATCAAAATTTCCAATTGTTTAATTTTCAACAAATACCTTTTTACTTCTTTAGAGCCTTGGTTGCTTGAATCTAAACAATCTCTTCATGACTTGTTATTATAACCAACACAAATCATCATTCATCTAGAGCTACAACTGTCCATTACTTACATGCATTTTCAGTTAATCCATCTCACAAATTTTCCCTGTAGTGAATTTAATTTGGTTTTTTTTATAGTTAAAGGTGGTGTGGATCAAATTCATCAACATAAAACCCTGTTGCTCCTGTTGATTCCAAATTACAAAACATGATACACTTTCTCCATGCCTCTGTTATCTTCTGCATACATGACATGAAGGCATGTTTCAAAAACACATATGCCACACACACATCATCAGATTTCACACGTGTGTACCAAACGGATCCAAAACTTCGAGATAGACAATATCTATACTTGATGGTTCGGGAAAGTTTCAAACAGATACTGTCTTTCATGCAATGTATAGAAATATTCTAAACAGTTTACGGATTTAATCCCACAAACTGACCCAGTTTTTTCTCCTTTCCTTCACGGATGCCCTACTTTACATCTCGTTCGTTTCAAGAGCAGTTTCAAAATACCAATAAAAATCAGACCATCATAACATATACAAGACTAAAAACACTTTAGATACAACTATTCAACTGAGTGAGTAAAATATGAAGTCCGTTACAATGGTGTATAAAAAGTTAAGAAACTTCAGAAAGGGAAATTCGATATCGACTGATGTCAATTTAAAGCAATCTTACAAACAAATACGGACAGACAACGATTCAATTCATCATGGATGACTGTCTTCGGTACTCTTATACTTACAAAAAGACGAAGAAACACTACAAAGTCCGTACATATCGAAAAAACATAGTCTGCATGTATTACCTTCATTCTTAGTATCCTGTGTCAGCCATATTGATGACGTCATATCAGGTAAACCCGAGTAGTGTGTATTGAAAAGAATGCTTGTCGGCAGGTGTCGCCTCAGTGACTTTTCCCGAACTTTTTTCTCAATGGCGTGAAACTCGGTGAAATAGTAATCGTTTTATTAATTAATTTAGAGATATGATATACTGTTGAAGTATCATTATTAAATGCTTCAGATGACTTGAATGCTCGAAGAAAAATTTTTTGATGTGATTAGGCTATACATTCATGATGAAGCCATATGGGGCCTGATTAATTAGCAAAAAAAATAGTCTGCGATGAAATAATTAATACAAAGAATTTTGAAGTAATTTTTACTTTAGAATTTTTTTTTTACATGTAATAACAACAAATCAATATGCTTCAAGGGAACGTGTAATGGATTATAAAAGCGGAATTTGTTTGAAATCAGTGGTTTTGCCAACAATTTCAGCATTTAAAAAAGGTGTTCATTAATATTCCAGTACCCAACAAACTTTATTACTATGCCTGAAAGAATTAAGCTAAGACATTTTACAAGTGTTCTCTACTAATTAAATTATTACATGAAAAATTTTAATTTTGTAATGTAATAATTTTTAACTTTAGATCGAAAATTAGTAAAGGACACAAGCGTTTTCAGTTGAAAATCTGTTGAACAGATTTTCGCGAATATCATATTTCTCTGAAATGTGTGGCTCAGGTTAAAACAAACAAATCCACATCGTTTTATACACATACAGATATTTTATATAATAGAATGTTATTTAAGTGAATACACGTAATTATATGCATCACTGTTTCACTGGAATTAAAGCATGATGACACTATTTGGAATTTAAAACTGTCGATATTGCATAAGAGTTGTAGATTCTCTATGAATTGTAAACAATTTTATATTATCCACAAAAAGATGTCGTATAATGCCGAACATGTACATGTAGTAGTTTTTCAATCCGATTTAACGTTTCATTTTCACGTTGAACTGTCTTTCAATCCTACCTTTTCTCAGAAGATGTTTTGTATTTGTTTATTTCATATTTATTTCAAAAGAGTTTGTCTTGTATGATTTTGGAATTTTGCGTTGAACTGAACTTTTACAGAAAATTTTAAAAGAATGGTGTTTTAATTGCTCCTGCATGGGTGTGAACGCATAATGTAGATGATAAAAATATTGTTAAATACATCTTGAATGATCATTATAGTCATTTCATTCGAAATGGATCCGAGATGGTAAGATAAGGGGTCAGGCTTGTAGCATCACTTATTTCTCCCTCCTAAAAACAAACAATTTAATCTTAAAAAATTTATAGGTAGTGCGCTCTCCAAACCCCCTCCCCCACTTTCAAAAACGATGTTACGTTCCTGGGCGTGATGTATAATTACCGGGTAGGTATCAATATTATTTTTATACCTAGAAATTTCATAGACTCCAGCTGTTTACACAAAAAATAGTAATTATTACAGTTCTTATAGATTTAGGGCACAAATATTCACAAAAATCGAAAGGAGTAGGGGATGGGAAAGGGGGGGGGGGGGTGGGGATGTTGATCACTTATACCTGGCGGAATACAGAGAAAAATACCCACTGCACCGGGTGTTGATACAAACGTGCATTTTGAGAAAGCGGTCGTGATTGAGCCTGTTTAGGGATGCAATATATAGCTGTTTCGGTCCTTTTATTTGTTCGACACATTCAAGCATTACTTGGTAGCCAAATGTCTTACGTCATCGAATCTTAATTAAACAAAAAATCAAGATGATAAAAAATCCACTCTCTTAATTTTTGCCTACAATGTTTAACTTCTTGAATTCATATATACCGGTAATTAAATATTGTATTTCAAGTATATACATCTACTTCGATCGAGACAAACGACAATTGATCTCGTTTACCTAATTAACAACTAGTTCCCTGCAAAAATCCAAGGTCGACAGGGAAACTGCAACCAGTTTATCTACTCAGTAACTTCGTTTCCTTCAATGAATAAGCACACATTACACCCTGTTGTTTCCTACTGAGTTTTTATTAATTGATAGAAATAGGTTGCTGAGGACAATGTCCCCTGCTGATCACACAAAGTCATCAATAGAAGATCAACTAAGAAAGATATAGGAATTAAATTAACGATTTCGTACACAATCTGATGCATGTCACTTTATTTGATGCATAATGGGCAGCTTATGTGAAGATTCCTAAGGCAAAGGCTGAACCCAAACAGAAGCAACAACTAGACTGATGCAACTCTCATTCAGCCAATCCGAGAGCGGCTTGTCTCCGGGAAATCTACTCTTCCTGGATAACACGGAGTCCGAGAAGTTTTTTTCCGTCTGTTTTTCAATGCGTTATGCGAGAACTTAATAGGTGCATATTCATATCAACAGTCTAAATTTCAATCAGAATACACCTTCTTAAGTAATGTAATCAAAAGCAGACCAAATTACATTCCACAAAGATATGGAATTCTACCCCGGCTGTTTTGATGGGTTTATTTTTTTCAAGATTGAATCATTATGCAGCGCAATGTCAATAAGTTTTTTTTAACGTGGACTTTCATGATTTCTAAAATCCGTTTAACAAACTAGTTTAAGAGCGCCCCAATTACTGAAAGACCAACACAAATATTTGGTTAGCTAAGTTTGTTGACAGTGTACCCAGTCAAAACAAAAAGGGATCCGTATTTTCGTCAAACAGGGAAAACTACGTCATAAATTTCATTACCAGAGTCATATACACATATCTTTCTGTTGTAGCAGACTTTCTGAAAGAAATAAGTTTCACTTTATTTGGATGAGCTTTGCGCAGCAATTTTGATCTGCAAACGTTTAACCGGCGACAGTCGTTGAATAGTAGTTCATGTACATTTCTATGAACTTTGAAATTGCCGTATATGTGCCTAATGCGATGCGGAAAAATGTGAGAATATGTATAACAGAAGGAAAAGATAAAAGGATCAAAGTACTTTATTAACCAAATCATGTAGTGAAAGTAGTTTACATAGTTAATTCCCATCATTTAATGATTTAGGAATATTGTTTGAAATATCCTGTTGTTTATGCCTATTGTAATCTTTTGGACCAATTCTGAAAAAAGACTATCATGTGCTGATCCAGACATTTTCCCATAATTTTAAGGTAAAAGTGACCGAGGAATAAATTTGTGAGACTCAACCAAGGCATTTTATCGGTTAACTTTCAGAAGTTCGAATTTTCAAAGAGAAATCTGTGCATGGGCTTCCTAAACTTGCGTTTTCTTCACAGATTCAAATTATACAGAGGAATCCCCTTTTTTGGTTTAGGCAACATTTAGTCTCTCATCAAAAACTCTGAAAAGAGGCCCTGGGACCACATCGCTCACATGAGCAACAATAGCTCTAATTCTAATCACAATATTCAGACAAACTTGTTTTAAAGTTTCGTACATTTATCTCCCACTGACCGTTATTTTAAACAAATGTAATCTTCTTCTTCCCATTTGGAGTAAACTCAGCTCTGAGTGCCATGACTCCACTGCTCGAGATTCCATGGTGAGCAGATTAAAACAGATAAAAGTTAAAAGTTAAAAGCGAGCTGTCGAATGGTGCAGGATAGTCAGGCACGTAGCATCGTTTTTGAAAGTGGGGGGGGGGGGGGGCAGACTCATCCAAAAAATCTTGACAAGGCAAAAAAAAAAAAAGAAAAAGGGAAAATTCAACTTTTCCAAAATCTTAATCCGTGGGGGGGGGGGGGGGGGGGCAGGCCCCCCTGATGCTACGTGCCTGATAGTAGACACGCTAATTGTGTTGATGGCGTGTCTAAAGGTGTTCACAGATCACAGATGGAGAATGTTGTTGGCGGTGGAACCACGTGTTCTGCTGGTGTTGGTGTGCAGTAGGTGGAGAACCGGGACCTCTACAATGTGGTGTAGTATTTTGTAGAGCATGATGGTGCGGTTCCTGACTCTCCGGTGCTCCAGTGGTTCCCATCCTAGCTGGTGTAACATGCTTTACATACTGCCTGGACGTTTAGTCCCCGGTGGCAAATCTGGCTGCTTGGCGCTGAACGTTCTCTAGCCGACTGATCAGTTGTTGTTGGTAGGGATCCCACACAACCGATGCATATTCCAGTACTGGACGCACAAGAGTTGTAAATGCCTGGTTCCGGATGCTCTTCGGGCAATTTCTGAGGTTCCTCCTGAGAAATCCAACTAATCGTGTGGCTTTGGCCGAAGTTGCGTTGATGTGTTCACGCCAAGATAGGTCCTCACTGATGGTGACTCCGAGGTACTTACCACTTGGGACTTCTTCCAGGGTGTGGCCTTGTAGATGGCATGGAGCCTTGATGGGATAGCGTTTCCTTGAAATGTGGATGGTTGTACATTTCTGGGGGCGGAAAGCCATCTGCCAATCCCTCTCCCACTTCTCGAGTGCTGATAAGTCTTGCTGGAGTTGGACTGTATCGCTGGTTGAACAAATCGTTCTGTAGACGAGGCAGTCATCAGCAAAAACTTTACGTTGGACTGGACAACTTCAGGGAGATCGTTGATATAGGCCAGGAATAATAGGGGTCCCAATACTGTGCCTTTGGGAACTCCTGAGTTGACGTCTACGATGTTAGAGGACAATCCTTCAACCAGCACTCTCTGTTTTCTGTCAGTAAGGAAGCTCTCAATCCATTGTAGAGTGCAGCCTCGGATTCCATAGACGTTCAGCTTGTGAAGCAGGCGCCGATGTGGTACCTTGTCGAAGGCTTTGGCAAAGTCAAGCAGTATGACGTCAATCTGGTTGCCGTTCGTCAGGTTACTGACCAGGTCTTGAACCGTGGCTATAAACTGGGTTTCACATGATCGCTAACTACGGAATCCGTGCTGGGCTGGTGTGAGGATGGAGTTCCTTTCAAAGTGTTCCATGATGTTGGAATGGAGGATATGTTCCAACATTTTGGAACAGATCGACGTAAGAGATGGCTGTCGTACTCTTGTCGCCTTTCTTGAAAATTGGGACGATGTGGGCTATCCTCCAGTCATCTGATACTTGGCCACCTTCTAATGACATCTGAAAGAAGAAGGTCAAAGCTGGTGTGATCTCTTCTGCTAGTTCCTTCAGAAAGCGTGCCGATATGGCATCTGGTCCTGTTGCCTTGTGTGCATTGAGGTTGCTCAATAGCTTGTGGATGCCACATGGACTGGGACCAGGCCCAGGGGCCATTAAACTTAGACGAGCTCACTTTTGATCTCAGTCTCACTTTTCCACTATATATTCTTTTTGTAAAAGTGAGACTGAGATCAAAAGTGAGCTCGTCTAACTTTTAAGGCCCCGGGGCCAGAACTTCTCAGGGTTCTCTGAGGCACTAGGAGTTATGACGTCATCGATGTATTGTTGGTAGCCACGACCGATGGTTCGCCGGCATTCTGACTTAAGAGACAAGTATCTACGTTGGTCTTGCTTGTTCTTAGTTGCCTTGGCTTTCTGGAATGCACGGTTTTCTACGCACCAGTCGCCTGCTGGTTGTGTCAATCCAAGGGTTTGTTGTTCTGGATCTGGTACTCTTGTGGGGGACATGCTTGTTAATGACGTCTAGTACAGTGTCTCTGAAGAGCTCCAAGTGGGTGTTGACAGATCCAAAAGGCCTGGCGATAAAATCTTGTACAAAGTTGGACACTTCTTGGCGCAACAATGTCATGTCTGTTTTGTCCCACGAGTATATTTCCCTACGGACTGGTTTGCTTCTAAGTGGTTGTATTAATGAGTCTATTAGCACTGCCTCGTGGTCGCCTACTCCTGGGATTACTTTGCAACGTTGTACCAGAGAAAGGTTGTTTATGAACAACAGGTCTAGTATCTTGTCTCCCCGTGTTCACAAGCTGTTGTACTCCACAATCACCAGGTATGTTGGTGTACTCTAAACCACCTCACATGGGCGTCGGAACCGGGGTGAGGTCTAAGCCCCCCCCCCCCCCCAACTTTTTTTGCAAAGTTAGACATAACTATGAGGCACGTGGCATAAGGGAGGGGCCAGCCCCCACCCCACTTGTTTACATAGCAAACATATTTTTCTTAAATTTACAAATAAGAAATTAAAGTATCATGAAACTGTCTCCACTTACACATTCTTGGTAGCATGTAAGAAATTGAAAGGAAGAGAGATACTTAAAATGACAGTTAAAAGTATACTACCCCCCCCCCCCCCTCCCCCTTAGAAATTTCCTGGTTTATGGATTTTCATTTTATGTTTCTTAAAAAAAAAATTTTGGAGTTATTGGTATACTACGTCCATAATTTTAACAAACCTAAACTATTTGATGATGCCTCCACAAAAGTTTCAGCTTATCTGGCCTAATGATTTAGGATAAGATTTTTTTTTAAATGCCAAAATATAATTATCTTCTCTTAAGAGAGGGCTTGGTTCTTTGTTTTAACTAACTTGAAATCTAATGATGCTTTGTGCCAACTTTTGTTAACATTGGCCATGTGGTTTTGAGGAATATGGAAATGTGAAAAGTTTATGACAACAATGCGGACAAGACAGATAAAGGTCAAATTTGGATCAGAAAAAAAATCACTTAAGCTAAGGCTCAGGTGAGCTAAAATTCCAGTTCCATGTGCTAACAGTTTGTATACTAAGTTATTTTTTCTGTTAGCTAAATATGACCTTGACACAAAACTGAGAAACGTAGGTCACAGCAACAACTCTTCACCTCTAGTAAAAGGTAATTTATGCAAAATGCTGTTGAATTAGAGACAAGGACTCCTCATACAGCATTTCCCCCAAAGGAAGTATTGTTTTATTCAAACGGTTGTTAACACTATTCTGCTCAAAGATGCATCAACCTATGAAAAAATCTCTTTGGTATGGCAAATGATAATCATATGACATGAATAACGTGTAAGGACACAATTACAAATAAGCCAAATTCAACAGATTATCATGATTTTATTGGCACCTGTCCTCCATTCAAATAAAAATAAATAAACAAATAAGTCTTCATCTTTTGTTTCTAAAACTCCATCGTCATATCTGAAAATATAAGCAAAATTAACCATTTTTAATAAATACATCGGTGCATTAAATAATGAATTAGAGAATTACCGGTCAAATAAAAAGCATTTTGTGTGTGCATAATTTTAGCAATGTTTTACGGTTGTTTTTTGACATGGCTAAAGTTGCGTAACTTTTTTGTATTAACCACTGGGCCAACACTGTGTTTTTAAGTTTTGCTGATTGTTTTCTATAAATATAATAAATACCAACCACTCTGTTCTATCATCTTCCCCTTTCCTTTCCACGTTTCTTCAAGTTTTTTCACAAATCGCTCAAAGACCTGAGTGCATTCTTTTAAGGATGTTTTGTTGAATTCTAGAAGGAAAAAAAATTTAAGCAATTTCCTTAATTATTGAATCAAATTAAAGTCTGTGAATGAAATAGCAAATTGATTGAGGATGAACCGCAGTTTATGAAATTAATAAGCTTTGCATTCCCAGTAAGTGATAACAAAGTACAGTTATTTTGAACCGGTAAATACCAACAAGTGTTTCATTATTTGTTACTAATTTCCTAATGCTATATTCCTGTTCTTGCCTCATTTCATAAAATTAAAATCAATTGCATGAATTGGATTATGTAGTTAACAGATAAACCTTCATATCAATATTGATTTATAAATAAAATCATTTTAGTTTCCTCATTCACTTGAGCTTAATACCATTTTAACATACATGTAGTTAAATTTCAAACACTTATACGCTGAGACATTGCAAAATCGAATGCAATACATAAGTATTCAGTACTACAGTATAACTTTAAATGACCCAAACATTTAATTTTTTTTAACCATGAGCTAATATATTAGCAATACCCAGTTCAAATTCAATCATATTTTAATTAAGGAGGCGGGATGGTCTACAAATTAACTACAGTTGAACTTTGGTATTTCGAACACCGATTTCTCGAATACAATGGATATGTCGAAGTGACTAAAACTTTTAATATTTTCCCTTGATATCTCGAATACTTTTATATCGCAAGAGTTTTTAACCAGTCCCATCTAGTTCAAGATAACGAGGTTTGACTGTATCAGATATACCTAAATTTTAAAATATTTGTTTAGCTATAAATTATAATTGTTAAGTACGGTAAGGAAAAATGCTATATATTTTAGCTTTTAAATTTGGATATTTTCCTATATTTTTAAGAAGTGCTCTTCTTAAGGAGATCAATACAGTCTAAAAATGGCCACAACCATCAACCCTCCTAGAACATGTACTGTATACTTATTACTGTATACAGACTTATTTTTGCCTGTGTATTTTATTTGCAGTTTCTCCCAGTCTTGAATTCACCCAGACACAGTTAATGATGGATACTCTTTCTACTTTACACAGCATTTAAAAATTGTTTTATATCCCCCCTGTCTAGGGTTATATTAACAACAAGGGCTAAAAAAGGCGAAATCAAATATTTCCATGCATGTGTACAGAATCCATTTTCAGTAAATCTATTAGCATTTTTAAATACCTTTAGTTTTCTTGTTAGAATCTTCTTTCTCCACAGAATTAAGTTCCTCTAAAATCTCACTGAAAAACAAATGGACACATTGAAATACATATATAATATATATGGTATAACATTAACATTTAAGTTATATAGTACACACCATCTACAAGTAAGACCTATGATCCTGTGTTTTAGTACAACATGCTTATTACTGAAACATGTATTTCTTAAAACTGATTAACTTTTAAAATAATTTTGAAGACTGATTTATAACTTAAAATACCTGATTATTATTGGTAATAGTTTCTGGATCTGTTTCCAAGCATCTACCCAACAATTATAAATTTTATTCTTTTAAGTTTAATTATGAAGTGAATGGAAATCCTACTGGGAGCAGGTTTCAGTGATGTTACTATGCAAAGAACAAGGAAATTAGAGGAATTTCTTGTGTATTTGCACATCTTCACATCATGTCCTCAATAACTATAAGGTTTCAAGTCCATCTGTATTACAGAATTTCAGTGAGTCTTATTTTGAAACTGAGAAAAAGTTTCTAAGGAACATCATACAGTAACACTCTACATCATTTTGCATGGGTTACAAATATTCATACTGTGTGGACTGCAAATGTACTCATAATGGCACAAAAATGCCAAAGATGTTTCACACTACACCCTTCGGTAGGTACAGCTTTTGTACAAATACCCATATTCATTTTGATTTTCTGACTTGTAGCGAAGTATCTTAGATGCACAGTATATACATAAACAAATATCTATTAACCTACATCAAACTTTAAACCCCTAGCGGAGCCCAAAAATTGTCAAGGTTCTAAGCAATTGAGAATCAATAATATGTCACGATGCTCGCATAAAATCATGTATTTTAACATTGAAGTTTACAAGAATAATTTTTTTCAGGTGTAAAAATTGACCCTTCACACATTGTGGCCCCACCTTACCCCCTGGGATCATGGTTTGAACAAACCTGGATCTATAAAACTACCTGAGAATACTTCCACACAAGTTTCAGCTTTTCTGTTGAAATGGTTTTGAGAAGAAGATTTTTTAAGAATTACTCTATATATTCCTATGTAAATTGGACCCCATTGTGATCCCAACCTACCCCTTGGGATCATGATTTGAACCATTTTGAATCTAACCTACCTGAGGATGCTTCAACACAAGTTTCAGCTTTTCTGGTGAAACAGTTTTTGAGAAGAAGATTTTTAAAGATTTCCTATATAAAAATTGGACCCCTCCCCCATCATGGTCCCACCATATCCCCAAGAATCATGATTTATACAAACTTGAATCTTTTGAGAGTTTTACACATTGAAGGACGGCTTTCGCTAATCCAGTACATTGCTCATTGCCTTGCATTGGATTAGGTAATTTCAGGAAACTGCCATTTCAAGTCCACGCTAACTTGTTGAAAAGTCAACATTTCATCAAATATTGTTAACGCTAAATATATTCAAAGTACACATATTATCAATAAAAAGATTTATATAAATATTAAGTTTTTTATCAACATTTACACAATCTAATGCATGTACATGAACAAATATACCTTATCGTGGGGACAGCCATTGGGTCAAATTCATCAATTTTCTTGGGATCTATGGGAACACATACTCTACCTGAAATACATAAATTGGTTTATACATCAAATAAAGACATTAAAACACCATTCACTAATTTTTTGCTAAACCTTTGGTTAATATATTTGTAAGTTTTAAATAATATTTTTTAGCTTGTAGACTTTTAATCTATCCGTTATGGCATAGCCTATCTGTATTGGGGAACATTTCATTCTTTTTTTACACAAGACATACATCTTATGGCATAGGTTGTTACATATAATTAACAGTAATATTGAAATAATGGTATGGTTCAAGTAATGTAAAGTACATTGACAATGTATATATAATAAAATTTTACTAACAGGTGAAAAAACCCAAAACTTTTACACTGAACTATAGTACTATACATCCATTTTCTTAAATCAATTGTCAAAATAATAAGTTGATGAGAGTGAGGATGTGAGATATTTAAAAAGTTCATTCTTTTTGTTTTTTGGTAAAAGCAGGGAGTTCTTAGGTAAACCATTTATGGGTCACATCATTTACCTGCGCAATATAGTTTAATTATTATCCAAGTAATTAAATAACTTTAATTTTTTTACTAATACACACACTCTGTCCAGTTTAAAATTAACTTTTTTGAAGATCTTCACAATATATTTTTGTTTTGCCAAGTTTGTTAAAAATACCGATATGTTAATTTGTATTTAAGAAAATGATAGACAAAATATCAAATCAGTAAAGCTAGCCTTCCTTTAGCTTAAGTGAGATAAAAAGAATCAAATGAAGGAAAGAGTCCTTTGTAACCTGTTTTGGGATGAACACAGAATGGACTTTTCAGGAGATGGTTAACTCCCTTGCTGACATTCACATCTAGTCGAGGGTAGCAGTACTGTAACATGATCTCTTCCAATACGTATTTGCCGCCTTTGGATTTATTCTAAATACAATTTTTACCTTAATTATTAAAAAATTTAAATGCATTTTATTCGAATTACTGTGGAATCATCTTTATTTGTGGGGGTCAATGTTCGTGGGTAGCCAAAAATTTTCTGATTTGTGGGGATGTAATTTCGTTGGTAGTGTAATCAAGATAACTTTATTATACAAATGATTGTGTCTAGGTTCTTGGGGATGTAAATTCATGGGCAAGGGATACGTACGAAAGCCACAAACTTTGGTCCCCCACGAACAATGATGATTCCACAGTACGGTATGTACAATTTGAAAATTTTGAAAAGGTGATCAAATTTTAAATATAAGGTATTTTCATCTCCATTGACATTGTTAGGTGTATTTTAACACCTCTTATCAAAATATGACCATAACAATTCATATTTGAACTCAATCTAAAAGAAAAATTCCATTTATAATCAAACATATGAATCCCTTCAAAAGTTCAAAAATACATAGTGCAAATTATAAATACCTTATTGTCCTCTAAAAATTGTTTCATTACATCCCATGCTGTTTTAGAGACATCTGCATGAAATTCTTTCTGAAAGTTTGCTTCTAATAAAGATCTCAACTGTAAGTATGTTAAGAAAAACTCTGCACCTTGGTAATGTTGTAATATATACATAAAGTAAAATTTGCCTTATTTCAACTGAATTCTTAGTAATTTGTATTGCTAACGTATAATACCATAATTGTAAGTAATAAGTAAGAACTCTAAATACTTAAATGTTATGTACCGGTAACTAAATCATGGAATCAAATTTTAAATCTATGTGCTCTCAACTGTCTAAATTTGGGGACAACAAAAGTCCCCTTTCCTAAATCAAGACTGGACCTTTTTTTCTTCTAAATTAATGTGTTCATTTTCCCAATTATTCTTTGCTTTAAAATCATTCAAACATATGTAAATATATATGTTTGGTAGATATGACTAAACTTGCTACTCATGTTTTATGTACAAAACACCAGATATCAATTTTAAAGAAAGCACCTGAAACCAAGGTTATGATGATTTTTAATACAGATAATGATTTTGCTGATACCTGTACCCTAATGAATGTTGCTAAGTTTACCAATTTTTAATGGCCATGGCCCTCAAACCACAAAACATAGCCCTGAATTCATACGGGCTATTTGTGGTACATGTACTTGTTTTAATAATATTACAGATTTTAAAAATCTATGCTATTTTCTGTGAAATTCTTCAACCTTGTGGAAGCTAGTACAATTACACAAGCCAACGTGCAAAACTCATGGCTGACATGATTAAAATTCTGACTGACCAGTTTGAAACTTTGCACAAACTTTACGTAAAGGATATTTTCATCTGTAATTAGTGACAGGACTTTTTTCTGTTTTTCCTCATCACCTAAGAAATCCTGCTTTTTCACAGCATACTCATCAAATCTTGCCTTGACTATCTCTAAGGAATGGCTGCAATTGAAATAGAGAGGAAATGGTCAAAGGGGCTGTACTCTGTATTCCACAACAGAAGTCATACAGTCAAACTTGTATTAAGCAGTCACCTGCAGGAGGCACCCAAAGTGACCTCTTAACAGAGGTGACCTTTGAATAGAGACTTGTGAATTTGCCAACATGAAAGATCTTATTAAAATAATTATCACAATAAAACAATATGAATTAAAATGATAGATAAAGTAATTTATTAAATGTTTTATAGTATCTATTATATTTACAAATAAGTACAAATACATAACAATGAATTGTACATGCAATTTTTGTATTTTTAAAAATTATTGAAAAAATTCATAACGTGGTAAAACCTTGTCGCTGACATTTTCACAATTATAACACTAACTATTTTCATGAGTACCATATATATAGAAAACAAACACTTTAAATACAAATCAACAATCAAGTTTTTAACTGACGGTATCTGAACTTAAATCGTATTATGAAATCAAGCAATGTTCTCTTGCCATGCCGGGGATATTTTTGACACCTATTTCATTCATGTTTATAAAACAGCTATTGTTTAAACAATTCACTTGATTTCCATTCGTATCTGATTTGCCAATTATGTGTTATAAATACATCAATTTATATGGTTTCTCTCGCCTCAAGCGTATAATTATTGTTTACATTTATCACCCGACATTCGAAAGCCATGTTTAAAATCCCCGGGTGTAAATAATGTGACCGGCCGAAATGGCCGCCTAATGCAGGTTGACTGTACAGTTTCGGATCAAAATACGATGACCGCTGACGGTGTTAGACAGGTGACCGCTCGTTAGAGGGCAATAATATATGATTTTTCATCGGGAGGAAATAAAATGACCGCATACAAAAGGTGACTGCTTAATAGGGGTGGCCACTTTGGCAGTTTTGACTGTATATACTTATCCCAAAAGCCACATTGTGGCCTATATTTGTCACCCTAGACATGTCCCCAAATGTATCTGGCATATCATTTTTTGGATAATCAAAATCTAAGTTGCAAAAAATTGTCTCCAAAAACAGTTTTATTTCCATTAAAGCAAGAAATAATGTTGTTCCAAAAAATTGGCATATAGAACATTTTTTTAATACCTGATGAAGGGATGTAAAGTTGACGTGTCCAGACTGATCTTCTTGTTCTGATTTTCACCACCCTATTTACAGGTACAAAAATAACAGGAATAGTCAGTATAATGCTTAGGTGCTATTGCATAAAATTTTTCTTAAGGACTACTCTATTTTGTCAATCACAGGCTTGTGACAACAAATTTTCAATATTTGGGTTTCCATACATTTATATTACCAGTAATATGCCAGTTGCAATAGTTTCTTTTACAAATATGGGTACATGTATTTGCAACAAAACCTCAAGATATACTCGCAATTATTTCTTCTTTTTGACAATAAGTTGATTTCTTGGCAATTTCACTGAATATTTGAAAAATGATTTCCTCTTTTGCATTCTACAGCTAGCTAAGACATTTACTGGTATGGTATATGAATCTACACATTATTGACAAGTTTTTTTTGGACTGAATATCACTACCTTGACCAGACTGAGATATTCTGCCACCGCTGTGCGTCCATTTTGGGATAGCTTTCTTGCTGTTTCATCACATACCCAGCAATGGACACCACGTCTCCCCGAGTACACCCATAGTCTGTGCTCAAATCCAAAGTCCTCTGGAAACATTTAACAATGTACATCCATTTAACATATAAACATATTTTTGGTAAATTCCCAAAACAATTTTTTTTATTTAAATCATATATCAAAGAATTGGAAAATTAACATAAGCAGTATTAAATCTATATACAATATTATTTTGTTTCAAAATTAAAACTTGCCTTCTAAAGCACGGTCCAAAATTTTAACTGCAATCTGCATCAGAGGCCAACATTTCTCACAAATATCTGCTCCCCTAAAATTTAGACAAAAAAAATATTGAATATAACATACAGATCTGGAAATTTCTGCAAGGGATATTGTACTTTTAATTCACAGCAAGACAGAACTTTTATTAAATTACCTGTGAACTGGCTAACTTATATCTAAATATAACTTACATATTCCAGGTCTTGGAGAAAAAAATATTCAGATAATCATTGTAAAAATATACCTAGATGAACTAATAAATATGACTTAACATAATTCAAAGCTGCAGAAATCAAAGAGTCAAAATTTGATTTTTAAGCAAGGATTTGGAAGCCTAACAGTTAACATAAATCAAAATACAGTCAAACTTCGATATCTCAAACTACATGGTTTAAAATATCTGAGTATTCGCGGGTAAAAATCTGTAAAATACTTTAAAAATAAGTGGTTGGGAATTGCAAATCTTTTCAACATATCCACTGTATTCAGGATATCAGTGTTTGAGATATCGAATTCCAACTGTATGGCTTTCTGTGTGGTAAATGAGTTGATAACTACAACATGCGATGACATATATTCAAATGATGTAAGATTTCTTTAAAAGAATCAATACATGTATGAGGTTCTGAAATCCACAATGATAAGTTGAGTTTAGGACTATATATACTAACGAACAACATGTCCGCACATCATCGTAATCCGTCATGTCAATATCAAACACCAGCTCCTTCTCTTGAGCCTGGAAGGCAGCAGCTTTCACTGTCTTGTGATCTTTAGGCTAAAAAAAGTGTACAGAAGCTGTGAAGTACATTTCATGTTAGTCTTTTTTTAATAAGGAAATATAATTTATATATTTTGGTTACATGTTAATGTTAACACTTCTTAAATTAATCCTTGAAAAAAGTTGCTATCAGAAAGTCTTACTCATCAAAAGTATTACACAAACTTATTATGAAAACTCTGCAGCTTTATTTTTATTTGAATGACATTAACTGGTGGTCGAATAAAGATACCGTGATCTTAATTTTGATTTTGAATAAAAATTGCATTTCATTTTCCTTCCATCATATATTTTTATAATTTAATTCTGATTGTAACGCCTCATTTGATTGGCTAAACAAATTCATATATATCGTATAACATAACTTGCCTACGTCACAATAAGACGCGCGAGCGAAACGTATTAATCCGCTTGACGTTACGTTTATAAACTTCGCGGTTTATAGAGCGTAAACTGCCCCAAGTTATGTTATATCGTATAACATAGGTAGAAATTAAATTCATTCCTTAAATAAATACAATATGATAGTGATTTGTTCAATGCTCCTTGTCTGGAACCAATCAGATATCATATATTACAAAATAATAGAGATTGGTTTTATGCTCTGTCTGAAACCAATCAGATATCATAATCTAGTACAAGCTTGACTAATAATTAATACAACATTAGTGCGAGGAACATATAACAACTCTATGATTGGACCCAGCTTTGACATTCTGAAAACCACTAATAACCTGAAAATTTCATCTTAATTTCATCTTTTCGTAATTAAATTTCAAAATAACGAATTAAACATAGTTACTTTGTGAGAAAACACTGCACCAATGTCTATTTTGTATGGACATCTCTTCTGTATTTCCTTCTCCATTTCTTGCTGATCAGAAAAGGACTGGTATCTAATGTACACATCATCTTTCAGGGTGAAAGAAAACTCTCTGTTGGTGAAGTAAGATTTGGGAACTGCAATTAGAAACATGACAAGTTCTTGATTAAAATAAGTCTTAGAGAGAAAAAGAAGTTAAACTTTTCTTTCTATTGTATCCATTTAGAGTTTTTACTCATATCCTTAAATTGGCTTAGACAAAACACATCATTTTGATGCTAGTCTGTAGAAGTTAATATCTGTACGGTGGAAGGTGGAAAATTGAGCAAGCTAGCTCACATACCCCACATTCCCACAATGCCTGACAATGCTAACATAAAAATAGCCATGTATTTCTAATTTCGACAACTATGAATTTTTTTTAGAATTTCCTGCAAGCTTTAAGAGAGATTGTAGTACAATGCAAATTATAGCCAAACTTGAAAAGTCCAATAGGGGCAAAACATCAAGAAGGATAACTCAATCAGAATATTAACTCTTTACCCCTTAATGCCACCTTTTGACGCATAGGCCATATCCTTAACACTCTACCCTGGGCTACCCTTAGACTGTTTTCAGATGAAGTGAAAACAGCTGGTGTGTGTTTTTGAATAGACTTATTACAGGTCTTAGCAAATCAAACACATAGAAAATTATATATCAATGGATTTGTAATAAATTAAAGTTTTAATATTCATTGAAAAAAAAATTATTTAAGTCACTAATAAAGCAATACAGGTGCTGACAGGTATATGAAAATAAAACTGAGTGTTCTACATTAAAGCTTTATTAAGAATAATTTCACAACAGATACTTGATAAACATATTTAAAACTGTATGTATTACAAATAATTATTTAATAATTTTTATAGAAAGATTCCATTATCATCATGGAATTCGTTTTTTGATAGTGAATAATTAAATGTACCTGTGGCTGACTTTTCAATTTAAGTCTATCGTTTTCAGACTTATATTTACGAATTTTTTTCAATAAATGGTGTAAGAGAATTTGATAAATCTAGCATGTTAACAAAATAAGTGTGTTGACTTTTTGAAAAAATACAAATTTACCGGTATATTCGTGTATTTAGGGGTTGCAGGTAATGCACACCTTGTGTTCCGTTTTCTGTAACTACACAGATTTTTCCACAAAATTTTGCATGAATTTGACATCTGGCTTTCATCATTCAATCTCACTACCAATAAATCTAGAAAATTCTGCCCCTAAACTTGATTATAAACAAAAAGTGAAAACATGTGCGATGTCCGCATCGTAGTCCGCCATCTTTGTTTATTGTAGTAATGCATCACGCCACCATACACAGGTAAATCACGTGATATCTTTATTTAGAATGAGTGAACAACCATCCGTATACATGGCCAGGTGTATACCAGTATTGTTTATAATAAACAACGGGTGTTTAGGGGTCTAATTAAGAGCTGTATATAGGGTGCGTCAAAAGTCGTCATTAAGGATATGGCCAGGGTCGTCAAAACGCGTCATTAAGGGTTAAAGGATAGAAACCTCTAAGGGGAAAAGAGTTAATAAACATTGATAAATTATGTCACAATTCTACCATAGTCAATGCTGAGATCAAAGAGATACCATGGGTATTATTCTTATACCACGAACATCATCAGAAAATTATTAGATCAGAAACACATATCAACATCACATTGATCATGGGGTGTACATATAACTTCAAATCAAAGTACTGAAGGGAGTTGATTTTATCGATTATCATTTATTTTGCATGGCAAGTAGTATCAGTAATCGAAATATTTCTGAGAAATTGTATGGATCCAGACAAGATTGAACTCTAGTTTTCTTCAACCAAATGCTTGACTGTCTCCGTTTATCTCCAACAAGCAAGAGAGACTCTCTGTTTTGTCGGATATTAACGGAGACATCTGAGGGTCTGGTTGATTGAGACTAGTAAATTAAAGTCTAGCGTATGAATACATACGACTTCAAAAAATATCTAAATTGTGTGTACCATTTAAAATCTTATTATTTTCATGGTATTAATAAATAGGTTTTCTTGAAAAAACCATGTCGACTTCACGTCTTAGTTCCAGTCAAAACAATGTGTACTGTGTCAATACAAATGTTTCATTATAATCTGTTCAGCAGTAAAGTGGTATTGTGCTGACAAACTGTCGAGTTCAAAAGTTCAAATTCTAATTTTAATTAATATTAATTTAAGGGCCAGGGTACCATTATCATATAAACGGTTGTGACCATCTGATTGGTTCAATCCAATACGTCGTCAGATAGCTCAGTTGGGAGAGCACCTGGCTGACTAAAAATTCAGGGGGTCGGGTTTGAATCCCAGTCAGGTCCGTCTTTATTCCCCCCCCCCCCCCATCCTGTTACAGGTTATATATATGGGCACCTTTCAGTCTGCATACTGGACTATTTCAGCATATATATGGAAAGGCATCATAAATTAGTTAACTGACTTATCAATAGTTCAGTACGACACCATGCACCAGCTGACCACGTACTTACCAGAGATCATTTAAATAATGATCCACAGGGACACACGATCTAAATCCTCATTCTCCCAATAACTTAAGTACCTGATATAAAACAAAGATCGTGACGTCTCAGCCACATGGACCACAGGCCTCTGAATTTCTCTCAATAAGCTGTTGAATGTATGGGAAGAGAGAGATATTTAGATAGGGTATTTATATATATCTCTCTTCCCATACATTTAACAGCTTATGGAGAGAAATTCAGAGACCTGAGCATGAACTACCTTCAATAATCAAAATAAATTATAATTATTGCCAGTATATTTTTTTTACCTCCTCCGTAGTTTAACCAACGATAGTAAAGCCCATATGGAAACAATTTTTTGTAGTAAATGGGAAGTAGATCTGGAAGAGAAGCCGCATCGTATGTCGATTTCTCTGTCATTTTCAATGGTTATTTGTTGTCGAAATTTGGCGCTAAAAACCAATCTATATAACTCATATTTGGTTGTCGTAAATTTTATAAAACATAATCATATCTAAGAATAAAAAGTATTTAATACCGATTTTACAGTTTCAAGACTTGTTAAACAAACAAACTATTTTTTTTTCGATTATTTAACTCTGTATTTTGAAAAATGTATATAACGACAACCAAAAACTGTTCTCAACTGTAAACAGACGAAGTCTTTTATGAAAAAAAGTTTTACCATCGAGGAAAGTTGAGTTCAGTCGACACAAAACTGTACAAGAATAAGGTATTAGCGAATAACGATCAATATGGTCAAGTTGTTTCCATTTTGTATATTTTTATAATGCAGTAGGCCTATATACGGATTGTCACGAAAAGCAAAAAAAGGGGGGGGGGGTTACGGTTGAGTGACTGATTGTATCCTGGAACAGCATGTCCTTCTGAAAAGCTCTGTTGCAATAGGGAAATAATTAAACCGAGACCATGTTAATCTGTGTGTGATTATTTAATATCAAGGTTTGGATGCATTCTAATGCAGAGACCCTGGTAAGATAAATTTTAACATATAGTACTGAATTATGATAATGATGATACACAATTTATTCAATGGAAAGAAATCTATTTAATTGATGTGAACAAAAATTTACTCTTGTCACACCCTTTCAATATTTTGCAGTTCTAAAAGTGAATAGTTTCAAATTATGTGTCGTGTCCTATTCAGTGCTGTCAACGTTCTGGCTGAATTAATTTAAGTAAACATTTAGCATATACTGTGGCTACCTCGTCTCTTAGCTAATAGCCTATAATACTATCAGGAGTTACATAATCCCAATGAATTGAATGAAATATTGTTGAAATTTAGTATTTATATTCATGTGAATAACTGTCATGATAAAAACATGATTATAAAGCTTAAACTTTAATTTTTTTTTCATTGAAAGTAATATTTACATAACCCCCTGGCCATTTAAAAGCTTGATTATATGTAATGTGTCTACATGCATTATAATAATGAATAAAACTCACAAACAAATCCTACATATATATATATATTCATTTAGTAGAAATATTTGCAGCCTGTTTTGTACATGAATAATATATCATTCGACATTGTTGCAAGCAACAGGTTTTGTGTCTAGCTATCAATACTTCCACAAAATCTGTGGTTTGTGACAATTATAAATAAATAAATTCATTTGATTTTATTGTTGAAATTTTGTATGTTTTATCTATGTTTAAATTACATGTACTATATTAGTTCACCAGTTTTGTAGACAAATGTTAAAAAAATTCAGTTGGCTATTAAACAAAATCTATTATAATTTGCATAATGATCGAAATGAATCTGTTGGTACTTTACACAGCTGCTGTTTAGACTACCTAATTGAATACACCATAAATATATAAACTTTAAGGCACTCTATTGCACTAAATACAATATGATAAACTAAATCAGAATTGGTTTTGGTATCGATATCAAATCAAGATTTATTATTAAATCAATTAGATATATATACTTAATTATGTTAAGTTTACATGGAATATATGCAACGTCAGTTTTATTTATGTACCACTTTGGTTTCTAACAAGATGTGTTTTTCCACTTACATAGATTCAATTATTTGTTATGAGTGCTGAAACAACTAATATTACTTATTAGGTTAGTTACTGACTCACTACGGAAATATATTGGGTTGATCAATCTCATAGATGGCGAGGCGAAGCCTGATAAAGTACTACATAATTTGGAATTATCATCGTTCATGGAGGACCATTGTTTGTGGGTTTGTGGGTAACCCTTGCCCACGAATTTACCTCCGCACAAACGTATATACATGTACATGCAAGCATTTGTTTAATGTTCATTAAAATTGTTCCAATTACACTACCAACGAAATTACATCCATACGAACAAGGAAATTTTGGCTACCCGCAAACATTGACCCCCACGAATAAAAATGATTCAACAGTATAGTCTTAATAGAGTCATCATAATTATACTGGGCAAACAAGTCAAGTGAATAAGTAGCTGTATTTGATGTTGATACTTTATTATGTTAAATAAGACCTACATGTATGAGGATATCCTGAGGGTCTAAATAGATTTTGTTGGCTAATGAACTTTTCTGCCGTGGTTTCTAAAATGTGTCTAGTTTTAGATCGATAAGAAAAAAAACTATGAACAGCTTTAACATTGTTGTTTTTGTGTATCATTAAAACCTAGGAAATGGAAACTAACTTGAACCAAGGAATGGAATTGGAATTGAATCGAGAATTTGGGATGTCATGGTAGCTTATGTATGCACTGATGCACAACATCTTTGTCAATGAATGAAAATTCATAAAATGCTGAATATTGTATAATAATATGTTTGTATGTTCATGTTGATTCAACTTTATACCAGTATATTGAAATGGATGCAGTCAGGCTGAATTTCAAATCTCAGATAAACTTATTCATTCATATGCCTAAAGGCACACCTTGGCATAATGTTTGTACATTTCACAGTTAATATATTTAGGTTCATGATTCTACACAATGTGTGCACATAAATAGAGAAAAACTTATATATTAAATGAAACACCTTGTGAAGTGGAATTGTATCTGAGCGGGATATTTGGTTTGACAAATTTGGTCTGTCAACCAAAAAATTTTTTTAGTATTAATTTATAGCCACAGTTGTGCAGCAATATGAATATAAAGATTATTTACCTTGGTTGTCTTAAAAGAGTTACAATTTTAGTTCAGTGTGAGGCAAATAGAAAATACATGAACAACTGAGGTGATTATATAGATTTTTTTTCAGTAACAGTTGTAAATACAGAATTTTGATATACATGTTTCAATGATAATGGAATCGGAGAAGTTGTATATCAATATATAATGCTTTTAGGATAACGTGGAAAATGTCTGATAGCTTGTTGATGGCAATTAAGTTACTAATGAAATCGTGAGGAGGATGCCTTGTAATTTAATGTTTCTAAATTGGGACTGTAAATTTATTTACTCTTTATGTGACGAATGCCTAAAACAAAGACGTCTTAATGCGTAGTCTCAATTTAACTATAACTAATTGTACTGATTTTTCTTGACTGTCTAGTTTTGATTGGAATTTCTTTGATGCTTGTTTATCTAAAGTCAAGAAGGAGCTTTTAACCTGTTTATACTAGTGCGATAACTTCATATCTCCAAATGGATTTATTTTACTACAGAATGATTAAGTTGTAGTGAAAGAATCTGTTTTTATTTTCATTACTGAGTAATAGTACGTAATACATGTCCATGATTGTGGTTATTGCCTAATGGTGAAGTGGGTTTTTTTTTTCAACAAAAAATTGTATTTATGGGTAATTTTTACTCAACGAAGCTTAAAATAATCATCTCTAAATGACCAATCATGCTGGTTAAAAGAATTTTTTAAGTTTGATTCTTTGAAATCAAATTAATAGGCAGTTAAATATATTGTAGAAATAAAGATATAATATGTATAGAAATGACAAAATTCTTTGAATTAGGAATGAACAAAAAATAACAATGAAAACTTTTGATGATGATAAGCAGAATCTTTTAAGGATTGAGGCGGGATGGTCAACAAATTAACCATAAATTAGATTTTTTAAATTTGGGTATTTTCTATAATTTGATTTAGAGCTCTTCTTCTCCAGAAGTTCAATATATGCTTAAAATGGCCATGACCATTGAGCGCTCTTAATATGTGTATGAAAGTTTATAATAAACTTCTTAAGAAAACAGAAAGAAACTTACTGACATGCAGTAAATTGGGTAAACTTGATTGGTCAAGAAACTTTTCGATAAAAGTTGTATGTGTACAGTAAAACATGCTTATAACAAAGTACCAGGGACGGGCGATTTTGCTTTGTTATAAGCGTAATTCGTTATATCCCTCAAGTTTACAACATATAATAAATTAAGTCACAGGGAATGAAAATCACTTTGCTGTAAGCGTCAATTCATTACAAGCATGTTGGCTGTAACCATGTTTTACTGTATCTATGTATTTACATTCATTTTCTGTTTGATCCTTTTACCACTTATGTCACCCATTATATGGCTGAATGAATCAGAGATGCCAGTATATTAATAGAATTTTGCTTTTTTATAATGCAATTTTTGAATGTTTCAGGTATTCAAGCATGATTGGAAATCAAGTGCATTATGTGATAGAACACTGAACAATATAAATGTTATTGGTAAGTACCGGTAGAATGTCATAAAAACATGAGATAAATCTGCTATACAGGAAGTTCCTCTTTGTTTTGAATGCTCTTCCTAATTTTCAATTGCTCAGTGAAATGGTTTATTTCAGAAATGGAACGTTGTTGGATATTATTTTTAGTTTCTAATCATAAATTGTTCATCTTACAAGAGGTGTGTAAATACAAAAATGTTATGTATAATTGGACCACGGAACATATGTGTTAAAAATATCCACTTGTATTTGGTTGTATAAATGGAGGGTCAGATTGCAAGTCTTTTTTTGATACTTTAAAATCACTAGTTTACCTACAAAGTTTGAGATTTTGTAGCTTTAGAGAAAAATCAATATTTTACCATTTTGTTATAAAACACGCTTCATTTGTGAGCTTTAGGGTTCTTGATTAAAATGGCCAACAGATATAACATGCATGCAGTTTTAATATAAGTGTTGGCGGAGCCTGCACTAAATTAAAGCAATTTTTTATCTATTATTGGGCATTTATTACTTTGAAACATACTCTGGAGCTAGAGCAGTACAAATTTCATGTGTCTTTTCTAAATTGCTGGAAAAACCAACAGAAATTGTTTCAAAAGGTGCATTTATGATTGTAAGTTGAGATGAAAATAGCTTGTGAACTGATATGTCACAGTTTTATTTATGGCGTAGGGGGTCAATTTTCACAGGGTTTGTTCATAGGATCAGTGACATGGAATATTGTACTTTATTCCCATTGTATTACATTACTTATAATTGAAGCCCCTGTTTTATTTTATTTTTCAGACATTACTTTGGAGATGACATGACTACAGACAGCCTAGTTAATGGATTCCCCCCTCCTCCTCTGCCTGAGGATGAGGAACAGCCAGAACTATTACAGGTAAAAAAAATATTTTTTCATGCTATAGGATCGAACTATTATAGGGTAAGAAACTCTTGCAGCAGATACAGAACTTTTACAGGAAGGATATTCTTTAAGTTACTATACTTCTTGTAGGGAACTATCATTGGGTGAGGAGAAGTTACTATAGTTCTGGTGGGGAACTATCATTGGGTAAAGAGAAGTTACTATACTCCTGATAGGGAACTATCATTGAGTAAGGAGAAGTTACTATACTCCTGATAGGGAACTATCATTGGGTAAGGAGAAGTTACTATACTCCTGATAGGGAACTATCATTGGGTAAGGAGAAGTTACTATACTTCTGGTTGGGGAACTATCATTGGGTATGGAGAAGTTACTATAATCCTGGTGGGGAACTATCATTTGGTAACAAGAAGTTACTATACTTCTGGTGGGGAACTATCATTGGGTAACGAGAATTTACTATACTTCTTGAAGGGAACTTTCATTGGGTAAGGAGAAGTTACTATACTTCTTGTAGGGAACTATCATTGGGTAAGGAGAAGTTACTATACTTCTTGTAGGGAACTATCATTGGGTAAGGAGAAGTTACTATACTTCTTGTAGGGAACTATCATTGGGTAAGGAGAAGTTACTATACTTCTGATAGGGAATTATCATTGGGTAAGGAGAAGTTACTATACTTCTGATAGGGAACTATCATTGGGTAAGGAGAAGTTACTATACTTCTGATAGGGAACTATCATTGGGTAAGGAGAAGTTACTATTCTTCTTGTAGGGAACTATCATTGGGTAAGGAGAAGTTACTATACTTCTGATAGGGAACTATCATTGGGTAAGGAGAAGTTACTATTCTTCTTGTAGGGAACTATCATTGGGTAAGGAGAAGTTACTATACTTCTGATGGGGAACTATCATTGGGTAAGGAGAAGTTACTATTCTTCTTGTAGGGAACTATCATTAGGTTAGGAGAAGTTACTATACTCCTGGTGGGGAACAATCGTTGGGTAAGGAGAAGTTACTATACTTCTTGTAGGGAACTATCATTGGGTAAGGAGAAGTTACTATACTCCTGATAAGGAACTATCATTGGGTAAGGAGAAGTTACTATACTTCTTGTAGGGAACTATCATTGGGTAAGGAGAAGTTACTATACTTCTGATGGGGAACTATCATTGGGTAAGGAGAAGTAACTATAATCATGTTGGGGAACTATCATTGAGTAAGGAAAAGTTACTATACTTCTTGTAGGGAACTATCATTGGGTAAGGAGAAGTTACTATACTCCTGATAAGGAACTATCATTGGGTAAGGAGAAGTTACTATTCTTCTTGTAGGGAACTATCATTGGGTAAGGAGAAGTTACTATACTTCTGATGGGGAACTATCATTGGGTAAGGAGAAGTAACTATAATCATGTTGGGGAACTATCATTGAGTAAGGAAAAGTTACTATACTTCTTGTAGGGAACTATCATTGGGTAAGGAGAAGTTACTATTCTTCTGATAGGGAACTATCATTTGGTAAGGAGAAGTTACTATACTTCTGATAGGGAACTATCATTGGGTAAGTAGAAGTTACTATACTCCTGGTGGGGAACTATCGTTGGGTAAGGAGAAGTTACTATACTTCTGATAGGGAACTATCATTGGGTAAGGAGAAGTTACTATTCTTCTTGTAGGGAACTATCATTGGGTAAGGAGAAGTTACTATACTTCTGATGGGGAACTATCGTTGGGTAAGGAGAAGTTACTATTCTTCTTGTAGGGAACTATCATTAGGTTAGGAGAAGTTACTATACTCCTGGTGGGGAACAATCGTTGGGTAAGGAGAAGTTACTATACTTCTTGTAGGGAACTATCATTAGGTTAGGAGAAGTTACTATACTCCTGATGGGGAACTATCGTTGGGTAAGGAGAAGTTACTATACTCCTGATAAGGAACTATCATTGGGTAAAGAGAAGTTACTATACTTCTGATAGGGAACTATAATTGGGTAAGGAGAAGTAACTATAATCATGTTGGGGAACTATCATTGAGTAAGGAAAAGTTACTATACTTCTTGTAGGGAACTATCATTGGGTAAGGAGAAGTTACTATTCTTCTGATAGGGAACTATCATTGGGTAAGGAGAAGTTACTATACTTCTGATAGGGAACTATCATTGGGTAAAGAGAAGTTACTATACTCCTGATAGGGAACTAATATTGGGTAAGGAGAAGTTACTATACTCCTGGTGGGGAACTATCGTTGGGTAAGTAGAAGTTACTATAATCCTGGTGGGGAACTATCGTTGGGTAAGGAGAAGTTACTATACTTCTTGTAGGGAACTATGATTGGGTAAGGAGAAGTTACTATACTCCTGATTGGGAACTATAATTTGGGTAAGGAGAAGTTACTATACTTCTTGTAGGAAACTATCGTTGGGTAAGTAGAAGTTACTATAATCCTGGTGGGGAACTATCATTGGGTAAGGAGAAGTTACTATACTTCTGATAGGGAACTATCATTGGGTAAGGAGAAGTTACTATACTTCTGATAGGGAACTATCATTGGGTAAGGAGAAGTTACTATTCTTCTTGTAGGGAACTATCATTGGGTAAAGAGAAGGTACTATACTCCTGGTAGGGAACTATCATTGGGTAAGGAGAAGTTACTATTCTTCTGATAGGGAACTATCATTGGGTAAGGAGAAGTTACTATACTTCTGATAGGGAACTATCATTGGGTAAGGAGAAGTTACTATACTTCTTGTAGGGAACTAATATTGGGTAAGGAGAAGTTACTATACTCCTGGTGGGGAACTATCGTTGGGTAAGTAGAAGTTACTATACTCCTGGTGGGGAACTATCGTTGGGTAAGGAGAAGTTACTATACTCCTGATGGGGAACTATCATTGGGTAAGGAGAAGTTACTATACTTCTTGTAGGGAACTATCATTGGGTAAAGAGAAGTTACTATACTTCTGGTGGGGAACTATCATTGGGTAAGGAGAACTCTAGGAACAGATCTCACACAGGTGGAAAATTATTTAAAGTTACTGTGCTCTAGTAGAGATTCAGAAGGTAATTACCATTAATAAATATTTTAAGAGCAATTGTAGAAGTAGGAAACTATTTCTAGGCTACTGTGAGGTTATGAACTATAGAATGCATATACAGAAGTTGTAAATGGTTAGGAACAACCACAGCATGAAATGGAAAAAATAAACAAAGGTAATCCTCTTTACAAATTAAGAATTTTGTCTTGTCATCCTGCTTCCATTTTTCCCCATTGGTTCACCAATATTCTTAATGAGATTAACATTGAAATTGGAACTGATATTAAAAACTGTTAATATTTATCAAGAATCTACTGGTTTGTGCTAGTGTTTTGGAATTAGGTACTTTTAGTAAATTTAAAAGGTAGTTAATTGGTTTTGAAGGCACTATAATGAAAGTAATACTGAAAACATCTGTTTCAAGAAATCAGTAAGCAAGAACTGAAATTAATGGAAACAGTTTTTGCATGAAAAACCATTCTTCCTAGAATTTTAGGATGGATAAGTAATAAAAAAAAAAACTACATGTTTTGTATCATTTTCAATTTTCCCCCCATTTAGTCGGGCGCCTGTAAAGTGCGAAACGAAATCGAAACGAAACGAAACGAAATCCAACGAAACGAAACGAAATCAATCGAAACGAAACGAAACCAATCGAAACGAAATGAAATCAAACGAAACAAAACCAAAAATCGAAACGAAACGGAATTTAAACAAAACTAATATCATTTTTGACTACATAAAAGTGAAAATAAATTCATTGAAATAAATTTTTGAACCATAAAATATAACTACCTGTATGTTTCAGATTGCCGCTGTAAATTTTTAGCCGATTATCAGAAATTTGCAAAAATTATATAATTGTGTAAATAAGTGATGTACATTCCTATACCTTTTAATGTTTCTAATTTATTTCATTAAATGATATTCAGACGTTTAGAGAGAGAGAGAGGGGGAGAGAGAGAGATGCCTTAAAACCTATCAGCGACATCACATAGCAAAGTATATACGCAAAGAGAGAGAGAAAGAAAGAGAGAGGTAGAGATATGATGATGGTACTGAAGGGGACATTTTAACAACAATTTTCTTTCTATTGATTTGAAATATTGTAAAAATGAAACGATCAAATATAATGTGATTTATAGCATACTGGTTGGTTACCAGTTTCTAACATATGATAAGGAAGTATAGCATGAATTTGGACGTCGTAATTTGACAAAATTAACGTGCAATATAAAGAGGTTTCTTACCCGTATTTTACCTTAAATCAAACATGATCCCCTCTTTCTCCCCCTTTCACACGCACGCACAATGTATTTTAATCTTTTTTACAACATTTTATATCGATATGAAAAAAATCGTGTAGTTGGATTGTCTCCGTAAATACTGTAAACGCACTATATTTAGGGTGTACAGTATTTGGCGGAATATAATTTTTCAACAAGTTAGCATTAATTTGAATTAGCGCATTTCTGAATTTACCTTTTTATCTACTTATATATTTTACATTTGGCAATGTTCTTGATTTTGCGGACGCTGTTTTCTGCCAAAAACGCAAAATAGAATACTTAGGCAAAGGGGTAAAGACAGTTTTTTAATACGTTTACAGTATAATCATCTTTATATTGCAAGTTAATTTTGTCAAATTACGACGTCCAAATTCAAACTATACATATTACAACAATTCTTATTATATGTTAGAAACTGGTAACCAACCAGTATGCTATAAATCACATTGTATTCGATCGTTTCATTTTTACAATATTTCAAATAGATAGAAAGAAAATTGATGTTAGAATGTCCCCTTCAGTATCATCGTTATATCTCTACCTCTCTCTTTCTTTCTCTCTCTCCTTGCGTATATACTTTGCTATGTGATGTCGCTGATAAGTTTTAAGGCATCTCTCTCTCTCTCTCTCTCTCTCTCTCTAAACGTCTGAATATCATTTAATGAAACAAATTAGTTTTGTTTAAATTCCGTTTTGTTTCGATTTTTGGTTTAGTTTCGTTTGATTTCGTTTCGTTTCGATTGGTTTCGTTTCGGTTCGATTGGTTTCGTTTCGTTTCGTTTCGTTTCGATTTCGTTTCGCACTTTCCAGGCGCCCCATTTAGTCTTTCAGTTTCAATGTAATTTTATATTGTATGTACTAAATGAAATGAAGTTCATATGACTTTTGACCTTGAGATGTTGGATGTGTTAGCTTGGGTAACACTGACCTTAGAGTTATTAAGACCTTTAAAAAAGGAACTTAAGACACATCATCGCAAAATCCTTGTCTATGTGACCAGACAGGTGCTACCAGTATATATACATCTGGCATTGCAGGTGTTCTTTTGAAATTATATGTATTATATATCAAATTATTAAATGATGTATAAGCAAGTGTTAAACAAAGTGCTGCACAAGTAAAACAAGTACACAATACAGATAATAACTTGTCATACAGTAACAAATTCCAAATTTGAATTGCAATGATATGTGTTCCAATGCAGGCATGTGTTCCAATGCAGACATAAATAGACCAGTTTGGTGAGTTTGTGAACTCTGATTTATTTAATGGGGTTTATATGTTACCTGAATAGGACTGGTACCTTTCACTTTGTATACAAAATCACATGGCCATGAAGTTATAGTGACATTTGGGTTGGTGATATAGAAATGGTATCTTATGCTGGTTTGCCATGACAAAAATCTGTCAGAAAAAAAGAAGAAAACGGGAATTACAATGGAATTCTTTTATTAATGGGTCATGAAGCAGATTTACCCCTGTAGTTAAGGAATCTTTTTCTGGTTAAGGTACTCTTACTAAGCCATTCCAGTAGCTTGCATTTTTGCATGAATTGTTGATTCTAAACTAGTAATTTAAACATAGATCAAACAATGATGCAGAGCTTGTTGCATGTACCATGATTTGCAGTAGATTTATTGATAATCCTTGCAGCATATTATATTATTCATTACCTTTATGGATGATACTTCATCATATTAATCAGGTGATGAATGGTGTTTATATCAAATGCTAAAAGAATTTAAGATAGATAGACAGGATGTTGTTATATACCTTGAAATATAATTACTGTATTTGTACTTTAACCAAAGAGTTCAGACCCTTTTTTTAGCCGGGCTCTGCTGAAAGCAGAGTCCTGGCTATAGGCAGGCAAATCGCCAATGTTACTATAAATAGCACAAGTAAACAAAAAACCAAACAGCGTCAAGGTAAAGCTTCCGCTATACCAAATAGTTACAAAAAGAGCCACGTTTTGTCAAAAGTATTGGCATTTTGTTTCTGTTTTTTTTTTATTTCGAATGAATTGTCTATCTTTTTTAGTTTTCTTATTAATAACGTGTTTTTAAAACATTACTATGCATTTTGGACACATACAATGCGCATGAATTTCCATGAACTACTTTGCTGCGCGATGAAGAAATGGGGATTAAATATATCTTATGCTTGTTGCAAAATTCAAGGCAGCAACTGTTGAACTTTTTAACTTCTACTAGACAGACATAATTTTTGTTTATAGCCGCTTACAAAATTTGGTCGCTCTCTGGTGCTTTGCCGACATTGTAAGCATGAGAGAGAGAGAGAGAGAGAGAGAGAGAGAGAGAGAGATTCAGTCTTTACTACACAATATGCATAAAGACACACCAAAAGAGCCCGGCTCTCAGTACTTCAGTACTTTGATTCAAATATGTCATTTTTAAAACACATTTGAAAAATCAAGTATTGGTAAGTGAACTGTGTTGCAGTTTACCTCAGTTTTTCTCTTACACTGTCTTTAATTCATCTCAATGGATGGTCAATTTTTTCTTGATGGATGCCCTTGAATTGATCAGTAATCATATATATAATTTTATAGATGTACACACAATTACTTTTGCCCATTCATTGGTATGGTATTCAACGATTTTACTCAGTTTTATATCTGTCCCAAACACAGTTGTGGTTAAAGAGAAGTAACTGACAATATTCAATTACAATATGAACCACTATCTTAGATTTTAGATTATTTTTTTAGATTTGTTTGTTGTTAATGGAATGAGAATAAAATGAATGTGTAAAATGTCATAGGCTGCACAACTCTAATGGTCACAAGCAAGGACATTTTCTCCTATCTCTCCATCACCAAGTTTCAGCCAAAATTGGGGGGGGGGGGGATAATTTGTTGGTGTGTTTTACGTGGTGTTTAATATGTATGAATTTTTAATTTGTTCATCCCCATTTATCCAACTTGATGTTGCTCAGGTGAGTGCTGTGGCCCATGGACTGTTTGAACATTGGAAATGGTAGGCATTGATTACTGGGGAGCAATTATGGCTTTATTAGAGTATTCAAGGACGTGAATTTCATTTTTATATGATAATTCTGTGATAGAGCTAGTTGTTGTATTATTGAACATAAGACTGAATCTAAGAGAAGCTTGAAACCTGGTATTGAAGAAGTTCACATATGAATTCTGATATTCACGTATTTAGAGACAAAATATATTGCAGCTAACTGGACCATGTACGATTTTGAGCAATATAAATACGTGTTTGATCTTGAAAAGTGTATTGTAAGAGATGATGAGATTCTGAGCCTTCACTACAAACCTTATATATTCAAACATGTGCAAGCTAGAACAAACGATAATGAATTAAAATTAAAAGAATGAAACATTTAGTTCAGATTTTAAACTTGATTCAGAAATGAGACTTCTTTTTTTCTTAAGCTTGATAACATTTCTATAATAGGTTTATATTGACTGCATGCACATAAAAATTACTCTTGCGTGTATACATATACTGTCAAGTTTTCATTTTTCGAAATGTCAGACCTATTAAGGCCATCATCGTGTTGCATCAGTCTCAGATTAAGGCAAAATAACATCTGATTCATTTAATAAGGTCTGGTTTCAGCTCATTACCTTGATAAGATGGTCGTGGTTAGATATTATCAATGTTATGTTGCAATGTTCTATAACAGACATTTTTAATAGGGAGAATCCAATACAAGGAAAATTGAAAGACTCAAAGAAAAAAAAAATCAATTTTTATGTATGTCTGAAAACACAAAGTAATCATTTTGGTCCCTTCTTTTCTCTTCTATCTAATATACACTCATTTCTTCACTTGGGAGCCTGCAGTACGTATTATGATAAAATAAAACAACCGCCATTCCCTGTGTGAAGCCTAGAGCCTGATGGAACCGCTGATACAAGGTGTGGAGATGCGACACCTTCGTACCTGTAGCCTCAATATTTCCCTAGCGGATATTGTTTTCTGTTTTGTGGAGGAGATGGATAATCGCTTTTGTTATTTTTAGTAAAGCAATATCATTTTGTTTTCCGTACTAAGTCAACAGCTCTGGACTGCTTATCTGTGGCAGTGGCTTTAATATGATGTCATAGACTGATCATATTATATGATAGTATTAAGCTTATTTCACATTCACTGCCTAACGGTTATTGTTTGAAGATGAAGCGATTCAAAACCAGACATTCTCAGGTAAGAACTAGTTTTTAGGGGGGTTTTGAAAAAAAAAATGTATAATAATTTATATAGATTTGTATCAGCTTATGAGTGGAAAATCATGATTGATTGAGAGAGAGAGAGAGAGAGAGAGAGAGATTGCATGCAGTTTACTCCCCCATTTTTTTTTTATTGCATGTAATTTATAGTCTCCTAGATAATACAAATCACAATTTTCATCCCTCTTTCATGTGTATATTTTTGATTTAGTCTCAATCATGTTAACACTTTCTCATTTTCATAACAAGATACACAAATTACACATTATTTAAAACTGAAATCACAGTTGAATTCAGGTAAACTATTACATACTTTGGAATCATTTGATTTCATGAGGGCCATTTTTCGTGGATTGAAAGTTTTTAGCTTATTCCTGGAGATGTAATTTCATGTATGCGTGCGTTTTTGATTTCAATAAGAAAACTAATTCTTTCAAAATTTGTTTTCGTCGAGGATGTAAATTCGTTTGGGAAGGCTACCCACAAAAACCATGAAAGTTGAGCCACCACGAATTCTAATGATTCCCCAGTACCTGCAAGTACAAGTATGAAAACAAAATTTCATCGGTAATTTCTATAAAAAGTGGAAGTCCAATTCAAATTAAAACAAAGATCTTTGTAAAATTCATAAAGTGGGAATTTGACTTTATATATATATATATATATATATATATATATATATATATTTTACCAAAAATGATTTCCCATCAGGCAATAGTTTGTCTTATTTTATAAGGATCTCTTCTTATGAAATTTATCTTGCTGTCTACTTGTTTTTAATTTTAAACAAGGTGTTTCTCACATGTTGGAGAACATTTGAGAATGTTCTTAAATACCAGTAATTGTATGAAGCAGGATTACATTTTGTGTGAGGTATTATGATGCCATGATCTGTTGGTTCAGCAGTGATAATTCAATGAACTATATGCATATACGCAATTCAATGAACTATACGTTTACGTAATATATGGACTTTGTCTCTAAATACTGGTAATACTTCTTTTTTACAGATAAAACGCTAATGGCCTCTCTGATGATATCTTTAAGAATATAAATGCATGCTTGACATTTAATCTTACATGTATATTAGGTAGATGTAGATGTGTTTTTATCTTGACACAATAAGTGTGTAAAATATAAAAAATAATTTTAAAAATTGCATTTAACATAAATATACCACCCTACCGTTAAGGAATATCAAAGGAATTACTAAAGAGATAGTTATTATTGAATTATCGGTATACTTTATCAAAATTCTTGAAAAATATTATTTATAAATATTGAATTTCCTATGAATTGTGATATGATATATGATTTTTATTCAGTGAGTTGTGAGTTTTCTCTATCTCCGAGCCTTGGGGAGGGGATAGAAAACACACAAGAAGTTAGATAAAAATCATATACCATCACCAATCATGAGGGATTCTTTTTATCACATCCCTGAATTTAAATGAGTAAATCCCTATTTTATTGGCTTTTTCATACAAAAAATTTTAACGAATCCTTCTGCAAGGTGATCGATTTTCATCACAACAGCATATTTAACTATGACTGCCTACAAGTGATTGCATGAACACACAATTTAGCTGGTACTTGAAACCCTCAAAGTACATGTACATGCAACCACTTGGCATTTATACTTACCGGTTTATACATATATCTTATGAATTTTAAAGTTAATATTGATTGAATCTAGGTTACTGAAAAAGACTCACTCAACACCTTAAAAATATGGATACAACATAATTGCAAACACTTTGAAATTTATTCATTAAGTAACCGGTAACTGGTAAATTGTATACTTTCTGTACACAAACCCTTTTAGGTATATTGGTTATCTCATCAATCCTATATATAGAGTTACCTAGTGTAATGTATGTATTTCATCCTGTATCAACTTAATTTTCCAATCATTTCATGCTTCATGCAAAATGTACTTTGTACGTCATTCGAAATTTGAATTAATAGAAATTAAAGTAAAAGTGCCTTGGGGTTGATACATCCATTAAAATCTTGAACTGCATGTACATCTTTCCTGAAACGTGATTTAGTTTCATCCGATAACACATTTCTTGGATCCTATACTCTCTGATTTCCCTATAGAGTCTCTGAGATTCACAGGTAACCTAGATAAAAACAACTTCAGTTTTACTCAACCTGACAGCAGACAGTTGCAAAGAGTGACGTCATATATGGCTAACTGGTGTAATTGTTGCATTATCACTGAAAATTTCAGACAATGATAATAAAACTATAATAACCCAATTAACAGTCAATTAGAATTGTCATTTGTCACATGACATGCATGGCATTTAAGATTCAAATCACATGCCTGATGAACGAATTAATTGTTCATAATACACAAGGTTTATGCAGAACTGAACTTGGTTTTGCAATTATCTGTGGAATCAGAGACATTGCACAAACATGGACAAACACTGAGCCAAACTGCAGCAGACTTCCAAAGCTGTGTAAAACCGTCTCTGTTATCTTTCTCTATATGTGGCATGCATCTAGAAAATTACAAGTGGGAGAAAAAAAGCAAGCATTTCAAATATTTTGTGATTATACTGACAATATCCTTTTGGCGCTCTGTTCTGACAAACAGCTTTTTGGTTAATGCTTAAGATATGCACTAATTCTTTAATCTTGTTTCTGTTTCTTAAGAGAGAATTTAGACTTGTTAGTAAAACTAAAGTATACTTGCATGGTTACAAAATTTGGTCACATACAGCTCTGTCAAGACTTCTAAACTTTTTTCTTTTAGAATTAAAACGTAGATTGAAAATAATCTTAGTGCAATGTTCATTGAAATTCTATTTGGTATGTGGTACATGTATTTGGTTTATGACCAAATTTTGTAACCATGCAATTTGAAGTAGGATAGAGGCCACTTGGCACTTTGTTTGCTTACCGTTATTATATTTGAAGATATTATGCCTTTTCACTTCACACAGTATTGTAATAAGGTATCCCAATAGACAAGGTTTTGTATTGCAAATAGGCAATAATCAAGATAGAAAGGATTGCAGAAAAGTAAAAAAACACGAATATAGAAATGACGTCAAGCAAAATGAAGGCTATGCCTGTCCATTTTCCCAGAGTGTGTTCTAAAGGAAGTGAGAAATATTTTTACAACTAGGCAGAGATGAACGAAAATTCGTCAATTTTACTCTGAAAAATGCTCTTGCATTATTGTGTCACGGAACCAACAAATTTTCATTGGGTATAATTTTCTTTGGGTGGGGGCGCATTTGGGTGGGGGCGCATTTTCAGTTACCTATAATGTTATGTTAATAAAATGAATTTGAATTTTCCAAGGGGAGGGGTTCTGTCCCGCGCATATATATGAAACTGGAAAGAGAAGATCATTAAAAAGTGTTTAAACGTTTTACCTCTTACGTTTATGTCTCGTGTCCCTTATTGATAATGTTTTATTTCAAGTCAATGAAATTAGAAATCGCACCTATAGTTTTTCTTTAGCACCTTTATTTGCGATTGATTTTCTTCGATTAGATCACAAACAGTAGCTCTACTGCTCGATTTAGAAACACGATTTTGTCAGACTTGTTACGAATGATATACCACAGGTACTTTACCACTGTAGATTCACACTAATCTTTCTTTACGTACATGCTTATCAAAAATATAAATTTATGATTGGCAATGGTTTGTTAGCCTGATAGTTGAAATGATACATTCACTAGACAATAAAGATACATCCAGTGAAAGATGTCATGCACAAGTTACAAAGAGCCGCATGCGTTATTATCACTCGGCCACAAAAATGTCTCATTATTCTTTAAACCTTACCGCATGTACAAGAAACATTTTAAGTACAAATATAATACACCATCATTGCTAGGTAATAAACGCATGCTCTATTCAAAGATTGTACTTCGATATGATTTCACTTTTGTATTTTGATGTTTGAGTTTAGCCAGTCTCTGCAATGTGTGGCTTAAAAGTGTTAGAATGACGGGACGTTCTTTTGTGCAGAAGGAAACGTTATTTTTTTTCTTTCTATACAAAGAACTTGAGCAGAAAAGATGACGGATATGTCTTTCTTTTGCTTTGATCGTAAAAATTATAATTTTTAATCCTTATATAGATATTGCCATTTGAATGGACTGGGTTATAATATAACGAAATCATGCAAAAAGCAAAGTTTCCTCGGTTTGATTTTAATACGAAGAAACGCAAAAGAAATAGTCTTTAAGGATATATTTTGTGTGATGCTTTAACTTATTAGCCATTTCAGTCACATCAACCAAAGATGTAACGGGGTTTATTTCCCGAAACGTCGAATGTTGTGTTACAATTCGATACCGGTTATTCAAATGTATAGTGGGTCAATATTCAAAGCTTTTGTATATTAGAATGTTTTGAGGGTTTTTTTCTCGATTAAACTTAAATTAAACTGTGATAAAAATGTGAATCACGTAAAAAAGCATTAAAGTAAAAAAAGAAGAATTCGGTACGGATACCTGTTTTTATAAAATGGTTCAAGGAATAAACTAATTTAAGCGTTAAAATTGATTTACGCTAAATAGACATCGCTGCAAACGAATTCTTTAAATGAAATATTGGATGTGTTGGTATTCTCTTATTCCTGGCTTTTTTTTTATCTTCTTTCACGCTATTTTATATAGTTCGATAAACAAACTACAAAGAAATAAAACAGAGACAAAGAACTTATTGATCTTTTTAATTAACAAATCATTCTCTACAATAGATCCATCATTCTGAATCCTAATTTCAGTGTTTATCGGATTTGGTCGCCAAATATTATACAATTACTGAAATTTAGAAAATAAGGTTATTGTCAGTATAACACACGACTGTGTAAGATGTTTAATGCTCTATTGGTCCAACTCGTAGTGCAATAATTACATTTTGTTCACCTACGCGAAATGAATGATTGTAACGAAAAAATAAATCTGTAAATTTCTTACACGAGAAAAAAATAACTTAAAATATTGATCAAACAGGCTACTAGTATTGGAAAAATAAGCTGTAAACAAAACAAAAAGCTGTTTATACCAGAGACTTTGCCCCAGCTTACTTACTGCCCGTGACACTTTTGGCGTATAGGGCAGTAACGAGAGTTCTCCATCCTGGTCTGTCACTGGCTAGCTTTTGGAGTGTGTCCCAGCATCTTTTTTGTTCTTTTATTTCGGCTTCCACTGCCCTCCGCCAAGTTACTTTTCAACTTATTTCAAAAAATCCGTAAAAATATCATCAAATCAAACTTTACAGCTTTATAATAATGACATTGCATTGCACTTTCGGTTCTTTGTTGTTGTTTTTAATATTTTTTTTATTTTGTATTTGAATTATTTGTTGATGTTAATTAAAGTGCTTAATAAAACCTATGAAATTAGAGAAATCCGTAGTTATTCGTATTCTTAGTACTACACGTGTAGTTAAACACCGACCTTTATTGGCAACGTATGTTGCAATAGTAATAACAACGCAAAATTAATAAACTCTATTATTACATTTTGCGTTATTAAGTTTTATGTTGATCTCAACGCAAAACGTATTAACGCAAAATGCAACAAACATTTATAGAGACTGTGGTTGTTATATTCAGTATAGTATCCTTCGCTATATACAAATTATTATGGCGTTTTTGCAAAATCAGGACAGCATGATGGTTTGTGAATACCAAGAATGTTTATATTTATTCTCTGTTTATTATATGTATAATTTTTAAGGAATAATTTTAAAAAATCCGGAACATTAATCACGTCAACTATTTGCAGTCTATGGTATTTTTCTATATTTTCTCTGTAGCTGATTTTATCATTAGTTACTCTGGGTCATTTCAGCTACATATCAACCCTATTCTTATGTTAGTACGTTTTGCGTTATTACACTTTGCGTCGAAATCAGCGCAAAAAATGTAATAACGTAAAATATAATATTGCATTTTGCCATTTTATTACATTTCGCATTGCTACAAACGTATATTACTGTTTTTTCACGTAACACTCGATCCACTTTTCATTATAAACATTCGTCGCTTTTATTGTTAAAAAAAAAAAGAGATTTCATCCGGATCTAGTATCTCCATGGATACTGATGATGTAGTAGACATATTATCTATTTTTATTGGGATTGGCGTACTGTTTCCTCTGTTAAGGCGACACTATGATGCATGGATATTACGTAGAATGCCTAAGCCGTTAGGTTGATGATGTCATTCTATTAATATATACAGTGTTGGGTCAGGTTTTGTTTTTGTTTTGTTTTTTTATTAACCATATCGAATTTGGTCACATTTTCATTACTGGTACATGTCCTTTCCATGCAAAAAAAAAAGAAAAGAAAAAAAAAGGATTTTTACGGAACAAATGAGGCAGTGCCAAGTATTGTTTTGTAAATTTGGTCGGATCGTTAATAAGCCATCTCTTCCATATACTATTATACTAAATGTATTAGAGTCAAGAATTCCAAAATGACCTTGTTAAGCACAGCTTGGTTGGCTGAACTTAAATGATTATATAGGTAATGGCCACCGTACGAAAGTTTATCAATGACTCTTTTAATTTGCTTCAATACCCTAGTATGAAAAACAGCTTCAAAAGCTGTGCATCCTATTTGGATGAATCTGGTCGTAATTCTCGCAATACGAAAGGTTGGTTTTCATTTCAAGGGAACATCATAGGAATGAAATTGTACAAGGATAATATTTGGTATCGAGTTCATACTGTGTAGCACCCTTTGCTGTGATGTTCTCTCACGTGCAACATTATGAGTTACAAAAATCAATGACACGCCTAGGCTAAAGTTGGTATTTCTGATTTACGCTCACAATTTGTCTTAATTATTTGTGGTATTAATAGAATATTATATCTTTTGTTGGGTATATTAGAACTAAGTAACAGTGAACCGTGGTAGATTATTAGTTGACTTAATACGATTCAGTAACATAAACTGATTTCCTTGAGAATTTTACACCATTTGGGATTTCCAGGGCTTAATATGAACAAAATTTTATTTGCTTTTTTTGCTGGTACTTAAAATTTTAAGACACTTTCATCAGAAATTAGCAAAATATATAACAATAAATGAACTATAAATGAACAACTTTTGACGATATTTAAAGTGTGGGGACTTCGCCAGATTTTGTAATAATATTAAGTGTTTTATATCTAAAAAAGGGTCTCTGTAATACAAGGTTATCAATGAACACAACACAAAATCTTGTTTTTCGAAATCAAAGTTAACACTACGGATAATGAACAATGTCTTCTTATTTTTTTTTTTTAGTAAAAGGCTATTTTTATCAGGAAAAAATGCCAGTGCATCGTTTCCATAAATAGTTGTTTGTTGGATTTTTTCTTCCTTTTTTCTTCTTGTGTCGACCATGATCGTGATTATTAAAATTTAATTTGGTCTTTGACGACAGATTTACCGTAATATTGATATGAACTAACGTAACACATGTCGCTTGTTCAATGCTCCTATGCCTGTTTTCGTGCGTACACCTGAACAAGCGCTGTCGTGGAGACCTGTCGACAGGTGTAGATGGAATATAGGAAAAACATACAGTTATCGACTGCATGGAGCTACACTAGACTGTCATTAACGTATATTTGTTTGTGGTATAAAACTGTCATTCATCTCGTACACAACTCGGTGGACAGCTGTTCATCCTGTTCCGTTCTCCGTTCAAGAAAGAAAGAAGAAGAAAAAAACGTTGCGGTTGTGTTTTTATTTGGTTTTTACGGGAAATAGGACTGTGATTTTTATCTCACGTTTATTGCACGCTGTAGATATACGAATGATTTCACAGAATGGGATGTGTCCACGCTTCGTCATCGAATTCCCAAGAGGACAGCACGGTCAAAACTCTGTACCTGCATCGCAAGCTAACCAGGAAGTCGCGTAAAAACGCGTCCGTTGGCCAGACGAACGGAGCCGCGCTAGAGCAGGATCCGGCCCAATTCTTTGACGTTCAACCGTCGTGTATCGCCAGGAACTTCTCGTGTGATAGTTTATTGACTCTGGATATTTCATTGGAAGGAAAGGAATTCTCCAAGTTTCCCCGCTGGAGGGGTTACAAGATGTGTAACGTTTGTGACAAGGACGATAAAATCGACATTCTTCTGACCATGGAGACGTCCAAACACAAGTTGTGTAACCGATGCATGATGATCACGGACATACAAAACAATATGAAATCATGTGCCTCTTCCAAAGTCAGCGCCACGGCGTTTGCTAACCTTTTAGCTTTGGTAAAGTAACATTGTTTATCACTGTTGAAAATTAAACTTAATCTTTTTGTTTTGGAAGTTTTTCGGATTTTTCGCGGTTCCTGTCAAAAGTAATTTTGAAATGATACCGTGCGATAATCATGAAGAATATTTCGTTTTATTATTTTGTTGAGTTAATGAAAATTTAGTACGTTGACAGGAACTCGATACCCAAAGAAACCGTACGGGGTCTACCTATATATTTATAGAAAGGGGTGAAGTTTTTGTACTCAGGTTTGTGTATATATACTACACACACTCCATTGATAAGGTTATGATAACATCACAAAAACAACAGTTAGACGGATAGGTAATATTCACACAAGTTTTAGAACTACTATACCATGGGAAAGGATGTGAATGTCCGCAGGCGCTAACCTAATAGAGGAATTTACGCTAAGTTCGTGACTTGTTGGACAGTTGAATGTTCTGGGGGCACTGTAATGCGTTCTCTGTATCATGGTACGTGTGTTCTTTCTTGGTCCTTTAGAACAATTAGTGTAAGACGTAATGTTTTATTGCCATCTATGTTAACCGTTCAAGCGAGACTAAACTTATTGTTTGTACAACACGCGTCTTCCGGCTTTATATAAAAAGCTGCACGTAAACTTTGGCACTTAAGTAGTGGCTGAATATTTCCTTTTGAATCGGTAAAGATGAAAGATAACTTTAAGTGAGAGAAATGAAATCAAATAATTTGAAACATCTCAATTTAAATTCCTGTTGCTTTATAAGAAATCGAACCATGAATGTTGCCAAGACATTCCTTATATGAAGGTGGGCCTTATATGAAGGTGGGGGGGGGGGGGGGGGGGGGGGTCGGCATTATTCACGGAGAGCAAATCTGATACTGCAAGCAAAATACCCATTTACAAAGAAAGCCATTGAATTCTATCACAGCATACATATCTTTGGATGGATTCGTTATTAGGGTTTTCCATTGTTGTATGTGTGATCATTCAGACTGAGTTTTGCCTATTCTAGGTATTTCTGTACTAATTTTTCACTGATAGACTGAACACCTCTATAGAAATGTTATCTCATTCTCACTTTGCATTGTTGTTCTATAATGAAATAAGATATATTTATAGAAATGTTTATGGTTGAAATTGGCAATTCTGTACCTTGGTCTTTGTCAATTAATGAATTTCATCTGAGGAAAAAAATATGACAAATTTGGTTTCAGAACAAGTTTGGCCAATTTGTTTGTGTGTTTTTATCAGTTTATCCTTATAATAGGGCCACAGTAAAGAAATAGTGTGTTTCCATTGTCAAATATTATACTGTTATAGGATGACCCTAATTTTGTTATTTACCTTTTTTTTGCAACACTATTTATTTTTTGATTCAAATGGTGTTTATTTGTTTTTATGAAAATGGATGCTGTCATAATTAAGAAACACTAGATCTAGATTTGCTCTATGTGTATTTGAAATGTTTCATGATGAGGGTCCATCTGATTAACCAAGTTTGATAACAACAATTAACACTTAAAGTGAACAATGAAAAAAATCCTACCATCCCTATAATTTTGGGGGGTTAAATAGGAGGCATACATGTAAAACAGGTACTGATCATTAATTTTGGCATGGATTCATATAATACCAATAAGTTTACGTTGCTAAGTTGCAGTTTAAAAAAAAATGACTTTGGTGATGTAATTCTATCAGATAAAGTGTCCCAGGAGGGACAGGGGAGGGGGTTTAAAGAGGAAGTCCTATAGGGAGAACCAATTGTAATCGGGTCCTATCATACAAGATTATCTAACTGTTGTTTGATCAGACCCTCAGCAGTTTATTGATCTTATAGGTGTGATTTGTTGATTGTTCTGCAGTGTGTGAAGCAAAGAGATAATCAGAAGTGCATATCAGCTGTGCATGTATATATTAAAAAACAGGAAAGAGGGATTATAAGCCCTTGATTCATTATCATGCATCCACATATTATCTTTGAATTTATTAATCATCACCAGATCCATAAATATTGATATTTATGTGGGAAAAACATGCAGAGAAAATGATTTTCAGACTGAAAACTCATTTCATGGTTATATAACTTCTGGATGATTTTTGATATTTGGTTAACATAGTCATTATCACGGCACACCTTTGTGCACAGATGACAGTAGCAGGTGTTTGTCCTAATTAACTGTCCACTATCACTGACTGTCAGACAAAATTCCGACAAAAAATTAGTGGTAGATCTACATGTTAATGAATGTATAATCAACAAGATATTTTTGTGCTAATTTAGCACCTCTCTCAGTTATCAAGGTTTCCACACAAACAAAAAAAAGTTCTGATACGTAATTTAGTTACTAACTGACAGACTTTACAATTTATTCATTAATTTGTTAGAAGAAAATGTAAATATGAATTAAATGCTTTCTTTGATGTTTCATGTGGACTATGAGTGTAGGGATCATTGCAGTAAAAAAGGCATGACCTGCATTAGTTATTGGGTTATGTTAATCTTTTTCTGCAATGTTGCTACCTTCATATCTGCATGAATCGCCAAAGAAAGCATATATTATAATTGTTCATATATTAAGATGAAGGTTCAGATGTGAATTACATTCACCAGCTGACCTCTTGAAACAATCTCTAAGTGTTTGGTTGATGGATGGATTACAATAAGCATTAATTGATTGATTGATTGATAGGATGGCTTGATGAATAGTTGATGTTTAGATAATTAAAAAGTTAGCAAACTTAAGGGGCTCTGAAAGGAGAATAATAATTTGCGAAGTTAGTACAGAGTAAAGCTAGCAAAGTCCCAAGGACTTCTCATTTACCTGGTATATACAGGGAATTTACAAAACATATATGTTGAGAACTTGAGAAGTTAATTATGATGATTTATGCCAATATATTACTTCACTGCATTGAAGTCTTTAGAAAATTGTAATATTTAAAGATGAATTGGTAAATTTTGCCAATGTTATTTATAATCTCTACTGCGCTTGCTATATGACCTTAAAATTCAAATACATTTCTGTTTGTTATAAGTTTGTTGTCTGTGAAGTCTTTACAAATAGGTCTGAATGTATTTGAAACTGCTTTCTTTTCTTAAATTATAAAGTAAAGTCTTGGAACTTGTTGGGTGGAAATTTTTTTTTAGAGGTAAAATAAGGATTCAAAGAAGTGAAGTCAAAATACATGATAACAGTGGTTCGGACTTGTGATCAATTCAACATATCAATGGCATTTGGAATATTTATGTTCAAAAAGTTGAGTTGTATTATTTTTGGTTTTGTAGACCGCCTTGGACCTCTCAGCTCCTGCTAGTGATGCTCTTGTGAAGAACAGGAAGAATGCCTGGATACAGCTAGCAGGTCACCCAGGTAACGACCTTGTGTTGACGTAGAATGACCCCCTTGTAACAACCTACATTGTTGTAACCATCACAAGCTGTACTGTGTATGGTAACTAAGTTACATACATTGAATGTTGTAGGTCAGATTTGGCATGTTTATTGTTTTATATGTAACAAGTTCTCATTACGTAATCGCTATACAAAATATTTCTCTGGTCATTAGGTCATTAAGCACACGCACTACACTAAACCAATTGGTATCATAATGTTATTTTTTATTATGAGTTGTTGAGTTTTTTTTAACTTTTCAAACATAGGCATAAATGTGTCATATAAAACTATGAATTATGTACAACCAGGAAATATTGAGACAAATTTATATTTCCAAGTGTCATTACCTTTGTGCCTGCTGATGGGCCAGTTAAAATACATGTACCCAACTTTAAAAAAGTATACCGGTATCTTATTTTATCATTTGCAATACATGGAGTATTCCTGGAATAAATTTCATTTCACATTTCCGTTTCCCAGGAGCTTTTGCCCCTGCAGGACCAAGCACAATATGGAAGAGGAGGATAAATTTCAAAGACAGCACAGAAACGAGGGCCTACGAAATGCTGATGAAGGACTCGGCTCATGACATTGTGCCCGAATTCTTCAGGGAAGTGGAATATAATGGAGAATGTATCCTTTTTCTGAGCACATAAAAAACAAGGTTATTAAAAATCTGGATTTAGATTGTCTAATACAGTATTGGCATTTTTATACACCTACATGTCGTTCAAAAGTTCACCGTCATAAACATGAAACACGGCAACCAGATATGTTTATTTTCTACCTTAAATGATGCTCTAAGCAATTTATACATTTTGTGCATTGTCAAATAGAAAATGTCTTTGAAAATTTTTTTTGTGCATTAATACTTACTACAGTCAAACTTTGTTATCTCAAACTAAATGGGTCTGTATAAAAACTTGGAGATATCTGAGTATTCAAAATATCGAAAGTAAAATTTTAAAAATATAAGTGGTTGGGCTGACAAAACACTTTGACATATCCAGATTTCGAGATATCAGTGTTCGAGATATCGGAGTTCAACTGTATTTACCCAGGTAGTACTTAATACTTTGCCAGTCATGTTACATGTAACTGCTATAGTTTCCTTAACATTGATGAAGATTTTATAGAAATTGAAGATCTTTTACAGCATTTTATTAATCCAAATATCATGGATATTAAAATTGGAAAAAGGTATATTTTCATGTTTGTGTTACTTTCTTGAAATATTCCTGAAGTATATGAACTCAGCAAAATGAAGTTTAGTGTCTTGTGTGTGAAACGTTTTCAATAAAGTAGCACACTTTGTTATATACACATTCCAATTTGCTCTACTTTTTTTTATCTCTGTTAATTTTTAAGACATATGGTTTAATTAATGTCTATTCCAAATAATGAAATTAAAAAACATTTGCAAGCATGCGACAGATTTTTGCATCTTGTATATAATTATCAGTTTTGACATGATTAACCAAGAATTTAACCTTCACCTTTTACAAGGGTAGTGAATTCAAATTATTCATTATATCAGAATTCTCACAATATTGAAATAGGTACTGTCCGTGTTCTTTTTTCATTAACACATATGTGATTAAGGAGAGTTTTGTCAGACATATTATGATAAAATTTTTAAGAAAAGACATTCTGATTTGATAGGCAAATAGTGCTGATATTTAAAGCAAATTGAACTTTTGATGATTTTAATTTAATTTTGCTGCTTAAACATGCTAATATGATAATAATTCTGTGAGCACTTAAGATCTTTAAATGGTATCGTGATAAAGAGTCTTGTCCAATGGAACATAAAGCAAATCAATTTTTAACTGGGTTTTCCAACGGAAAATCCAGTTATTAAAATGTTGAAAATGGTGGGTGGGCGGCTGCGAAAATGGTACTCTCATTGTAAGGAAAACTCGATCCTCCAATAGTTTTCAAGATAGGAAGTTGTTCTTTTGCAGATCAATTGTAAATATATCAGAGGACTCAGGTGTGCATAATCATTAATGCTAGGATTTTGATTTCTGATAATTTATGAAAAAATACCAGCTTTTGAACTTACCGGTAGTCATTTTTTGGCAAAATATTGCATACAGGGTACTCAATTTCACTGGATACAGTAAGGTACAGTGTTTATCAATTCATGGTTGACATTGATTATGGATACAGTTCACATAAAAGAAAACCCGGTTTGATGTCACTTTGACAGCTTTTCACTTGTTGTACAGCTAGGACAACAGTGATGTAATTTTGCTTCATTATCAGAGCCTCCAAACTGCTTTCCAAACAAAAATATGATTAACAGAAGTTTGTTGTAAACCATTATTAGATTTGTCTTGAAGATAACAAGTCGCAATTTTAATACAACAAAAATTTCCAACATGCAATTTGCAGCTCATATTGCTGTAAATGGAAGGCTGGAATAATTAGATCAAACAACAGGAAACTCCAATCTTATGTTGTACATTGGCTGGGTAATTAACAGATTCCAATTTGAATTGTATTAATTGATATTCATTTGTACATACATGTATTGCAAACATCATAATTTATAATGTTAAAGCTGCAGATTAAACAGATTCTTTGTCCATTAGATTGCCAAATAATTCAGACAGCCTGGTTTTCTATGAGAAAGTTTTATACTCAATTCACCAAATAATAACACTTGCAAATTTGGTCTCTTTTAAAATACAAATTAGCTACGAAAAATTAAAAAGATTTTTTTTTTTGGGGGGGGGGGGGTATACAAAATGCTACATCAAATGTTGAATTTATAGTTACCCAGGTACTGGTCTATTCAATGAATGAATCATATAGCAAAATGACATAAACATGCAGATTTGTGCCAATTATTTTATTTGCAAAAATTAAGATTGCAGCACTGGATCAACATCGAAACAATTAAGCCAAACATAATTTAACCTTTGTCAAATACTTTGTCATTTAACCCTTGCACATGTATATACCAAATAAAATTTGGCTGCTATAATACAAGAATCATTATATGATATGATGAATCATGTATGCAAATCTATTGTACATGTACATATTGAAATTTTCAGGACATTTATGGAGTCTGAAGTAAAGAACCCAGTGCTGCGTAAGGACTTGTACGAGAAGATGGTTAAGCTGTGCCCTGGTGCCCCCACTCCTGAGGAGAGGGAACAACAGGCCATCACCAAACTCAGATATATGCAATTCAGGGAGGAGGAAAGCTCCACTGCCGAGTATGGCTTCAGAATAGAGGCTCTACGGGTAGGTTGTCAACAGTTTCAGGGGAGGGTGGGGTTCAACAGCTGAGTATATATAGTTACAGAATAAGGCTTTATGGGTAAGTAGTTAACAAGTCGTTTAATGGAGATTGAGGTTTTATAAGAGGTTAACGTTTTCAGCTGAGTTAGCAGTTGTAAGTGTTTACAGCTGAGTATATATAGGTCGTTAATGTTTACAGCTGAGTATGTAGTTTATGTTTTTACAGCTGAGTAGGTAGTTTACATTATAGCTGAGTTGATTCTGAATAAAGGTCTTAATGATAGGTAGTAAACAATTCATGGAAAGATTGGTATCCATTCAACTGAGTATGACTACAGAATGGAGACTCTAAAAGAAGGTAGATGACAATCTAGGAAAGGAGGTGGATTACAGCTATGTTTGACCTCAGAATCAGTCTCAATAGACAGGAAACTTGTCATTTCCCATATACCAGTACCAGCTATGGCTGATGATTAAATTGAGCTATAAATATATCCCAAATGTGCAAAGAAAATACTATACATGTATTTCTTAAGGTACCGGCTATTTCCATAGGTATTTTCTACTTATTAATAAAAATAATGGGTAAGACATATTTAAGGTATCCATCTATTCAGGTTTCTCTATATATTTTTATGATGAAAGAGTTGCAATTTATAAATGTATAAATGTCTATATACAGTGCCAGTTATTCTGTTGCTATGGTTTTTCTGCATTCTCATATTGATTTCACCCTACGTGGTCACAAAAATACCCTTAAAAACCAATTAGCAAGGCGATATTTGATCCTATGGCAGGGTAGCAGAATGTTTTATTGTGGTTATAAGAAAGGATAAGTTATATCAGTTGTCAGAAGCGGTCTCTGAAAGGCCAATACCAAGAAGAGGCTGAATGGTCAATAAATCACCACAAGATCTACCTGAAAATTTTAAATACCTCATAATAAATACATTTAAATACCTTTATAATAATAGATAGGTAAAGCCAAAAAAAAACCTTAAAAATTTTGAAAATCATCCTACATCTTTATACAGAGCTCTTCATCTCAAGGAGATAAAAATAGTCAGAAAAGTTGCTATGATCATCCAGCCCTTGAAAACATCATGTGAAACAAGTTTCGTGTGCATCATATGCTCATAGTTTAAAGCTTCTGGGAATACTTTTCTTTCTTTTGATCAATTGAAATTTCTCCATCTGGTAAAACGATATTTTAGATTTCATGAATCAGTCACAATTACTTTTCCCAGGTATATTGGTAAAATAAAGGAGAGGTATTATGAATGAAGATTCATAGATTATACAGATATTCAAATTGGATGGGGGTGGGTTAGGTGTAAAGAGGAAATTCAAATCACTTGTCTTGCATTTTATGACACATAAGTATAAATTTATGACTAACACCCTATAGGGACTACATGTATTGTAAAAAACAGAATTAATTCTGTTTTGATTTAATTTTTCGTAGGTGTCTGGTGAATCACCAACCACTAATTTGAAGAAGGTGAAAACAATGGCACAAATAGAAAACGTTTTATGTAAATTCATCAAGAACCAGGACTCTGTGCGATGGAAGTTCCACAGCAGGCTAAAACAAATCAAGGAGAAATTCGAATCCTCCTCTTTTTTAATGTCACACCAGGTAATGAAAGTCTATAATTTGTACATTGTTTAGTGCATGTCACATTTAAATTCAAGAATTTTGCGTGTTCCATTTTGTCTTTCATTATTTCTTGGGCGACTAGTTGTAGATTCAGATAATCATTTTAACAATTATTTGTATTTGCAGTCATTGTATCTTGTCTTTGCTTAACATATTAAAATAAAGCAAATTTGGGTTTTGAGAGGTGTGAAACATTAATGTATAGTTTATTGTAAAACTTTGATATTAAGCTCACTACACCTTGAAATAGTTTCTCAAATCAGCAGAAAATTACCTGATTATGATATATAGCATGATGCATAAATGTGTATAAGTCAAATAGGTGTTGCATGTTCTTTAGAAAACTTGCTAACGTTTGTGAGAGCCATGTACGTCATAATGATTTTTTTTTTCACAGCAAACCAGTCATTTAATGTCTCTTGTAAATGATTTTTTTACTGGAAGAAGCTTGCTTGCTTAAATTAGTCTCCGGAAAACTGTTTATTGCTGATTAATCTCGAAGCTGTTGTGAAATTTGTTTTACAGGGTTTTTTTATGGATAGTTCATCTGAGCTGATGACTCAAGTTAGCTTTTCTGATCAAAATTTTTCCATTGTCGTTGCCGTAAACTATTCACATTTTGATCTCCTCCTCCAAAACCACTGGGCCAAATTCAACCAATCTTGGCACAAAGCGTTATTAAATGGTGGGAATTCAAGTTGAAGGGCCACGACCTCTTATAAAAGGGAAAATAATTTTGAATTTATGAATTTTAGAAAATTGTTTTCAAAATCATTAGGCTGGAAAAGTTTAACTTGTGTGGAAGCACCCTTCGGTAGTGTAGATTTAAGTGTGTTCAAATCATCATCCCCAGGGGTAGGTTGGGGCCCCAATTGGGGTCATAGGAATATGTAGAGAAATATCTAAAAAAAAAAAAAAAAAAAAAAAAAAAAAAAAGGTGTTAATTCAAGTTCATTCTATTCATCATCATCATCATCCTCATCATCATCCTCATCATCATCATCATCATCATCATCCCATAGGGTTGGATTGGGCTACTAGAAAGGGGGAAAGTTTAACATTATTTACATAGGAGTATTTGGATAAAAAAAATTTAAAAATCTTATTCCCAAAAACTAAAACAAAAAAAGGAGCTCAATGTTTAACTTAAGAATATGTTTTGAAAAAATTTGAAAATCAAGATATATACTCTACTTTGTGGTCTGAATACTCTAAAGCTTTTGTTGGCCTAATCATTGCTCAGGTTAGCAATGTGGCCCCTGAGCCTCTCTTAAAAACTATACATGAACCAACAATATATCCAAATTCTGCTGATCAGACTTATTATCATCATACATTTTGTGTTTTTATTTTTAGTTTCTTCATTAACACATGCATGTACTTGCATAAATACAAAACTGGCAATTTGTATTTTTAACTTTTTAGCTCACCTGAGCTGAAAGATTAAGTGAGCTATTCTGATCACATTTTGTCCGTCGTCCGTCTGTTTGTCTGTTCGTCTGTAAACTTTTAACATTTTGAACTTCTTCTTTAAAACCGCTTATCCAATTTCAACTGAAATTAGCACAAAGCATCCTTATGGGAGGGCGAATATAAATTGCAGAAATAAAAGTCTGATCTGTATTCAAAGCAGAGAAAACCTTGAAACTGTAGAAAAAGGGGGGTGCATTTTTAAAAATCTTCTTCTCAAGAACTACTGAATCCAATTCAACGTAGTTTAGCATAAATTATCCTTATGGGAAGGAAAATATAAATTGCAAAAATTAAGGGCTAATTCTGTTTTAAATCTGAGTTATTACGAAAATAATAATAAAGGAAAGGCGTGTTTCAATCAGTTTAATAGCTTCGGGTTCGGCATCGGTAAAATGGGTAGTCAAGACTTGGCCTGGGCAAAACAAAAAATTGGCAGTTATTTATCTGCCAATCTCATTAAAATTAAAAAGATATTTGATGGACCAGTATATTTGTAATGCTGTAAATATTGCTGCAAAATAATGCGTATTTAAAATTGACGATTGCCGATCTGCCCCGGCTTTTATTTTGCCACGGCCCGGGTTTGCATACCCATTTTACCAAGACTCGTATTCCATACTTCTAAAACGAGGTTCTTTGTTTAAAGCAGCCATGACATTATACGAAAAAGGGTCAATCTGAAGAATTTGCTTGTTGTGCAACAGTTCGCGTATGAAGGGAAATTTTTGAAACATGCAAAATATATATTGGTGCCGATTTTGTGAAGTAAATTGAGGCTTAATATTTCAATGCGTTGACAGTTTTCACACATGACGTTGGTGTTAGCTTGTTCTGATTTTCGTTACGTTTTCATTATTTATGCTTTGTAACCTGGGAACTATCGTCTGTATTTCGTGATTTTTACACATCAAATCAAACAGAGACTTTGGTAAATCAAACAGTTAATTGTTTACCTGCGCAAATTAAGCAAAATCTGATGTATCAAAAAAGTACTGAAATACAATTCATTCTATCGGTAATTCGGCATTATCTTTTGCATAATGGTAGATTATTGCAATAGGTTTTGTTGAGATGCTCGGCATTTTCTCGAGTTTAGTTTATTCAGTTTAAATAGATTTTGAAATCGCTGACGGAAATATGTAGGCATATACATGTATATATATGATTCATTTCGAAAAAATAAATTGTGTTCTTTATTTGTTATAGTGCATGTTTCTTGTGTTTAATTGTTTACAGTTTCTATTTACTTACCATATTTGAGTGTTAAGCTTCGGATTATAAGCAAGATACAGAGATTTGCTCACAATTGTATGTTTGTACACAGATCTTAAAAACTAAAGATTAAAAAAGGAAAAATTTGTCAATATTTATTAAGAAAATTTTCAAAGTCTGTTCTTCCAGAAACCAACTTTAACAACTAATTGTGTATTGTAAACTTAACCTTTTTTCGTCATTATTACTCCTACTGTACATGTGATCCTTGACTGTGTTTGTGTACATTTGTATAAACTGATTTTGAACCTCAAATACCAGTGAACTGGTCTTGAGTGAATAAAAGAATTGAAAATTTTAGGCCATTCTTTTTTTCCATTTTAAATGCTGAATAGGAAATACCAAGTTAAAAATCTTAAGCTGAATGTAATAAACTCATGTGAACAAAATATGACTCAAACCTAGGCGAACTGTGAGCTCTGTATCTTGCTTATAATTCTACGATTGACGCTGAAATTTTGGTTGAACATGAATGAATAAGAGTATGTTATATACTTGTACAAACAAAATAAAAGAATGATATTCTGTATATACCTACTCTCTGGGGCCCCCTCTTTATACAATAAATAATGTGAAATCTACATCAATTTTGATAGTTTTTCAGACACGAATAAAAACGACATCTTTAAAACAGTTTCCATAGTTCTGACACATTTCTGTTGCGAGGATAAAGTAATTATCGCTATACCTAAGAAAATATCACAGCAGAAAATTATCCTGGTTTGTACGTGAGGTAAATAACAGTCATTTAATTATCATAATGGAGAAGACAAATTAAATTTTTGAATGTTTTTAATTTGAGGAATTGAGCACATTGAGGTACAATTTTCTTCTTCACATCTATACATGTAGGATTTTTTAAATAAAAAACAATAATTATTATATTTTTTTTTAAAAATACAATAACTAGTAGGTAGTTGATGGAAAAAATTTACCTAAATGCTCTCATATATTTTGATCGCTTTACAAAGTGGCGGGGGGGGGGGGGGGGGGGGGGGGGGGCAGAACGAAAATATAGGGAATTGGAAGTTACAAACTTAACAGTGTACCCCTACCAAATGTTAAGTTTTATACCTTGCGTAGGATTCTCTTATTCTGGTAAAAAAAAATAGTATTTCATGAAGGTACAATGTCAAAGATTACGTGTATGCAAAAATAAGTGTAAAATTCGAATACTTTACAACATTTATTTTTTGTTATTCTACCGAGGGACCATATGGCACAATATCTTTTGAACGCCCATTGTTGCTCAGGTGAGCGATGTGGCCCCATGGGCCTTTTGTTTATGTACCTTGATGTATATAATGTTAAAAGGATAATATTTGCAGCTAGCTTTTTATTGCCTTCGATAAAATTTGATATGATTTGTATCGATGAAAGCCTCAATTGTATAAAGACTGACAAACAGCTTTAGGTAAAATGAATCAGGACTATTTTCACAACCCACAGGTTTTCTCACAGTTATTCTTAGTTCATGTATGTGTGTATTTGGAATTAGAGATGCAATGTTCATGTTTCTGTCAATGTACTTTAATAATATCCAATAATAGATATCATCCTTTTTTTTTTGGTCTAGATAATTGGAAGCTCAATCTTGTTTATGTTTGATGAAATGGGTAATACTGGAGCCTGGATGATCGACTTTTCAAAGACCGTCCCTCTCCCTCAGGGTAAAACCCTGACCCACAGGGATGACTGGGCCCTGGGGAATGGTGAGGACGGTTACCTGTATGGAGTAGACTCTTTAATTAAGGTATGCCAAAAACTCTACAGCAGGGTGGTGAAATTCATGTACATGTACTATGGAAGTTGACATTGGCGTTCTGGGGATTTGCAAGTGAACCTTAAAAGATTTTACAAGTTTCTCCTACTCTGAAATATAGGTACTATGTAAGTTGACATAGGTTTTGTAGGGATTTGCTAGTGAACCTTAAAAGATTTGACAAGTTTCTCCTACTCTGAAATACATGTTCATGTACTATGTAAGTTGACATAGGTTTAGTGGGGATTTGCTAGTGAACCTTATAAGATTTGACAAGTTTCTCTTAATGCCTTTTATGGCTCAGACTAAGGTCACATTCAATGTGTTTATCACTAACAATCTAGCATATCATATGATATAGAAGTCACAAACATTCCATGATTTTGAAAATTAATTACCGTACTGGTACTAAAAATTACACAAATTATAAATTGGTTACTAAAAATCTTTTTGATTCCTTATTGTAATAATTACTAAAAATTAATAATTTTTCTGAAATTGGTTATAAAAATTGTTTCCTATTGAATATTAACATTTTGTAGATTTTCGAGAACCTTAAATGCAGCAAGAGTGACTCTAGAAACATTCACGCACCGAACAATCAAGACGACGGTTAATGGCGGAACCGAGAGGAGGAATCTGCTCCACTGCAAGAAACTCCGCAAAACAAGAATCTCAAAACTTGGGGACCACAACAGTGTACCAAATCCCAAGGAACGTACTGCATGCTTGAAGACTGTTGTATTGTGAAAGCATGCAGTCACTGTTTTATTTTTGAAAAAAAAAAATCATGACAAAGGTTGAGAGATTTTGAAAATATTGAATACTAGAGGATGGTTTAAATGTTATAATGATGAGATGCAGGTGTACATGTTAATGGCAGATACCGGTACTTAATTATCATCTACAATGAAACAAAAAGAAACTATGTAGACAGTATAAACACTGGTGTCCAAAGCCATTGTACCATGCATCCCTTCAGAGAGTAAAAGAACAAACAACCTTTTAAACACAACATGATAATTCTACAAGACTTGGCGATCATGCAAGTTAATGTGTTTTAACTAAAGCGGAACTCTTGATTTTAGTTTCACAGCTAGTGTACGTTGGTTGTTCCTACGTTTTTAAAGTAAATACAGAAAACGGTGACCAGAAAATTTAACAAGTTTGGTGATCGCAGATGAAATTCTGATGATACATTAACTCTTAAAAGCTTTGTACTTTTGCTGAATATGTGCTATTGATCTTGTAAGGAGCTAATGGACTCCCATTTCCATTAATAAACTTTATATGACCATGTACATTTTTTCATGTTCTTGTATTAAATGTGATAATAATCTTGAGATTTTCACCGATATTAGTTAAATTGAAAACATTTCAGAACAGATGAAAGAAGTGATGTGGTAGATATGAATTGTTTTCTTCAAGTTATATTATTTTTTTTTTTTTAGATGGAATGAAGTGCTTAGAACACAGTTAGTAGCTATATTAACAAAAGTAATGAATTTTGAGTTGTATTTTTTTTTTTTAGACAAACTGAGTTTTATTTCAGGGTATGTTTTAAAAGCTGTATGTGTTGCTGTGAATATTGTTTTAAAACTGTCTCGTTAATAGAAGAAAAATACAGGGACATTCTCTACTGTATGTGATTTTTGACCACCAGCATTGACTACTGTGTGTTTTATTTTTTTCTTGATTGATAGACATTAATAATTGTAAACCAAATTGATATTTGTGCATTCCATTGGATTTGCATTGAGATAATACAAACTATTATTAACACTCCAAATTTTAAAGCTGATTATGATCAACATGTGCTAGTGCTGGCACAGTTGAAGGCCTTAGTGTTACAATGACTTGAATAGAACTATGTCATTTTGCAGTTCTATCAAAAACTGGAAAAGCAATCATGTGAAGCCAGCTATGGAAGTTATAATAAAATCATAAAATATCCACAGAAGTTTCAATTTTTCTATATAGATGGTTTTTGAGAAGATTATTCTTTACTTATTCCTATGTAAAATTACCCCCTTCCCCAAGAATCATTATTTGAACAAAGTTGAATCTACACTTCTCTAGGATGCTTGAACAAGTTTCAGCTTTACTGGCCTTATGGCATTAGAGAAGAATGAAAGATTTTCCTCTATTTATAGTGTAAAAATTCATTGGAACCCCACTTTATCTTTGGGGTCATGATTTGAATCTTCACAATCTGAAAATGCTTCCACAGAAATTTCAGCATTTTTGGCCCAATGGTTTTTGAGAGAAATATGAAAATGTGAAAAGTTTACAGACCGATTGCAAGAAGGCAAATTACAAAAAAGTGATCAGAAAAGCTCAAATTAAGCTTTCAGCTCAGGCGAGTTAAAAAGTAGATCACTGAACAGCTATAATTTAAATTTTTTTGTTATTCAGCCAGTCTATATTTTTCATACTACAGTGTATTAGGCTAAGTTTTAACCCAGATTGAAGAAGATAGTCAGTTGGAGCATCTTACAACCTCAAGATATCTTTATTGAAAATGTAGGTCAGTGGCCTACTTTTAAATTTTACCTTTATTGTATGATTTATCTTAGCAACATTTGATATATCTTAAAACTTACATGTGTTGTATGGCCTCCTTTTTAAATTGTTTTATGCATCGTAAAATTAAACAAGAACTTTTTTCAGTTCTGCAATTTATTTAAACAACAATATTGACATTTTTCAGTGTCTTTGCCTGTGATAACGCTACGTATTGGTTTTGTACTATATAAACCCATAATACAAATGACACCAAATTGAGGTGCAAGCTGGGTTTGCTTAATTATATTTTTTTAATAAATATTTAATCGTACGGAGGCTTAAAATTATATAAATATAAGTAATAAGGAATCATTCTTTGAATATTATGAGGTGATAATTTCAGTCGGGGCGTGATCAAATCTACCATAAAGCACTTCGGGCTTTATTGGATTTGATCACGCCCTGACCGAAATTATCACCTCAAAATACTCAAAGAATGATTCCTTATTCCTTACTTACTGGGCCCATTTGCCTCGATTATGTCGACATTGTTAATATGTGTTGTCTTTAAAGAAACAAAGCCAAGCAAAAAGGGTCTTCAAAATTTTATTTTTCTGTATTTTTCAGTATTTTTAAATTATTATTGTATATATTAAGCTATTAGGACAGCTCTTGTAAATTGCACACATTTAATGCTTACAAAATTTAAAGTCAATAAATACAAAAACATGCACTCACACCCATTAGTGTTCATATATACTGTATATAACAAACATGTACGTATATCCTAATAAAATGTAAAGAAAAAACTCAAAAAGTTGTTTTAAAATAGTCAGGAAAACAATTGGCTAAAAATACATAATGATATGAAAAACTAAATGAAATACATTTTCTTGAAATGCTGCCAAGTGCATTTGGTATCAACTAAAATAAAATTGCCATAAATTTACTGAAAAAGTGTAAGAGATAAATACAGTACTTCAGTTTTGAACAAAAAAAGGTTGACTAAAATATATACATATATTATTCGAAAAAAAATCCTAAATAAACTATTGCACTAAATTCATCATAAAACATACTTATTCGGCCATTTTAAAACATTCTTTTCATTCAGAGTTTAAAAAAAAATTACGCCCAAAATAAGTATGTTCTGTTCAAAATACATTCCACAAGAGCTTACCATGCATAAAAAACTATATATACAGTCTTTCAGATTATGATATGTTTAAGAGTTGACTACAACTATATTGGAATTATATAACTTGTAGGTTCTATGAACCAGTTACAACAAGAATGGTATAAACAGACAAAGAAAAAAAACTTAACCAAAACGACATAAAACAAAACAGCCTCAACAAGTGACCCTAAATAAAGCAGTCATGGACAGAGAAACAGGTGCTAATGTATACAACAAACTGTGTGGAATATAACTGTACACGCAACAAATAAAAAATACCCATAATATGATGCATTGCCATTCAATCTGTGACAATAGGTTGCCGAGATCATAGAAATTTCTCAATACATGTTCACACTGTAGCTTTTCAAGCATTTGCATGTTTTGAAACTTCATGCAAACAAAACAAACAATATACATTTTCCTAAAATGTAATGACACCTCAATTTCATAGCATTCAATATCTGAAGATTTAACATTTACATCATGAATAAAGTGGAATGCACATTAATTACAACATGTCACTATCCATAGCTAAGCGTGTCTGTTGAAAAATTTCCTGCTGCTTTCGTCGAAACTGTTGAAACTCTTGGCGCAATTTCTCAAATCTGGCTTCAGAATTGTCGTACTGGCTTTCAACACTTGGTTTAGGGTAAAGACTATCATAAAACTCGGAAGTGTTTAAGCCACTTTCAATGGCCATCTTGAGATCCTCACTCTGTTTGGCTAATGGATAACTGCGGAGGGTGTTAATGAGATCAGCCTCCAATGCTTGCAAAGAGTCAAACTCATAGTTATCATCTGCAGAAGTGTCTTTATGGAGACTTCCCGTGGCATCCAAAAATGGAGACGAGTCTTGACTGAGATCGTGCTCTTGAGGTGAGGCATATGAACTGAGAGAGTTTCTAGGAATACGGGACTGATGGGATGAGCCTGTGGCTTGTGATGTGTTCCGACTCCCCCTACCACTACTATTAGAATCTGGAGTGAGATCTTCCAAAGCGTAGGAGCGAGGGTCTGTAGGGTATCTGTGTCTTCCCAAACTTCCTCGACCGGAACTGTTCACGCTCGATCGACTACCCCTTTCTCCTTTATATGGAGCAATTTCGTGCGAGTATCTCTGTCGAGGATGTTCGACATACTGATCATACCCTGAGCCTAACGTTGGTGACAAGCTGAGATTTGGAACAACCTGGGGAGAATATGAGTAAGGAAAGTTTGTTTCTTGGGAGGGAAGACGTCCAGCAGATTTGGATCTTCTAGCTCTTGGACCTTTCCGAATTTTGTCTACAACCCCCTGAAGTTGGTCCCTGGTATACTGTGCAGGACCAAAGGTAAAGTCATTTCTGGGGGACCTTGGGCTAGGAGAAATGGGATCTAGATGTTTTAATGTGGTATTATCAGGGTAGTCAAGATGATTGTTTACCAAGGAATGCCGAGGGTTATCACTGGCATAATCACTGGAATGGGATCTTTGTCTGTTATCACTACCTCTTGATTTTGGTCTTGCTAGTCTCTCACTTGCAGATAATGGATAATTGTTTATCTCTGCACCACTCCAGTTTGGTTGCTCCAACAAAGTTCTAGAGTTTGTTTCATTGTAAGGAGAGTATGCAAATCGATCTCGAGCACCACTTGCGGATTCATTGAAAGATGGCATCACCGAGGAGATGTCTACAGCACCAAATGGTTGGGTGAATCCGCAATCATCATCCACAGGATCTCCAATTAGGTACGTCTTATAAGAGGGTTTCATTGAGCTATGGCGGGGCAGAGAATGTCTGCCTGGAAATTCTTGTGGAGGAGGGGGAGGGAAGAACACATCATCAACAAAAGAGGAATTGACATTTTCATACAGGGGATCATACATGGAAATGGATCTTCCAGAGGTCATTCTCTGGAACTCTTTTGGAAGAGGAGGTCTCTTTGGTACAAAACCATTTTCGTCGTCATCGTCTATGTAACTTCCATGATAGCCTGAGGAATGAGGATGAGAATAAAATGAAGTGTCTGGGACTTGCTGTTCACTGGAATGCGGTGATGGCACATTAACATAAGTATGGTCATCTCCTGAAAAGTTTGGAGACTGAAAGCTTAAATCAAAATCACTGTAATGTTTGATATAAAGCGGATATTTCCCTTTGGCCGGATTTTTCCATCCGCTGCGTGAAGTGTCATGAGAATCCAGCCTTGACCTCTTGAGGCGTTCCTCTATCCCCTCCCAGTCCTCGGGGTCATGACCTGCCGAGTTGGGAAGCAGGTGTCCCTTGTCGGAGTTGTATATATACTGGTGAGGGTCGTAAAGCTGGGACTCTGCCATGTATTCCTGGGGAACCACGTCCTGCTCTCTGTGGATCTCCTGGGTGTCAGGCAGGATGTAGATTCCGTTGGCAATGGGGATCCGCCTCAAAGAGTGAGTTCTTCCTCCTGGGGATGATGGTGGTGACGGTGACCGCCTGCTACTCCATTCTGGTATATCTTCACTACAAGTAGAAAGAGTGTTCACAATAAGATTGCCGATATTTGATTCTTCAGGTATTTCTTTCATAACATCAAAATAATCAAGTTTCAGATAACAAATACTGGTTATTTAAAAAAATAAAATTTTGAAAAAGTAAATGAAATCTCATTACTCTTATTGGTTCTTAAAGCAGACATTTGTTTTTATTATTTGATAAATCCAGTCAAATATTCATCATTTCCTGTCTTGAAGATAAATTGCATATTGTCAAATTAATGCCATCACTAAATAAGCATAAGAATGCACAAAGTATTATAAGCCATGCACGTTTATTTGAAGACAAACATGTACAAATCAGCAGCACTCTCTCTGTGAACGTAACCCCTCAGATTCCTCAACCGAGGCAAAAATTAGTCTCAGGATAAAAATGAAATTGTAAAAAAACAAAAAGTAAGCCACTTACATGTACATGTATTACCATCATTATATAGAAATAAAGAAAAAAAGAAACCATTTAAACAGCTTTGCCAAAAAAAAGAAACAGTCAAACAGCTACAAAATCAATACAATTTGTCACAATTAATTTGAGGGCAGAAATAAATAAATCTAAACACATGCAGGTCCATGTAAAAAACAAAATCCCGGGGTTAAAGAAGAGTTACTGAACCTTTCTTGTCCCTCCTGTGTTCGCATTAACAAAGGAAACCTGAATTATTGCAGGTGCTTGTTTGGGTAACACTCTAACACTTGTCTTCATATACCAGATTTTTTTTTTTTATTTTGGACGTGGGTTGGGATTGAATTACTAAAATACATGTATATATCTTTTCGACTCTGCCTGTCACAAACATTTTTCCTTTCTAATTTGGCAGTCACAACTTTTCATTATTAGTATTCTGTTTTTCCTCTTACTCCCAATAACAAGAAATATATTGGATAATTCTTCTAGAGATTCACATTATCAGGGCTAGACCAACCGAAATCAATAGCAATTTATTGTCACTCTTGTAAAACATTTTCATCATGTACAACTAACCAATTTCAAATTTTCTTGAAGCGCACTTTTTAATTTTTGAAAACAATTTTATCCTGTACATAACATTGTACTGATATTTCTGCCTTAAAAGAAAAATATTTTCAATAAGTAATCAACAAAAGAAGATATCAAAATGCATACCCTCTGCTATATGGTCGTGTATTAAGCTCATCAGCAGGTCCAATATACTTCACATTACCTAAAATTAGGTGTCACAAAATATTTTTCAAAAAATACTTGAAACTAAGACACATTAAGATACTCTACAATAATGAAATTCAAAAAAGGTAAGGCAACTTCTTAAAAAAAAAGTTTGGTTTACATATTTCTTTAAATCATAACTGACATTGATTAATTCATGTACTGAATCATTAGTATTTTAATTCAGACTTCAAACTATAACAAGAGATGTTTGCAACCATTTTGTTAAACAAAAAATATAACTACAGTACATGTACTTTCAATTTCCATCAAGACTTGGAAACGTTTCTGAGTTCAATGTTGTCTTTACATGTACATTACGTACCAAACTTATCTGGTTTCTGCTTTCTCCTGTTGTATATGATTCCTGCCACAACCAGGAGAACAGTAAGAAGCAGAAATAGCAATGCTCCCACAATTCCTCCAATCTCGGCCTGCGACAGGAAAAATCCAGATTCTGTAATATCCAAAAATTCTAGTTTTTAACTTTCTATTAGTAAGTATGTGATTCAGTGAAGGAAATCTATTCTAATATGGTTTATATTTCTACAGCATGCTTCATTTTATAGTAAGAGACATAACTCAAGGAAGTGTTTACAGGTAATTAAGATAATATTAAGAATGCATTCATTACAGAAGAGTTGTCACGGTTCGTTTGAGTGACTGAACTCTTTGACACCTGACTGATCACAGTTAAGAACTTTTTCTCTAGCCACTACTTCAAAAGCTGTCAACTGCTTTAAATCAAGAAATGACTTCAAGTCATTTAAACTTATAAAGCTATAAATCAAGAAATGACTTCAAGTCATTTAAACTTATAAAGCTGTGAAAAATGATCAAACAATGCATGATGATCAAATCTAAAATGTCAACAATTCATACATTCTTATACATGTATATGTACTATTAAAACTACTACTATACTTGATGACCAAAAATATCACATAATTTACATTAACACTCAAGTGATGAAAAATTGTAAATAAATTTGTAATAACAGAATACATATTTAGTGTACTACATGTAATTACAAATAATAAATATACTTGAACACATTCAAACAAAATCTGGAAAAAAAAAATTAACACATATTATCAATTTTATCTGTTGCATGTTAATCTTCTGCTGTGGTGTGCAGCTACAAGTTATCTTCCCATCAACTTTGCTTTAACCCCTTAATTAAGCAGACAACCTTTTCAAAATACTCCAGGACTGGTTATTACCAGTAAATAACTTTTTTATGTTGATTAAATTATTTTTTAATAAAATATATCAATATTTAGAATATATAAGAAAAAGTGAAAGCATTAATTTTGTTACATCAAATTTTTTTATAGTTAAAATTGAATTGATAATGAAAATAAATTAAGAGTAAAGTTTTTTATTCCAAACATGTAAATGTTTGTATCTTTGTACCAAGTTAAGAAAAAATTATTCTGAGCACAAGTATGTTTAGCTCTGTAATGCTGGATTACACAATACATGTAATAGATATCATTTACTTACCCAGAAATCTCTACATGTATATACACATATATATAACAAGTTACACAGATATATATACCCTGTTAAATCTACAATCCCTTTTCCACATAATGACTGTGAAATTTGCACAACCTTTCCTTGGTGCTAGAGAGTATAATCTCTTAAACACAATGGTAAGGTTTACAACAAAGCTTTCAATTCGGCAGATTATAAGGAGGTTTAAGAACTGATCAAGCGCTTATCTTGTGCTATCCCCTGTAGTCATTGTGCCCTTTAAAAACATGATTGCCAAGTTACTATAAATAGACTTTCTATCTTTTACATAATGACACATTTTAAAAAAAATTATAATTATTATAAAAGAAATTTGACTTTACAAAAAAAACAAAATTAATCTAGACATTTATGGGTGCAGAAAAAGTTGCAGAAATGAAATTTTGTTGCCCATGAAATACTTGTTGGAAAATGAACAAATGAAGCGAAAATGTGAGGTTTGTTATCAAAGGCAGGCCAATGAGAAGTAGCGATGCTATACCGTCATTTGATTGGGGAGATATTGTGGTCAATCTCTCAGTGGTTAGGCTTACATATTGTCCACTCGGTCCAAAAACTAAAACAGCAAAGGGTGGTCACATGATACACACACAAAAAAATATATCACAAATTCTCCAACAGTTTGAGGCAACACTCGGATTAATTCATTGACACTGGTAGCAATATCAAATGTACACGTACATCAAACATCATGCTATATTTTGCAGAAGCTACATGTACATAGAACTAATGCTATTTGAACTATGAAAGTCTCTAGAACTTTGATTTTTAAACTAAGGTTAGAATAAAGAACACTTGTAGTCATGAGCCAAATATCGACAAAGTGAAGCCCCTACTGAATGCTAAGTATTGACATATGGACCTACTTTCTGCAGGGGGCGTTCTGATCATCACAACCTTGCTGGCGACACTGAAGGCTGTAATGGAGTAAGAAAACACCCGAAAGTAGTACTCCATGTTTGGGCGGGCATCTTGCCAGATGTAGAACGTATAAGGCACATTAATTCTCTCATCAAACGACTGCCACTTCTGTCCGTCAGTCGACCACTCTATGATGTAATAATACACAGACATGTTGGTGAGGGGAGGCAGCCAGTAGACGCGGATGACCGACCCTTCGATTCGGGCAGACACATTTCTGGGGGGTGGAGGTCTAGCACCTACATACAGAAACATGCAGATTCAAATGAAAAGTCAACACAGATAAAAACTGTATCATTTATCTACATGAGCCTACTTTGTACTGACATCTTGATAACTTTTAGGCTTTAAAACGATAAACTTAATAATGAATTAACTGTGGCCTTGTGGAAATATGCCCTCCAAGAAAAGGTAACCAGTATGTTTTCAGTGCATATTTCCGTATGCTGTTTAATATTCTCACCAATATTTTTGGTTATGATAGGAAAATATGTCGATCCGGATGAGTCTGTGGGTAGAGCGGTGGGCAGCTTTGTTTCATCACCTGTAAAACAGAATGGATTACTGATTTACTGCTGGACACCCATTTGTCTTGATAACAAAGTAAAATAAGTAACCATACAAATGTACAACAGTCAGCTCACTATTGGAACAATCTAGATAGCGAAGTCATGCTAGCATGATGGTTGATGACTGATCTTAAGTAATAACAGTTTTTTATGATGAATGAGAAAATCGCAACCATTCAATCTGTCTTTTCTGTTCAACTACTGAATATGCTTTGTTGTCTTCTCACCAGTTACATTATATGCAATACATGTACAGTACTGCAATTACCAGATTTGCATGATACTGAAGGAAAAAAATTTTTATGAATGTGAGTTCCACAAGGTACTAATATCTTAAAGTTTTAAAGACTTAGCCTATTATGTAAAGAAAGTAAAAAAGACTTTAACAAGACATGCATCTGATTAAAACAGAATTGCAAACACATGTATCCATATACACAACATATATTTATACTAAACTTTAAGACAACACCTAGCAGATGAAACAACATTTAATGTGACACTGACATTGACATGAAGTCTTAGGCTTAACCAGTTTGTTAGTTTGTTCCTTTTTTTTCAATCAAAGATGAGAGAGAGACAGACAGACAGACAGAGAGAGAGAGAGAGACAGGCAGAGAGAGAGAGGGAGAGAAAGGACAAGGACATGTTCAACACAATTCTGTACAGACGCAAAAATACATGGCGTTGGTCAAGAACTTTCAACAAAACTACAAAAGTGAGGGTTAAAAAAGGTGCACGTGATTCCGCAGAAAAATGTACCAGGTGATCTTGCTGTGGTTTTGGTTGCATTTCCTGTTAGCATGTAAAGTCAGCAAAAACACAGGCTCAGCCTTATTAAGGAAGTCATCAAATGTCAAACGGTTACATGGTGCCAGATAAATATATGATAAGCTTGGATAGAATATAACAGTGATATATAATGTTAGCAGATATATATAGACAGCGTGACAGCCCAATTGTACAAAAACAATCGTATGATATATTTACTACATGTACATTGCATTGCAAATTCATTATATAAATTTGATATTTTAATATACATGTTCTTGTACAAAAAATCTTTGGATAGGATAACTGTATCAACAATGAAAAGGCCAAAAAAATTCAGATATTCGGGAAGAAAAACTCTTCTTATCAAATCATCTTGTTCCAAACGTTTAACATTAAGGTGAGACATTAGAACCATTTTAACAAGACCTTGGACTTTCAGGAGGATTTAACTATCTATTTCCTGCATCAAAACAAGTTTAAAATGATACTGGTTTCAAGTGAAGTATACATAGATTGTGCAGTCTTAGCACAAAAGCCAGAAAACCTTGTTGATTTCAAAGAACCAAGGCTGAGTGGCAAGCAATGAAATAGACAGGCCTACGTCATATTGCTGTTAGACACATTTACCCAAAGTCCAAGCTCTTATACAAATGGTTCAAAAAAGTCTGAGAAGCTCTCTTAGATGAAGCAGATGATCAATGAAAAACGTGGCAGTGAGTGAACTCCACTGACCTTTTGTCGGGGCTCTAACGATCTCGCTGAAGTTCCCGCTTCCGATTTCGTTCCTGGACAGAACCTTGAACTCGTACATTGTGTCTGGGGTCAGGTTGTACAGGGTAAAGACGGTGGCAGACTTGGGGAGTACCTGCAAGGTGGACCACTGGGATACCTGTCCGTTCGCTCTGCGGTACCTACAATCATCACCGCCACACATGATAGTCATGCTGTGTATGTATCGTTTATTTCTTTAATTAATCCATATGAATTATATTTACCTTGTATAAGTACAACATTGCTACATTTTCCAGTTGTTTTATTTTATGGCAAAGATTTAATAATTGTTAGAAGTAGCTGTTTAGTTTAATTGGCTTGTCAAAGTTCACTACATTGCACTGATAGGAAAGATAACTCTAATTTGGATATAGTCCAGCAATGCACTAACAATTTCCACTTCTTTTGTAAAATAATTCGTACAGGAACCAAATTTCACATAAATTGATTTATAAATGGCTGTTTAGTTTAAATCACAATATTATAAATGATGTATTTTATATTTACTTGAACACTGATAGTATATGCTGGTATATGGGTTAATGTATTTTAATCAAAGTATGAGTTAGCAAATTATCTAATATCAACAAAGATGATGTTTAAACTATTACCAAATCACAAAGAACTGGTCGTTTCCACCATTGTATGCTGGAATCCAACTTATTCTGGCACTGAACCAATCAGTAGTCACAGTGAGATTGTACGGAGCGTGTGGGGTGGTCACTGGAATTGTACCGGAAAAAAAGTGTACTGTATCAATATAAATTTATTATAAGCTTATTTATAAAAAATTATTAAGATATTTCATCAAAGGAGCAATGTCGCAATTTTATCTGAAAAATTTTCACAATGATTCACTTGGGCTTTTATAATGGTCAACCAAAATTTGAATCCTTTCCTTGTCATGAGGCTTGTAAAGTCATCACTTAACCCATTTTCTATTGTGCTTAGCTGAGTTAAGACATTTTGTCAAGAGTTAAAAACATGCAAAACTTGCAGTTAATATTACACTTCAAATTAAAAGTTAACACAAAATGAGATAAAAATAACCAGATGTACTTTGTATAATAAGGTCAGTGCCCACAACGATGGTTTTGACCTCATTTTCCGCCTGACACTCGTATCTGCCATGATCCTCCTTCCTCAGCGAGGTAATTGTCAAATTACCACCTTCTAACTTCACACGCCCACCCTCCGCCAAATTCAGATCACCTGTCACCTAGAGTGAGAGAGGAAAATGCGAACAAAATTAAAACATTGTGTTTTTCAAAATGTTAATCTCAAGAGTGAAACATTGGTCAGATTTTAACACTAATTGATCAACAAATCTGTTATTAACTATTCTCTCTTTTTTTATTTTTACACATACAAAAGTTTTAATCATTGAATGTTTCTGAGTGAGCAATTGTATACTGTAGATTCCTAATTAAACGCGAGGAATTAATTTCCATGTAACATCGCGAGAAGCAACCATCGTGGATTTTAAAGTCTGGCTATAATTTTTCCGACAGTTTTGAAGTATAGGAAATTAACAAAAAATAATAGTGATCGCGATGTTTTATTCTCGCGATTTGTTACAAAACAGCGTAATTGCGGAATTAAGTACTCGCGTAAAATAAGGAATTTACAGTAACCCTCAGTGAACTTTTTTTCACTGCAGACAGGATGATGAATGCTAGAGACATGTGTCCTACCTTCCTCCATTGTATGCTAGGAACAGGCTTGCCGGTGGCCCCACAGATCATTGTCACATCTTGTCCCGGAATTCTGAGGTACTGGGGTTCTGGACGGAAGAGAAACCTTGGAGGGTCTGGAATAGGGAGGGAAAATTTAAACTGCAGGGAGGGGTGTGTAAAAGATCAGAAATTAACGTAAAAATTGCAGGGAGGGTCTGCAGTTGACAAACAACTGCAAGACTTTGAGCAATGCAAACATTTCAGCAGTTTTCTAAAAAACACGTAGCTGAGCTAATAGAACTAATGCCCGTGTAAAAGACTACAATGAGGAAATGTAATCTATAAATACAACCAAAGCTAATAACTCTATGCAGTGTTATTGACCAGGAAAATAGCTTTGATTGATAAATCTATGGATTTATTATATACCGCCATTAAAAACACCTGTGACATTTACAGTTTATAAATGTCCTGCTAAGATAATATTAAATCATTATCTTTTCCTATGTAAATGGTGATATTGCTTTTATAACAATGCCAAGACATGTCGGGCTTTTGTATTTAGCAGATGCAATCCATCGATCAATGGTTCAAGGCAGAAGTTGTGAGCATCTTGTATGCAGGTCATTATGTAGCCAGTGATTATAGGTCATGACACAGTGACACATTTTAATCAATAGAAATCTTAAGCCTATGCTGCCTGAACAATACAAATTATAGATCACGCACAAACTAAACTGAACAAAAGTGATCCCACGTCAGCCTGAATAAATGCATTTCTATTGCACACTAATCTATTCTCAGACAAAATATAAATATTTTTTGAAACAATGAACAGAAAGGTGGGGGGGGGGGGGGGGGGGGAGAGAAGAGTCATTTTGCTGAATAAGAAATTTAGTACTGATTCTAGGCCATAGACTTTTAAAAAAAATTCCTATACAATGAACCATTACTGATACACGCATCTGACTGATTCAGAAGCTGTATCTGCAGACAATGTAAATGCCATTAGCTTTACCTTGCACAATGACTTGCACAAGAGGAGAAGATTGACTGTTTCCAATGGAGCTGACCGGCATACAGCTATAGGCCCCGGCATCAGAGTGCTGGACACTTTTGACCAATAGGGACCCGTTTGGCAGGAGAGTGATGTGGTCACTACTGAAGGACACTAAGTATGTGTTCTTCTTCCAGCTGTACTCTCGGACTGGGGGATTAGCATCTACAGGGCAGTCCAAATGTTCTTGGTAGCCCAGTGCCCAAGTGACTCTTGCAGGCATCAGGTCTTTCAAAATTTTGGGAGCATCTGTAATTCAAACAGGAATAAGCATGGTAGATAATGTCATCTTGAAGATGTTTAACCTCTGTTACTTTGAAAATCAAATAAGTTATTGAACCAATTCACATTTAATTGATTTTTTTTTAAATTCCTAATGTTTAACTTTATATTAGCAGAAGTTGTAATAGGTTGTATTTCTCCACTTCCTTACAGGTAACATTGAGGAATGCAGCTGCCTCTGGGTCCTCCCCCACCCCATTACTAGGGCGACAGGTGTACCAGCCCATGTCCTTCTTGTACACTGGTGAGATCACCAGTTTACCGTCAGGGTACACCGTTAATCGACTGTCATTGTACGTCAACACATTGCGGTTGTTGAAGTACCACCGGTAAGTGATGTTGTTTGGAAATGCGGCTGCACCGCAGTCAAACTGAATTTTCTGTCCTTCAAGAGTTGTACGATTTGATGGAGCGCGTAGAATATAGGCAGCACCTATAAAAATGTACAGTTCTTTTTAATTTTTCTCTATGTTTCTCCTTGGTCTATTTTATAAACAAACACAAGACAAATGTATACATCAAACAACAAAAAAAACACATGTGTTTTTAGAATAATGACCTCTGATAAGGGAGATCACTCGATCTTACTAGAATAAAATGTTTTGTGATGCTTATATTCTTTTCATATATTATAATTTCCATTGCTTTTAGAAAATGTACATTAGAGCAAAATTTAGCACACATGCAGAGAGAGATTTTGAACCATAATATACACATAATTCATGTTCATCTACTAGCCTTAATTGAAAGGAGTTAAACTTAAAACTAAAGGAACATGTATTGCCATTTGCTACAATAACACAGGAATATCTAAAGTATATGTACCATTTCGGATCAATCACCTATGTATAGATACAATAATCACCACTGAGAAAGATCACTAAAAGGTGCACATAGAGGTGGCCATTCTATGAACAGCAACTCAATAAACACAATAATTCATCATTGAATAATGATAAACTCAGTGTGGGATGACTTCTGGGTTTTTTATCATTTCATCTCAGAAACACCCCTCCCCTTTACAGACACTTATCATTCATCAACTGTGAGAGCAAATGGGATCAATATGTTGAAATAGGATACTCTCTGAACCACTGAAGGTTCATTTATATAGGGTTGGACAGTGAAAGTCCCCATATATCACCCTCCAGAGAACAGCTAGCCAACTGTACAGGGGAATAGAATAGCTACTGCAGAGATTTTTAAAGTAAAGCCATCAACAACCCCCCTCCCCCCCTTCCAAAAAATTTTGTTTAAAGTTACCAAAATTTTAAGGTTATGCATATGTATACACTAATAATGTTCCTTAGAACTCCATATATCAATATTGATTTAGTATATCAAACTTGCAGAATGTCTACCTTGATCTAAACATCTTGACACAAGGAAGCAATTTAGCAAAATGGAAAAATTGAAACTCGATAGGACTGACAGATATATGAGAGGAATACTATACCCTTTGATTTCACTATTTATGAGCAGAAAATAAATCTCTTTTATGTATATGTAGTAATGTCTAAAATTAGATGAAAAATTCCCCCTTTGGTTCACTATTAGAAAATTTAAAAAGTCTCATACACAGTACTGGTACAAAGAATTCTTATGGGAAGGGGAGTCTAAATTGTTAAAATAAAGGGTGTAACCCTTTCTAAAAGGGAGATAATTGTGAAACAGTAAAATAGTCTCATATATATACAGTTGTCTGAAAAATAAAAAAAATTCCAACCTTCCACTATGAGAATGATTTGTTGAGACACTGCCCCCATGGAGTTTGTGAAGGTACATGTATAGGTCCCGCTATCCGATCGCTGGAGGTCCCGAATCTCCACCGTCTCCTTGTCCAGCGCGATTGTAACCCGCTTGGAGTTGAGCAGAGGGGCACCATTCTTGGACCACACCACATCTGGTTCAGGGGTGCCCTTGGCCTGACAGAAGAGGTTGACCGTGGCCCCCAGAAGCTGATGAAGCTGGGTTGGCGAGCTCGAAGTTATGTAGGGTTTTGCTGTAAATTTAAACACAAACTACATGTATACTGTAAACATTTTATATTAAAGTTATCTATTTCCTTTAGGTGTTTCAGGCAAAATTCTTTTTTAAAATATATGTTAATATAAATGTTCTGAATCAAATTCTCAATTAATTTCATGAATACATTTCAGCTAAATATCAAACTTTGATAAAAATAATACCTTTGTATAATCATACTACAAAAATATGCAGGAAATGTCTTGTGAATTTCAGTTTAAAATACTACTTGCATTGAATTTAGAAATTGGCTATTTAAATAAAAGAAGATATCTCAACAAAACAGAAAATCTGCTTTTGATAACAAAGGGAGTGGAGCTTTTTAAAATGTTAAACAGTGGGCCTATTCACCAACGTACTGGTCAGAGTTTTTTAAAATTCCTTTTTGAACTTAGAGCATTGGGAGTTAAATCTCTCACTTCTTATCTTCAAAGATTTCCTACACACATAGGTATAGATACCCTGATAAGCCCAAACATCAACAAATTTATCAGATTTATTTTTGGGGTCAGATATTTAACGTATATGGCCAGTCCACATATCAAACAGTAGTTTTTAGGATTTCACCATAAATACAAATATTAATTAATTTCTCTGTCCCTTGAGCAAGTGTCCAAGCCCAGATAACCAGGGGAAACAATTCAAGTGTCACTTGAACCTGTTATGCCTGTCAACAAATTAATAATGATCACATAATACATGCATATGGGTGTATCTCAGAGGAAAACGCAAGCCCGTTTGACACAATTAATTACCCTACATGCACTCAAGTGCAAGTCTGCATGTGTTGAAATGTATACAAATGAAACCAGGATCTTGGCATGAGCGGAAAAATTTTCTCTGCTAATTTTTTTTTTCTTTTATCAATTTTTAACTTGAACAGCTAGGATCTAATCTATGAAACTTTACAACAGGTTCTCTATGCTATACATTATTTACACCTTGTGCCTATCACCTTTATAAATCAGAAAGTAAATGCATTCTGGGTTTAACTTTTATAAAAGAAATTCTATTCATATGCATGGTTGAATTTTGACAAATATTCTAAATTCTTCATGCGCATTTAAATGTTGTTAAAAATAAAAAAAAATATAGTTTACAATTGTACAGCAATAAAAATCGGGTCAACTGCAATTATGAGAGCAATTTAACTCTCTCCTCTCTCTCTCTCTCTCTCTCTCTCTCTCTCTCTCTCTCTCTCTCTCTCTCTCACATTTACTTGTTATTAATGTGAAAACTCTATGGCTTAACTAATAGTCAATACAGAACCCTCTAGCAGGTATATTTATCTTTCAAGAAATCAAAAGAAACTTTAGTTTGAATTTATGGCTCAATTAAAACTTGTTCATTTTAGTCTCATAAAAGGAATGGGTATACCCACAGGTTAACTACTGCTGCAAAATTGAATTATATTAAGCAATGAAAATTCACCAACACATTTCTTCAATTCATGCTTGCCTTATATCTTATGGTCTTGCACATATCTTAGTAGATTATATTCACATTAACAGCAATGTTTGCATGCCAATCGCTAAACCAATATGGTTTTATTTGTTGAAGGCATTATAAGGACTACTATTATCAAAGAACTGCAAATATACACATTTTTGAAAAGTTATATATTAAACAAAATAGCAGCACATTTAATATACAGCAACTGGCCATGGAGACATGTGCATTCAAAGACTCACTAATCATTCTTTGCCAGTTTAAAATCTAATTTTTAAAAGTAATTGATTCAAGGCTGTTAGCTAGCTTAAGTTTACACACACTGTGCTTCTGGGGGGATCTGTGCATTTTAAGACAGACAATCTATAAACTTGATCTTCTTTCCCTCTCCATTCCTTGAAGAAACTGAAACTCTATCAAAATGCTGAGGGGGTTCATATTTCTTTACCTTGTCCACAAACATGTCCGGTGAGAATAAGGAGGCATGCCAGGCCCTGGTACACCAGTAAAGGCAGCACCCTCATACTGAAAATCCCATCTATTAATAGATCCACATGCCTCCCCTTCAACAGTCTGCCACTTCACAGAATATAAGAATCAAATGTATATTCCACGTATCACTCTCAGTCTTTGACATGGTAACCTACATGCAGTTTAAATTCCCCCTTCTTAGGTAGAGGCCATGAAAATCTACATGCCCCCACACAGCACAATGCATCCCCAAAATTTAAAGGAAGAGTCCACTTTTGAATTTCTACAGGTTGGGTCAGGTATGGATCATGTACAATGCACCTAATAATAGCCCTACTTGTGAGAAACATTGAGGGCCTTTTAATAACTCTTGACTCCCATAAGCTATCACCTTCTCATCAATGTTTTTAATTAATTCAGTTAATTGGCCAATCACAGTGGGGAGTTAATTAAGCTGCACACACCTGCCCAGGTAACTCTGACCATGGAATAGTGACACACTTGATGTGCGTAAAGTAGACAACTTGTATCAAGAAAACCAGTACATTTATTTACTCTGGATCTGAAGTGATAGTTAGGAGAGCAATTGTAGAGTACTTAATCTAAATTTCCACATCAACAAAGATAACTTAAATATTTGAAAAATCTGTGTCAAATCAGCACAAGCTTTCTTAAAATCGATTTTGATAACTTAATAAATGCATAATGAATTTACTTCTTCACAAATTCATAATTTCATATTTTTTTTTAATACCAGTTCATGTAAATAAAGAAGACATGTTGCACTGATAGTGCTAGGTAAAATTACTCTCAACTGAGCTTGATTTATCTTTCTTTGATCAAATAAAAATGAGCTAGATCAAGCTTTATATGAAAAATATTGAAGGGTCAACTAAATAGTAAATATACTCAATATTTGAAATATTACCTCTATATTTGATACAGTATATTTATTAGGCAAATATATCACATTAAAGTATAGTAAAAATCATAAATTCCAAAGAAAATAGGATCCAGGCAAATAATGTAACATGTATTTATCTCACTACACATTCCCTTTGGCCTTTTTTGGATAGAACATTAAGTAAACAAGAGGAAAACTGTCAATGTGACAACAAACCAGGTTTTCTTTTGTGTGAACTGTATCCATTTGTCAACCCTGAATAGATTATAAACACTACCTATCCAGAGAAATAGGGTACCATTTATGCAATATAGGTTATCCAAACAATAGGGGTACCCTTTTGGCAGCCTCCCGCCCATCCACCCACCATTTTTACCAATTTAATAATAAAAAATTTATAATTTTTCCTTTTGAAAACCCAGTTAAAAATTAATAAAATAAGGTATACCTGGTGATATTTTTATTATGCCAATTGGGGTCACTGAAATAAATAATAATAAATAAATTCTTAATAAAAAAAAATACCCATAATTTTTTGCAGCTACTTCATCTTTAAGTTAATAGGCCATACTATTTCCTTCATTTTGACACCTCAGACTTAGTACCAAAATATTCTGTGTGTGAGAGAGAGAGAGAGAGAGAGAGAGAGAGAGAGAGAGAGAGAGAGAGAGAGAGCGCCAGCCCTTTGCTCCTATACATTCATAATCACCTTTTAATGTATTTAAATCAATTAAAAAATTTAAAAATGCCCAAAGTTAATTCCATGTTTACTGTCACCTTCAAAATACCAAACATACAAGGGTGTGGGAAAAATCAAAACAAATAAAATTTTTTACTAACGCTTTTCATATATCAACAGATTGCAGTACTTTTGTTGCAAAAAGGAAAACCACGATAGAGTAAGTAAATGTAAGTATAAAGTAAATGATTTATTATAGTGACATGTGTTTTATAAACAAATAAAGGTACATGTGTATTATAAAATACCTTAATGAATAAACACCCGGCCCATCGGACCTTTATGTCTCTTTATAAACATGAGTATACAAGTAATAAGTTTACGCATTGTTATTTTTATACAGGATAGTCTGCACATAAAAGCTGAATATACAAAAAAAATACAATTTAAAATTGGGGTTTGTTCAACTTTGTTGTATATGTTTTAATTAAACAACAATTTCTCCTATACCTATGTGGGCGGGTGACATTAAACATAAAATTAACTTTGTATGGATAACCTAATATGGTTAAATTAAACTGAACAGAATGTCTTCAATCTCACATGGAAAAATAGGACAGTTGTACATGTAAAATGAACTGAAGAATAGATAAATAAGGAAGTTTTCAAATAATGGCCTTGTATTAGCTACCACAGTAATCAAGGCCATTTCTAATTACAAAAAAAAAATTAAATCTCTTTAAAACAAAGATTTATTGCTGCTTTCTGGGGAAAATGCCAAGGTCTTCGAAGGATAACGTCTTAGGGGAGAATTCATTAGTATAAGAAATAGAACACAGGGAGAAGACATCAGTAACATAGCTGCATCTAATTGCATCTGTTTTGTGCTCCAGCAGTTGTGCTGTATTTATAGGGGAAACCTATCACTAAATCTAAATATACGGTGGGTTGCAGCCTAGTCCAACAATTTCAAGGAAATGAGAATCAATATTCTATCACAACATAATTGTATCAAAGACAGAGGAAAAAAATTGAGTAAGGAACCTCTTTTGAATTTGCATTTTCATCCAGTTACAACCCTAGGATACTTGACAATGTCTGCGAGCCAATCTAAATGAAGAGAATCCCTGCTTGATTTGCTGTGCAAATTCACTTGGAAAATCAAGCAAATTAGATAAATGATTTACTTAATAATGGACAAGCGCATTGCAGAAACTTTTTGGACAAAATCTTTTCCAGTCAATCTTGCACTCTGTGATTGCCTAACGTGTGTTCTAGCCATCGGAGTGTGAGGAAATTTAATCTTCTGTCAATGGCACAATGATGGCAAAAGAATAATGAGAACAACCAATGATGGCAGAGCTGTCACAGCGAGCAAGCAGGAGAATGGAGACTTGAGACTGGCCATTCCGATGAAAGCCGCTAGGATTCAGGGTCTGGTGTTCGTCAAATCCATCGTGGTTCCTCCTGGTGACAGCGATTGATCAACACTATTATACATGTATCATTCAAAGTGATGACATTCAAGAAGTTTATACAGGTCATTTTTTATGCAAATCATATTGAAGATGTTTTCTGGGTTTTTTTCTCTCTCAATGATCCTTTTAATTTCATGAGATTCTGTAATCTGTCATGACTGCATATTATTATTCATTGAACATGATACCAGATTCTTAGAAACAACCAGTTATCAATGACTTAATGATAAGGCCATTCTTAAAAAAGTGTTTGGAATTGCCGCCTGGAGAATTCTAGACCCAGAAGAGAATTTTTTTCAAACTTTTTTTTTTTTTGGGGGGGGGGGGAGGATGTATTTCAATGAGGCAGGAGGCAATTCCAAACAAACAATAATTTCATTTGGCCTAACTGTGTTCACTGATCGATGCATATGCAAGTCAGAGAGGTCATTTGCCATGTATCTAAAACAAGCATACAACAGAATCCGGCCAAGATGCAGATGTCCTTGCACGTAACACAGAGTTGTAAACTAAGAAAAATGCAAAAGTTTTTTAGGAATTCAAAATCACATGCATATTATTAACACATAAATTCAGAACTGTGATGGCAGGTTTAAAAAAAAAATTTAATTAAGAAATGTTAGTCAGATCAAAAGTTTGTGTTACTGCATGTGTGTAAGACAATGAGATGAGTCTCAAGTTCCATTTTCACTTCATCATGGATCTCCATGAGGTTTTTATTTTTTTACTAGTCAGTAAGTACTTGTCCAACAGACAATGTAAAGTGCAACATTAAAATTTTCTTTGTTGCATACTGTTAATTAAAATTCACCACCTATCATTGAATTCCACCAATATAATGCTCTGCTATGAGAATTATTTATGAAAATTTTTTTGATGCCGTGTTCTGTATGATTGCAACAAAATATCAATAATCAACAAATTCCCTTAATTGTTACTTGTACCACCTTTTGTGCAGAAAAATTTCAAAAGATGGAGATTGAGTTCTATGTTTCATACAATTTCAAACAAATTAAATTCAGCTGCATGCTAGCTTTTTCACCTGATGTCAAACGAATACTGTGTCATTACTTCAAAGAGAAAAATAGTAAAATATATCATCAGGTGGACGTGTCATTGAAAAATCTAATTTCAACATTTTGTGGCAGAAAGTCAGTCAGTTCTCATTGAAAAACCACAAATTTTATGTGGTCACATTGCAGAACTGATATTGTAACACATGCAATTCAATAGCTCACATAAAACAGCCATCTTTTTTACATGTCAGCATTTTCACATGTAGTAGGATACTAGAAGCATGTATTTATGATATTAAAATTGAACAATATATTAGTTAATATTATGAATTTGCTATACGGATATAACGAATTATGGATATATAACAAAGTAAATCTATTGGTCCCTAGGACTTCGCTATAACCAAGTTTTACTGCATCTACATGAAGTAAATTTCGATTCATCCTGAAAGAAACTTAATTTGAGAAGCAATAACTGATGTAGAATATCTGTTTAAGGGCATTTGCTCCAAAAAAGGAGAAGCTCAATATTTTTCATTATTGTCCATTAACCCAGCTGTTACACATACTTGGTTTTTTTTTTTAGCAATAAACCTTGTCATTATAATTAATAACCCAATAACATATTTCATAATTTCAATGAATCATTTTAAGGTGTTTCTTACGACCGTTTAGACCATGGTTTTAAATTCATCCAAGAAAATAGGAGACATCATGAAAATGTATATAATGAAAGATGGACATTTAATACATCATACACTGGTACATTTTTTTATGCTTATAATTCAATGAGAGAGGATTGAGGCTGTCCAAATTCAATTCTTTGCTTAAAGTCACTCTTCAGCATGGGTTTCATTTTCTTACACCTTACGTTATACCTTACATACTCATGCTTAGAGCATGTATTTCCATTTATGCAGTTAATGAATAAGAAAACTTCATTTGTTTGAAATTTTGTTAAAATTTTAACCCGGTCGACCTTGCTCTCTGGTAGCTATGTTTGAAAATTTGAAGGTGACATTAATCATAGAATTAACTTCAGACCACCTTATACACAAAAGGATTGAATTCAACTATTACCTTTGACCTTCAAATGGACGTGTGTAAGTTCTTCCTTTCCACCATCAGTGTGTGTAATGCTGCATTCATATAATCCCTCGTCACTACTGCGAATGTCTGACAACTCTAAAGATGATTGGTTAACTAACCGAACTCGTCCTAGATATCCATCTTTAATGAATTCAGGGTAATGCTGCATTTGTTGAAAGATGAGAATCGGAAACATGCCACTGTATTTGACCCATCGGATAAGTTTGGCCTCAGACTTGTTGTTTTTTATAAAACACTCCAACACTTCCTGTGAACCAGAATCCACTAGTTTCTGAGTAATCCCTTCGGCATATACTGCTCCTAAAACAGAGAGACAAAAAATAACCCCAAATGTTCAATTAATTCTTCTCCAGTAAACATGATGAATATATATTTTTCAAATAATAAAAGTAAAAATTTTGTATGTTTAAAGTTTACATGTTTTGACAAGATTTTGGGTCTGTATTCTTTAAGCAGAATTTGGAGTGTTTTATGAATGATAAAGGCATGCAATCTCATTTTTGGTCTGATTTACTTTATATCAACAGAAATAACATTATTTACAACTTCTTCAAAATATTACATTTACATTACAAATACTGTGAACATACTATAACATTAAGTTTATAACACAACGATTTAGTCTAATTGCTGAATTTTTTACCATTTAAATGCAATAATCAATGGTTTACAGTGAATAAAATGTATGTTCACAAAGTCATTTTATTACAAGCCAGGCACGTAGCATCGTTTTTGAAAGTGGGGGGGCCAGACCCATCCAAAAAATCTTGACAAGCTTAAAAAAAAAAGGGAAATTTTAAGTTTCCAAAATTCTGCAAAATCCTATTCCGTGGGGGGTTGGGGTTGGGGGGGGGGTTACCTTCAATTTCACTGCTCATTTCCTAATTTTCATATCAATTTTTTTCTAACTTCCAAAAAAGTGGGGGGGGGGGGGCCAACTCCATCATAATTCATTTTTTTATATGTAAATTTTCAAAAAATTGTTGCTGCGAGAAAAAGTGGGGGGGGGCCAGGCCCCCCCTGATGCTACGTGCCTGCAAGCTTAATATCAAAGAGCAATTACATTTATAGAGTTAAGATGCAACTGGTGCATGTTTGTAAGGGAGAGAAGGATGCAGATGAGCCTGTGTATCCGACGAGAGAACCAGGTGCAAGGCCATTCATTTTCCCTGTTTCACTCCGAAAACAATTTTCTGAATAATTATACATTTTAGGTTTATATGCATAATATACTGTAAATTCCTAATTAAACGTGAGGAAATTATAATATCCACGTAAAATCGTGAGAGGCATCCCTCGCGGATTTTAAAACCTCACAATTATTTTCTGAGAGTTGATAACTATAGTAAATATGTATAAATGTTCAGCGTTCGCAATTTTATATTCTCCATCTGATTCAAAACAGTGGGATCGCGGAATTAAGTACTCACATAATATAAGGAATTTACAGCATAGCATTCATATCTGACTAAACCAACAGGAGCAAAGATGATGTATCATTATATAAATAAGAGATTCAAGGTTAGAGCTCTGTTTGAATACCTGATGAATCATATTTTTGTATCCCATGCTATCTGTCTCCAATTCAATAAACCAATTTGGTACTCAAATTATTTCATTCCTGGAAAGTGATGCTATTTAATGAAAACAAGCCAAAAAGATCTGGGGCCTATTCCTATAGGATAATTAGATGATGTGCTGTATTGAATACATTCATTGAAAATCAGTATGGAGTTCCTGTAATGTCAGCAAATTGCCAATATCCTACTTTCTTTCCTCGGCATCAAAAAGCTCTCTAGTGGAAACGGTTCACACCAAATATAGCGAGGAAATGACACAAAAAATGTCGGTGTCTCCCCCACACTCTTCCTGTCTCCAACTCTCTCAATGGATCCCTAACTAAATACTGATCGACTAACCGTACATGGTTACGAGTAACATGTATATTTTGCGCTTGCTGCATTTGTACTTTTATAATTCTGTAATTTTACGTCAATTCTTTAAAACATTTAAACCAGAAATCAATGTTTGTGGCATTTATCATTGGTATTGCAAAGATTCTGCTTAATAGCACTCAAAACATTTTTATCTTGCAATCTATAAAACGAGAAGATTGATGTACTTTTAAGTAACGTGAAGGAAAAAAATCCACGAATATAGATTTTGAGAGAAAAAATGAAATCTCATAGAGCTTAAACTAAAATCAGAAGAAGGAATGATATATATGTATCAAAAATAAACTTTAAACAACTTAATTTGAATTTGATCTCTCTCTCTCTCTTTCTCTCTCTCTCTCTCTCTCTCTCTCTCTCTCTCTCTCTCAGAAATTTGCTTCTTACTACAGTAAAAACAGTTACAGAGAACTCCCTTGTAATGAATCCCCACTTACAAGGCAGTTACCAGAAGTTTCATTTCCCATCAGTCTTTAACAGTGAAGTGAATTGCCGGTCAGTACATCTATTCTTGCTATAAGCATGTTTTTCTGTACAATGAATAACCATTGTGCATGCCTTAATTACTCAAAAACAACATCATAAAACCAACAAAGTTAAAGGTCACAAATATTTATCATGTGCTGACAGAAAAAAAAATAAATGTCATATGGAGCCTAATTTTTTGGTTTAATTTCGGTTAATATTTGGGTGTTGTTGGCAATTCAGGGCAAAAACAAAGCATGCCTTTGGCAGCAAAAATGTCATCTTCACTAATATCTTGTTGCTTATTGAAATTTTTTAATCACTACATCTGTTGCTGTCAATAAAAGTGTCTGTGAACATTTTATGAGGGCCCTGATTGATCCAAATTGTCTGCTTGTCTGTCTCATCTCTATGATAGAAAAAAGAGTCATCTTGATGAACACTGCACCATCTTCTCAAGTCTTTTAATTTAAACTTGATCAAATTACCATCATGGATAGGCGATAGCATCAGAATACAGAAATAAACTTGATTTCATTATAATGGCTTGGAATTTGTGTGGAAAGACAAACGCACCTTATCAGGTGGCCTCTGAATGCTACAAGAGAGAAGCTGTAATACAACTCTCTCCCTCTGCTGGAGTACAGTATTTCACTACCAGCATATCAAATTATGATTTAATAGACTGCTCCATATAAAGTGAAGACAATTCATAATGTCTGTGAGAGTGAAACATTACCAAAGATAGGGGATGAAAATAGTCTGAAGGCTCTATCAATTGTCTTGTAAATGCAAACTCCGCACAATTAATTAAAAAAGAGTTTATTGTTTATCAAATTAGGAATAGTCTGGGGCAATGTTCAAATATGGTTTAGTTTTGTTCAGCAGCTTGTGATTGGGTTTGTCCTTTAAAAAGAATCAAATAAAGCATTGTGGAAATAACTCTAGAAAACTACCAGCACAAGCCATTTTATCAATGGTGGAATTTCAAGAGCAGAGGGAAAGTTTCATCCAGTAAAAAACAGTCAACATTTAAAAAAAAAGTGAAAAAACTAGCAATAGCCAGCAAAAGTTTAGTTATCTTAACCTTAGGGCAAGGACCAAGCAGCCTTTTCAAGGAGACCAATTTTAGCATTTTGAAAAATCAAAATTGGGAAAAAATAGATATTAGGTGTGTCTATTATAACCTTACAATTCCCTTAAACTACCTTACAGCTATTTCCTGCCACCTTGGAAAGTGAAAACAAACCTTTATTGATTATCATGGATATTCCATATCTGCCAAAACCCAAAAAGAAGTTAAAGAATATGAAATTAATGTAAATACTTTACAATAAAATATATAGTTAAATTTGGATCCAAATTCCAGAAAATGTCCTTGGAATGGTTACTGTGACTTATAATTTCCCTTGGAAATGGTTAACCACTGATCCTAACGCAATATAGGTATGAAATAGTGTCTCGCAGCAAGTGTTAAATTAATTTACCCCCAACAGTTGATGAGGCTAGTCTTCTAGTTTCAGCCTGTTCAATTTCTTAGCCCAGTTGATTTGTTAGTTCAGGGTTTTCCTTACAATGGTTAATCAACAATTTCCTTATAATGGTTAATCAACAAACGATTATACCAAAGAGTACAATTTTAATAAGGGAGGCTGCCCATTAGATCTACCTTAAAATTTTAAACATGTTATATTAGCTCATAAATTATTATTTAGAGGAAAAAATCCAAATATTTCAGCTTTTCAATTTAAAAATTTTCTTATATCTTTATACAGAGCTCTTCATGTCAAGGAGATCAATTAAGTCTAAAATTGGCCATGACCATCCAGCCCCTTTAATGGTGGTACATGTACTGTAGTATGGAGAAGGGATGACTGTACATGCATGCTGTTGGGTAGAGCCAGACTGGTGTCAGATGCAAATTAAATGGGTTTAAAGGTGTTCTAGAAACCTGCAGGCAGCAGACATCTTTGTCTGCAAGCTGGAAGATCACATAAATTGAATCATCTGTACATCAATTTAGGACCAATCTGCAGTTCTTAATTGAAATAAATGTGAAAATTATATCATTATTTTCTTGGGTGTCAATCCTGCCTACAGGGGCAACATCTCACCAAAAGCACTAAAAAGCTAAGAGTAAGGTCCTTCGTCTGAAGAATTGGGTAGTTTTTAACCCAATTATTTCATGTCTGCTGTTGTAATATTGCAAGATAAGTGAAAAAGTCATAAAATGGACTGTGTATAGAGTAATAACAAGTTAACGCACAGCATCTTTACCATCCATTTATCTCTTCCTACACACTCCAGCACCCATCTCTTTCCAGTACTTCAAAAGTAACACCAATTTAGGTGTCTTCCACTGATAAAATTAGAAAGGTACATTCTCATTACTCAAAAAAATTATTGCACACAGCCATGATCATGGATGTTCTTTTTTTTTTTTTTTTGCATACAGAGATGGGGAGGGGGGATCTAAGAGACATTATAGATTTGGATAAATGATTGTATAGTGTTTTCTGATGGTGTCTGATGCTGTTCAGAGATAGGTGATTGTTTCCTATACTGTGTCCCCCCTGAGGTTTCTCTGTAGGACAAGTCTGTCTCCAGAACCGAGAACTCGGTGTCTGGAGATCAATGTCTGTAATTATCCATAATCATTTCCCTAAATTCTTAACAATGTATTCAAATTTACTTTTAATCAAAACTGCAAACGTCTGAGTTGAGATGGGGAAAGCCTGCCATATACCATTACTGATATAAATGATATACCAGTAATGAACTAGGATGTTTTAAATGTTGATATTTCAACAAAATACTCCCTAATGTAAAATGATTTCATCGTACTTATAAGAAGCTTTTAGTGATCCTAAATAAAAGGTTTCATTAAAAGCATCCAAAAAGTGGATTTATCGAGCACAAGGTAATCTAAGTGGTATCATCGAGCATCCTAGTGAGATTTCTCATAAAAAATCAAAGTACTGACAATACTGAAAGTACAGTACTGAGTAACACATTGCACATGAAATTTCATCATTGGGTAGATTAGAATATTTGATTACAATATTACCAACTGACCAAATTTTATCAAAACACAGAACCCTACTGAAGTGATTTGAAGAGATCTGTATTTTGATCAGAATGAAACTCAGATCAACTTTGGAAAATTGTTGGTGTGCGACCAACTAATGATTAAGTATGTGACTCAGATATCTGACATTTTCAGCATTTCTTTGTTATTGCTTTTTCAACTGTTGTTTGCCTAACCATTTTCTATTTAATCAAAATGATTTGAATTAAGATTATTTAAGGTAACCTTGCAACAAAATTCATTCCCCTTTCAACCTACTGCATCAAAGTTTAAACATCAAAGATGGAGAGGCCAAACAAACATATTTTTCAATATGGCCTGACTTGGCTTCAAATGGTCAGAGAGTGCAAATAGAATCACCTTATGTATATATGTGGCAGTAAATTGGAAATGGTGCAAGTTAAGGCAAAGCCAATGCGATAAATAGCACTACATCAAAAATAGGATTATTTTCTATAGAATATATTAGTCATCACTGTAAATTGGTTTTCTGTTATTAAACTATTACCAGTCCATCACAATACACACCATGAGTTTGTGTGACCTCTGTGTAGCAGTATCAAGTCTGCATACACACCTCAATTAATTGCAATTGTTACACAACAACGTAATGTAATTTGTTTCCCAGTCCAAGAGACTATTGCCTGCTGGGGGATATTTACTTGTAATTGTATTTGTGAGCACTCCCTTAACTCTTCATTACACCAGCAGCATTGTGTTGCATGATGCACTGCGGAAACAGATGTCACCCCTCTCTCCAAGAAAAAGTCATGCACCAAGTAAAACAATAGACCAGTCAGGAACCAACACCAAGAACATTTTCATGAACATTAATAACAAAGATCAAGCGATTTGCCATATTTTTTGCATTGGTTCTGATGAGTGATGCATTGGCTACATGCACTGAGAGGATTTTCAATGAATTTTCGGAGTAATTGGAACTTAATCCCTTCTGGAATGCCTCCAAATTCTGTCACAATAGAGTGTTACGATAAATGACATCATCACTTTTCCAAGGCCTTTGTGGATCAGGATTAATGACATCATCACATTTCTAAGGACACCATGAACCTTCTGTGCTTTATAGGGAAAATTTAGAGCTGTTAGAATCTTGGTGCAATAAAATCAATTTGTTAACTTATCTTCCAGCAAGACATAACTCTACTACCATTCCTCAAAGGTACATTTGCACAAGTAATAAAATACGATCATGGCTAAAAGTTTCTTCCATTTTAATATCTCCTGTTTCTGAAATAGCTGGCACAAAATGGATTCATAAAAAAACATGTCTGCTAGTTATACTACAATGCATTCTTCTACAAACAAAAGAGGAAAATGCAAAAATTACTTTAAAGAGAGCTGGAAAGTCAAACAAGACAATTGAATCTAGAATCGACTTATTGGTAAAGCAGGATGCAATAGAGTGATTAATTTACACAATTCTTTGAGTCTATCGCTGAAAAGCAGATGAGTTTAAGCAGACCATGCTATAGTACACTCTGCTGTGATAACAAGGCTCAAAGAAAAACAGGAAGAAATAAAATACTCTGAATGACTAGGACATAAGTCTAGTTTTATTAGGAAAAAACAGATGAGGCTTGATTAGAGGATGATGCATGGTAATAAATGGTGTCTTTTATTGAACAATTACTGATGAAATATCGACAGATTTGCAATAAACCTCCAAGTAATAGGAGTAAACTCTTACAGTCTTTCGATATCAGATTCAAGTTCTTGAACTCAACAAGTTTTTGAGTTCCTCCTTTTATCAACAAAGATGAAGATCTAAACATTAAAAGCCCAGTCATATCTAAACTTCCATATTCTTATTTTTGGGGAGATATAAATCATTGTATTGATTTAAGGAGACCATATAAATCATCTTACCCCAAAATTCCCAGACAGTAAAAAAAAAACTAGCGTTCTTGATTGATAAAATAACTTCATTTATTTTCCCTACTGATAAAATACATAGATTCATATTTTGTCCAACCATTTGTTGTTTAACAAAGAGGCCGGGATAGAATCAAAACTATTATTTGCATTAATTTTTTAAAACATTTTTAGGATAATTTATTTCATCAATCAAATTATTGGCCAGCTTAACATTTAGTATACTTAGTGCATCCCCTTACTAATAGCAAGGAACATTTTTACTAATTTTTAACAGTTATTATACATGTATGACTTTGATGTATATACCATGTACATGGTAATGGGCATTGTGGGTAATATGACTCAGAAGATTCTATTTCAGGAATAATTTGACCATGCAGCAGACCAATCTCCTGGCTATGCAGTTAGTGATGACTGATGTATATAATTGCTTACAATATCATAACACGATTCACTTAATTTGAATATCTAGAGAAGACAACATTGATTCAATTCACAAACCATTTGAATCCAGTTTCCACCATAATGAAACAGCAGCAATTATAATCCATGCAAAAGTTCCATCATCTGAAAAAGTTAAACGAAACATTAACAGTGCCTTCATCAATAACTGTCTTGCATATAAATTCCGATATGAATAACCTCTTACTGTCACTTAATTACATTGATCCCAATATCATTACATTAATTTCATCTCAACAAAGATTTGCTTTAATTTTAATTTTATATATTATGTGTAAAAGTAATTGACATTAAAATCCTGCATATTCTCTAACCTTAACCTAACTAAGCCAAGGTTGTATCCACAAAATCAAGGTCAAGTGTATTAATCTCAACCCTTGTGTTTTGCTTGAATCTTTCGATTACATCTGAGTAATTGGGACTTTTTAAAACCTATCAATAAAGTTTCTCGTTAAAATCTTCAGATGAGATGCCAAATGATTACACCTTTGCAAAGTGCTCATGCAAAGAGCTATTTATAGTGCTGGTAATTCTTAATGTGCAATGTCTTCATATTGTCACAGCTAACAAATAAAAGTCTCCTAGCTAATGCTTGCAACAAATAAGTTTTATTTTCTGAAAAAGGGCTTAAACCCTAAACCCTTATTCTTCTTATGCACAACCAGCAGTATTAAGTGGATTAAGGTTTTTATAATATCCATCACAGTAGATTGTTCAATTCCTTGCTTCCGGACCATTAGAGAACTCATGCTGCAGTTACTTTCACAGACTGAGTTAATTCTTTTTATCATACTTTCATGTTTGATACTGAAATCTGATTGGTTTAGACGCAGTTGATAATCCGTTCTATTACCCTCAGCGTTAGCAACATACTTAGCAATGGGTAATACAACAAAATGTTACATGCGCATCAATTATGCATGTACAGTTCGCCGTGGAATTCACATCATTTTTATATAAAAGCAGTAAAAAAATCTCTAAAATTAAGACATTCAGTATAATAAAATAAATAGTGCCTGTTTGGGAGGGTAACAGTTGAAATTGAAACCCCTCGAAAACCATTTTCCTCGGGGTGTCAATTTCAACTGTTACCCTCCCAAACAGGCTCTATTTATATATTGTTATACTTTCATGTTAAATACTGAAATCTGATTGTTTAAGACGCAGTTCATAATGCGTTCTATTACCCTCAGCGTTAGCAACGCACTTAGCAACGGGTAACTTTAAAAAATGTTACATGCGCCAAAATTATGCGCGTACGGTTTGGTGTTAAATTCACGTTATTCCTATATAAAAGCAGTAAAATTTTTTTAAAAATTAAGACTTTCAGTATAACAAAATAAATAGTGCCTGTTTGGGAGGATAACAGTTGAAATTGACCCCCCTCGAAAACCATTGTCAACCTCCGCTTCGCGTCAGTTGACAATGGTTTTCTCGGGGTGTCAATTTCAACTGTTACCCTCCCAAACAGGCTCTATTTATATATTGTTATACTTTCATGTTAAATACTGAAATCTGATTGGTTAAGACGCAGTTGATAATCCGTTCTATTACCCTCAGCGTTAGCAACGCACTTAGCAACGGGTAACATTAAAAATTGTTACATGCACGAAAATTATGCATGTACTACGGTTCGCTGTAGAATTCACGTTATTCCTATATAAAAGCAGTAAAATTTTCTTAAAAATCAAGACATTCAGTATAACAAAATAAATAGTGCCTGTTTGGAAGGATAACAGTTGAAATTGACACCCCTCGAAAACCATTGTCAACCTCCGCCTCGCGTCGGTTGACAATGGTTTTCTCAGGGTGTCAATTTCAACTGTTACCCTCCCAAACAGGCACTATATATATAATGTCACATAAAGAAATTTAATCTATTATATCACTGTTTGCATCTTTAAAACTGATTATGATTAGGAAAAGTAGAATTTTAAGAATGATGAAACATTGAGACCATAAACCCCAACACATCATGCACATAAAATCCCTTTCAAAGAATGTGATAACTTATCAGATATATTTAATGTGTAAATCCATCGAAAAAAGTGTTAGTCGGTCCATTAATGAATTGGCTATATATCCTTCAAACATTTTAATCATAGCATTACTATAGTGCTATCATAAATTTAATCAACCTTTTTTTAAAGGAAACATGAAAAGAAGCAGACTTTTTTCCTCAATAGAGAGAAGAGGACTGCATAGAGATGGGGAAGCCATATGAGAAACCATTAGCTGTCGACAAAAGAAATATCATTACAGTCAATTTATGACATGCTGCTGATGCTTTTCTACAGATGAAATGGATGTTGGACTTCCACAAACAGACATAAAAGGAACAGATAAAGCCTCAAATCTCTAGTCAATTATTGTCCAAGAAACAGATGAATATGGATCAGGACTTAATTAGGCATGATCCCCCTTTTATCGTCTCTGCCATCGGTATCATCATGGGCTGTTGTCTCACTTAAGCAAACAGATATGCAAGAGTTTGTCATTGCCATGAAACCTTATTACTTCAAAGTTACCGACCAATGTTTTCTTCAAGATACCATATGATCTACGACTGTAATTTTTGCAAATTTCAGAAGATTTTGATGGTGAAATAATTGGTTGTTTGTAAGGGCTCCATCACTGAGGCATTGACCTGTCTGGTTCATGGAAATTCAAGTGCATTAGTGCAGTTTAATTAACCCAATTAAGGTTTTGTCTCACTTTTGACCAAGATAAGGATTCCACAGTCTAAAGAAATCCAACATGCACAAAATAATTGTAATTTTTTGCTGTTAAAGCATCTTGTATTTTCCATTTGTGGTTATGGTTATTTAAAAAGGGTAAAAGGGTACTTCTAGGGAGAAAATCAATGCATTTATAGGCGAGCTGGAGGAATGAGTGATTCAACAATCCATGGAAGAACTCGTAAAAGGTGCCCATTTAAGGGTATGTCTTGAAAAAATCTAGATTTAGGGGTGATCGAGATCCAATGGAAGTAATTAAATCAACCAACAATGAAATTTTAAGAAACCTTCTGAACTTCTGAAGGTTTAGCCTTAGTCTTTTTATACCAGCATCACCTTTATATAATTGGTAAACTAAAAGTTGCTCCAATTTGATACAAGATATAAAATGAACAAAGTACTATCAGTTCTCAAACAGGCCATTTCACCTGTATATAAATGAGCTATAAGATATTAATTAACCTTCCTGCTTTGAAATGATGCAATACTCCACCAAAGTAAAGATGTGATATTTATATTTTGAAGCTATATGTAATATGACCATTTCAAGTTCAAAAATCAATTGAAGCAAAGAGGTGATACATGCATTACCAATGCTGTGACTATACACATACTTTCAACTCAAAGTGAAGAGATTCATATTATCTTCGCATCAACTACCACTGAGTGAAAATCGTAATGTCAGCAACTTGATGCAGAGGTAACCCGGGGTAAACATCATTAATTCCAATGAATAATATCTCTTATTTGAAAATTATATGGCAAAAAATACCAAAAGTCTTTCATCTTTGCTCTGAATCTCAGAAATGCATGGTTATACAGAATGCAGGTACCTATGGGATAATTAATAGTACATGTTCTAGCAGTGATTAGACCATCTTTATTTGTGAATAGCACACATGATGATCAACCATTTTATATCATCAGGACAGCTAGTATCTATGATTACCCTTTTCTAGTCTGCAGTGATAAGTATTCCCACATCATCAGGAAATGAAAAAGAATTTCATAAAGACATAAAAAAAACTTGAAAGAGCAAATTTAATCAAGCCTATCCTTGATCTACCATCAAATCACTTTAAATAATACTTTAAAGGCTTTTTGAAGCTGATTAGGTTCTTAATTGGAAGTAAAAATGATTCCAGATCGATTAAAAGCAAAGCTGATTTTAATTAACAGTTCCTAAGTAAAGATCTGTATACACATGCAGTCATGGAAAAGACTTGCAGGCTGATGTGAATTTACCTTCTGCAAATGATCATAGCTCCCAGTCCTAAGTGAACTTACGAATACTTATTAATTAACCTCTCCAAAAGGATCAATACATCACATCACTGGGGGTTTTAACAAAAATACAAAATTTCAAAAGAAGTCCCTTCAAGCAGATGCAAATAAATTGGACTCATGGCATAGCTTTTATTCTATCTTTATTGGGCTTAATTGTTGCTTCTTAGGCATGCTCTGAATTACACATTAAACCCCCCTGGTACACAATTAAATTTCAATTAAGCTGCAGCAATGTAGGTCTAATTAAATTTGTGTACCTGTCACCAATACAGAACAAATGCTCACAATATTTTTAAGTCAAAAGTTTTCTCCCTAAAATTTTACATTAGAGTCTTTTCAAAGTAATCAACTGTGCTTTTCTTCTATACACTACCAAATACACCCATTTATAAGTGTACTTCTATAGTGATCGACTTGCAAATGGGACTTCATTCAACCCCTAAAGAGAATTAACAACTGTGTTTAAAATGGTTTTTAATAACTCTATTTTAGAGCATAAAAGAGTTATTGTTTGTGCATAAATTTGGAACAATGCCAACATTTTAACTTTAATTTTTGCAAGCCAGACTTGCCACATACTTTCCTAAACACCATCATTAAGATACAGGTATGTTTGCATGAATTAAGAGCTATATATTCTTTAGGCATGTCAATATGATATTATTAAAACATAAGGGAGAAAAGACAACCATCTGAATCTCTTTGATTTTCTTTTTAATTCTAAGCTTCAAATATACAGTACTCAGTAAATCTTTGTTCACAGTTCATCAAACATCTAGGCATATATATAAATATATATATCCTTTGACAATTGTGAATACGTAAATACACAAAAAGACCAAATGTTTAAAATGCATTCCTTCACAAAACTAAAAGTCTAAAAACCATTATTTTCTATAATGTTTTCTTTAAACAGCAAGAAGAGCTCAGTGATAGCTTCATGCTGATTATGGGCCCTAATATGTGACTTTGCAAGTCAACAAGGATTGAAGCTGATGTTAATTGCTCAACTACATGCAAGAAAAACATCAGAATGAATCAAAGCAACCAAGAAACCATCATCAATAATAGCATAACCAATACTGGTACTTTAGGTTCCCACTCAACAAATCTTTAAAATTTTTATGAGCGTGGGTTTAAACTGGTAAATAATTTATATTTATTTTGTTTCACTTTTGGAATTAGTATTTATTATCTAAACAGTACTGATTCAGAAGACAAAACCCAAAATAATTAATTACTTGTGATGTATGGCATAAAAATCAACATTTTAAGGTTCCATGCACGAGTCAATTCTATTTATTTATTGGAGGATAATTATTTTTTAGCAATTAACATTTCCAAACCAACATCAGTATCAATGAAAATGTTATTCCATTCACCCAACAGGGAATTTTCTGTAATCAATTCTAGAGAGCCCCTGAAATTATCTTTTGTGAATTGAAGTTCTATGACATTCACACAATTTAATGTTTTTGACACAACGCGTCACATGAATCATTTGTCCTTGCAATTTGTTCCTCCATCTTTGATTGAGATTCATCCAGAAAGTGAAAAGCCTGAACTTTAATTTAACTTAAATGAATAGACATTCAGTCACAATCCATCATCAGTACACTAAAAGATGGAGAAACTGGACAAAATGTCATCAATTTTTATTGTAAGCGGCAAGATAATAATAGAGAAAAACACTGTCAGAAGGCCTAAATTAGCTTTCAATATCGCATCTTAATGAAGCCTTTGGAAGAATAACAATTACCATACGAATCTAAGATGCTTATTATCATCTCAATTGATCACCTAACTTGAAACAAAAGGGAAAAAGGGATGTTTTGGAATTTATTCCCGCAACAAATTCATTTATCTCTGAGACAAGTGGATTTAATACTGCAATACTTTTCAAGGCTTCTCCTGACATTACTAAAGAACAAACATAAGACTTTTAATGGCTCCTTTGATCTTCCATTGATTTCTTAGGGTATTAGAGTTTGCCTTTTTCTCCAATGCATACACTCAAATGATTTAGTAAAAGCATTTCATTTTGTTCTCTAGCTCTCCTTTTGAGAGAATAGAAAATTTATGTGGAATGCCAAACACAGTAACAATTGTGATAAAATGTAAAGTTTTGAAACCTCAATAGTTACAAGTAGTGATGGAATTGCTTGATTTCAATGCCATACATGTATAAACTGTTACACCTTGGCTTTGAAATAAAATATTATTTATTTCCGGTAGTTTGAACATCACACTTGTTTATTAAAAAAACAAAACTATTCAGTTCAGTTCAATCCCCCCCCCCCCCCCCAAAAAAAATAACCACCATATAATGGTACATGAGGTACAAAAAATGGCATATTTACATACATACAATATAGTTGTAAAAGTCAAAAAGTAAATGGGGTAAACAAGCAATTTGATTAAATTTTTGAATTTCTTAATATCATATAGTTATCTGAAGACCAATATTACCTCAATCATGTTATTATGTTCTATTATTGGAGGTTTTTTCCCAATTAGGGTTTGTATATTCAATAATTTATTAAGTCAGTATGTTCCAATTTTATATGACCTTCATTTAATTATTTTAAACATTTTTCACCAGTCTTCCTCCTGGAGTTAAAAACTGATGATCTATAATAGCTGGAACAATTCAAAATCAATAGTCTGTTCTTGCATTGTGGGACTAAAATTGTTTCTCATAGCATTTCATTTCACAATTCAATTTTTTTTTCTCCGATAGTGTTTAAAAACACTTTTAATAAATTTCTCTGCAGCATGCATGTAAATCTATTGTAATGCACAGTTTGACATTTTCTACCAAGCAGCTGGCATGCATGCAGACTCAATTACACAGTGAATGCACATCATTTCAAATTTCATTGCATAATGTAGCCAAAAATACAGGCACAAATAATGTGGAGTACCATTCATATTAATAATTACACTTTAAATTGTTTTCTGAATAAAACATCCACTCCAAAGTTCTCCATTTCACATATAAGTGTGTTAAAAAATATCTAAATTTTTCAAAATGGAATATTTAAGCTATAAACAATTATGTTACATTGTCTTAGGAATTTCAACAGGATATCCTATATTGATGACTTCTATTTAATGCTAAAATAATTAAACAAAGTTATTTGTCTAAAACGTTATCAGACAATATATAAGGCATCTCCCATAAATACTTTCAGTACTTTGATTGAAAGGTTGCAGCAAATATATCACCAGGGAGTTTAAGGTTGTTTTTCCTAATGTAATTCACATACAATCTTAATCCACTGCATATATGCCTGATAATGATAACAAATTATAATTCAATAATTCATAATTTCCCCACAAGTAATCAATTTAAAGTGACAATTAAACAAAACTGGCAGCCCAAATTAGTGTGTATCTTGTCTGACATGACCAACTGTGGGATCTTTGAAAAATGATTTCCATTGGCTGGTTCCTGACTGTGAACAAGGCTAGATCCCATTGATGCCTTTCTGGGGACATTATCCCATAACAGTCAATAGATGAGACCAACTGATACTGCATCTATTCATCCTCAACCACAGGAACTTTTAACATTGGGGAAAACATCTGTTGGAGATTGGCATCATTTGGTCAATTAAGATCAGCCTTTGGATATGGAGGGGTACTGTGTTAATTATCAACTTTACAATACATCACTTCAATGCAGGATATTTCTTGACATAAACGTGTCTTAATAAGTTATTAATGGAAGTTCCATTTTGTCTATATCTCTATATATACATTAATTTCCTATAATATACAATTTTTGCATACAACAACAGGAGCTTGTTTTCTTTATGGAATAAAAAACAAATATCATAACCTTGGTTTGATGAACATTTAAATCCTTTATTTCAAAGTAAAATTAATCAGGATAGTGTATATTGATGCCGTTCCTAACTTAACTCATTATGCAGTGTGTGCAATATGAAGAAGGCTTCAGTTGCCCAGAAGAGATCAAATTTCTGAAAAGGACATACAACAGTATCAACTAAGTATAATCAATTAATCAATCAATCATGTTTTGTAGATACCATCTTTATCACTCCAATAAAGAAATCTGCATGCTCAAATTTGCTTGCTTCAATATATATTAATACTTTGGGTCATTCGGCCCTCTTTTGGAAACTTAAGCAAAACTATGATGGCAAGTGCAAGGGAGCCCTCAAAGAACTGCAAAATTACACTTTGAAAAGGATATATTTAGATGAGTATTTGGGTAAACCTTTTTGCAAAACAAAAATTGTTAGCTAGCATTTACAAAAACAGAAAATATCAGCAAAAATCAACAGCTACATTACAGATCGAGTCGCGCTGATCAATAGCCAAGAACTCTGCCATTAAACCCTACGTCCACAGAAAATTAACTGACATTTCCTAAGGTTAAACTTTCTCCATAAATCTAAGACAACCGTTACTTATTTAAACTGAAAAAACAGCCTCTTTGTTACATAGTGGAAATCTCCACAGCTCCAGCATATATTCTCTGTGTTAATGACTGGTCCAAAAACACCAAATTCCTGTTGTTACAATAATGAACAGGACTCACAATGGCTATGTACAGTCTTTTATTAACATTTTATTTTGGGGAGGGTTGTGTTCAAGTAGTGATTTAATGTTCCTCAGAAGAACTGACACTATCTTTTACTTCTATTTGAGCAAATCAATACAAAACACAAAAATTTCATTGCAAATTCACAATTCAAATCCAACAAATATATTAAAGAGACTTGACTTGGGATCCAGCACAAGAATGTAAAGAAATCAATGAAACTCGTTTAAGATCTGGTACATGCTAACAATTGTGCATACAAACATTGTCATCTTTTAGACAACCTTCTTTGAAAGCATACTTGAAAACAAATCTCAGTTTTTGACATCTATCATGATTTGATTGACAGCTTTATCATCCCTGATTTAAGTCCATGCATAATACATATCTCTCCCTTGAGAAGATCAAAATTCTCAGCCTCTTCACGATATTGTATCCCATTCACTCTTTACATCCTTTCCAAGACACGAATTGGTGGGTGTGTAGTATCAATTTGCTTTCCTCTGACATTCCCCCCATAAATTGTACAATTGGGAGGCATATAACTTTGCACATCCTAATATATCAAGGGTATATTAATCTTGAACGCCTGCCCTATATGCCAATAAAAGCAACAACAAAAAATCCTTCTCAAAATATAACCATATAATTCCAAAATCACTTTCGAGATTGTATTCTATAGATGTTTTGTGAAACAAATTGATACTGGCATAGAAGATCAAAACAGTAAGTCAAATCTGTGAACACGTGCACATTTCTTTACAAAGATAAGAAATGAAAATTGTTGGGATTTGAACAAGCTACCATGCATTGACCTGAAGGTCTAATGGAAAAATTTAAAATTTTCAACACCCCTAATAATATCAACTCTGGATTTCCCAGGTAGGAATTATTGCTTTATGGGATACTTTAGGACTTTGATTACAGAATTACATTAGCACATAAGATTATTATTCTCTAAAAGACCTTAATATCCATTATTACCCTAGTAAATGAAAAAGAAAGTGTGACAAGCAAAAGCTCTACGAGATATTAGTTCAAGTTTATTAGACATGGGTTAACAATGAGACCACAATATCACTGTTTGTATTTGCTCTGTCTGCTGACTTGCAAGCCTCCACAAATATTATTATTCCATTTTCTCCTATTAACACACCTGAGATGTAAACAATGAAGGTTGGCCTATCCAGTAGCCCCAATAATTCAGCTGCGCTGGGGAATACATGAAAATTAATTGCGCAGAAAGAACTAATGCAGTCAGTTTACAACTGCCTGGCAACCAAAAAATGAGTCTGTTCTGAGAACGGGAGACTGGAGAATTCCCAGGAGAGTGCTGGGGGACTCAGAAACGGCCTGTTTTATGATAGATCATTCTCAATCAGGTGGAGATTTATAGCTCACCTAACACTAATGATAGCAACATCACCAATCAATAAAAAGAAAACAGGAGTGTTGGAACCCACTCAAAAAATCCCATTCCTATTCTAAATAAAGAACTATAATGATCATTTGAAACTTTTCTTCATTGCATGCATGCTAAATACAGCTATATAGACATATTCTATACATGTCACATATATACCAACAAGTATTTGAGCCTGCACTCCCAGCTTGAAAATCAACAATTTTGTTAGCTGTATGTACAACATAATTAAAACTCACTTGAAACTTTTCTTCATTGCATGCATGCTAAATACATGCAGCTAGACATAATTTCTATACATGTTGTCTCAGTATTTGAGTAGTATTTGAACCTACATTCCCAGCTTGAAAATCAACAATTTTGTTAGCTTGTTAGCTGTAATTGTACAACATAATTAAAACTCACTTAATATGCCAAATTTTAACATTTGCATATCAACAATAGATCTTCCAAAAATATTGCATTTATTTAAAACTATTGTTTGCATTTTAAGTGAAAACTGTTTTGTCCTTATTTGTTGCAATGTTCAATATTTAGGATTCTCGTTTGAATTAAATTAACAAATAATAATTCTAGGCCATATTCTATTTTAATGTTCTCTAAACTTGTATACTGTAAATTTCTAATTGTTGAGGCAAATTAATATTTTCACTATCTAAGAATCAATTTTGATATTTATAATGCCAAGTTATATAAATTAAATTTATAGAAGAAGTCTCTATAATGTGGAATTGAAATTTTTCCTCTAAATTTCTTATTATAAATATGTACAAGTTATTTTACCAATTTGTTTTTTATATCAATAAACTTGGACTTCAAATTGTGACTCCCCAAAATTAAGAACACACCTAAAAAAAGTTATCTACAACAGTTTATAGACCATTGCAGACCATTTTTTTTTGGTAAGTCTGACAATCTGCAATTCCGACACTCCCTTTGAATCATTCCATAGCCTTTACATTTCTGTTGTCCCTACAAATTTCAAAACATGGGAGCATAATGCAATTTTGAAGAGTTAATTGCTTTTCTATTGATAAACACATTTAGTAATCAATCAAACTTGCATCAGCATCAACAGATAACAAAATCCAATCACTCAGTCTATTTGTACATTTTTTTCCCTTAATTGAAGTAATGTGTTTCACTGGGAAATCATTTGGTCATTTCTACAGGGAAGTCTGGGGCTGACACAAAAACAGCACTGCATTAGATGTAGATTCTACAAGGTCTATTTGATAAACTACAAGACAACAACCTTTTCTTTTTTTCTTTCTCATTTTTTTTGGGGGGGGGGGGGTTGTTGTTGTTGTTTTTGTTGTTGTCTTTTGTTAAAACATGAAATACATGCAATCTCAATTATTCACACGAAATATCAATTCATCTGTCAGTGTGTATACAAATGCAGAATATTCATGAAAATATTTGATTCAGCGATGGCCATGGGCAATAGATAATTTACTCTGAATTTTTTTTCCGTCATATTAAAGACAAACAGATCATGATTATCTTGTATCTGCCAGCTCCAATATAGGATAGATGATAATAAATATTCAATTTGCCCAAAAGTCTACTGATTATACAGACCCTGAAACGTGCTACTACACCTCTAAAACGAACCGTACCGTTCCGTGCAAGAAACGAACCGTACCGTTCACAAAACGAACCGTACCGTTCACAAAGCGTACCGTACCGTTCACAAAACGAACCGTACCGTTCACAAAGCGAACCGTACCGTTCACAAAGCGAACCGTACCGTGCAAAAAGCGTGCAAGATAATTCATGCAAGACCCGCCTCCAGACGGACAAAAAAGCGTACCGTACCGTGCAATAAGCGTGCAACTTCCATATATGGCTTATTGACCTAATGTCTTTCGATGAATACGGACGGAGATTATCGCTGACCAGATAAGTTCAATATTTTGCTAGATTTTTTATACGGGATTAGATAACACATACTAAGATTTAAAACTGTTATTCTTATTAAAACAGTCACAAAAATATTTCCTTTTTTACACCGTAACCATTTCTTTGTTTTTCGACAAAACTTGCATCGCCGATTTCTTAAACATTGTAAACTATTAACGTTCACACAATCCGTGGTTATACTATTTTGATTTTTTTTATGAAATGTTTGAAACATTGGGTACATACTGGACTTTACATAGCTTTAAGTGATTCGAGAGAGAGAGAGAGAGAGAGAGAGAGAGAGAGAGAGAGAGAGAGAGAGAGAGGGGGGGAGAGAGAAAGAGATATCTCGTTACCCGAAACGTTAGAAAAGTAGCGTTTGTTTAGAAATATATATATACACTATGGCTAAACAAGGTTGAAATATATCTATATATAATTTTATATCCTTTTTAAATTAAAAAAAAATGTCGACTTAAGTTACGCAGACCCAGAAAATGTAAATGACAACCACATATTACCGGTCACTCGAGTGATTTGTTCTTGAGCTATTTATGTACCAATAAATAAACAAAAAATCACTCATACATGTATGATGAATTGTAAATAAATACATGTACAAAATCTTAATGCATTAAATGCAAGCATTGAACGGAAAAAAGTACACGCATTCCATAAAATAACTTTCAACTTTATATCCCGCATAGCTGGTAATGGCGTCGTGATTTCACATGAACAAAAATCACTCGTGCGAAACACGTGTACAGAAGCTGATCTTTGGTTCTATACACAACAGGTGTTATCGTCTTTCTTTGGTTTTTAGCACAACTAACTCTGTATATTTGGACGCTTAAATAGGTGTACACGAGATGCCGGTATTCACACCTTTCCACGGGCACCTGTTAGGTTACTCATCACAATCTGTCGTGTGTATAGTCTGAATATATCTTACTTCTACTTTGTTAGTTTCATGGCTTTTCTTAATCTCTAAAAAACAAAAGAACCGTCTGTAGAAATGGACACAAACAACTACACGAAAGACTATCGGCGCGTGGATCCGTGGAACAATTCAGCGACTCTATACATGCGGGATTTTCACATATTGCGATAAAAATATCATTTACCGGGTACATTAATGTACCAAAAAAATGATTAATTAAATCATAAATAGTTGAATGAGATAACAAGTACATGTAAGCACAAACACAGCTCTTTTAAAATTTATTTTCAATCTTATATGTGTGATGTGAAATAGCGTTGAAATTTTAACCGTCGAGATCAATCTATATGTACATCGTCCGCTGTGCAAACTTTTAGTCATTGTGTTGAAATCGTTGTGAAAACCATGAGTCTAAAATAAATGAATTCAATTCATACAAATAAAAATCTAATAATTCCAAATGGTTTGCACACAATCACATACACCCTCAGAGAGAGAGAGAGAGAGAGAGAGAGAGAGAGAGAGAGACTTGTGTGTTGATTATAATACTTAAATTAAAATTTTATCACTGAACTTTATTATTTAAAATATCGCTTTAGGTTTCTATAGTTGGTCATTTGAGCGGGATTTTATCTCAGGACTCCACGTGCTTCGCCTGTCAATCAGTTTAAGTATAACAATTCAGATCAAGCCACGCGCCGCGTGCTACTTGGCTCCTCCTATATGGCTAGAAGAAAATTATCGAATGAAACGTTTTTGTTTATGTTTTCTTATATCCCTATTGAAAAGAGTGTTCCTATTTTAAATTATTCAACAATAATTTCTCTCCGATTTCATGATTATAATTCATGTACTGGCGACCAGAGTCGTTTTCCCTCGCTGTCGTATTATTTTTGTTACTAGATAAATTCTTATATATTCATAACTTTTAACATTCATTTGTTGATTACCGGGTATTTTTTCGTGTCCTGTTTACAACAAGTATGTGTGTAAAAAGGTAAATAAAATACTAGAGCAAAGCTCGTTGCAAAGCAACGAGTGGGTTTTCCGCTAATGTCGAAAGCAACGCTAGAAGTACGTCTAAGAAGCAGAGTTCTTAATCTAGTAACAAAGAAACCTAAGTACAAAAAGATAAAAAAAAATCGAATGATTCTTGGTACAACTTAACATGATCCGAATGTTTTTAAGTACGACTTAACCAAAAACCCTTAACCATTTCAAGAACGACTTAACAAAAAAAACCAATGTGTTTAAGTACGACTTAACAAATTTGACCTCATTTTAGGTACAAGTTTACTTTACCTTGAACTAACATCTTTTTTCTTAACCCAGAATGCAAAATTAAAATTTATGTAAAAAATCAATTTTGTTTAAAACATAATTCTGAGCAACTTTTCCTCTTCACCTCTTTTCAAAAGGTTGACCTTTCGTACTGTGTGCTCGTTGCGTCATTAATTGTCAGAAACTTATCGATGTTAAGTTTACTTTACTGTACTTCTGTGAATATTTTCTATGTAAAATTACTATGAACCAGACAACATTGAAATGGTGAACATTTCAAAGGGCCCCGCTTATGTTATTTCAGAGAATTCTGCTTTGACCTTGACCTATAACTTGAAATTTTTCCAGCTATCATAGAACTTTTAATTCAATTTCATTCCCCCTAACATACATGCATTTTTGTTCAATCTGACCAAGATTAAGCATATTTGGAAAATAATCTACTATTTAAAACTAATTTTAAAAAGATCTGCTATGACCTTCACATTGACAGACTTGGTTCAAGGTCACTGCACGCCATTAACCAATAAACTCTGTAAAGGTAAAATATTAGCCAAATAAGGGCTAAAAGGAGAGTATATCTATGCTCTTAAAATATGGATTTTTGTGTGATCTGATATGACCTTGACTCTTCATCTACAAATATCATTCGAGGTCATTGCATATATTTTGAACAAAGGTATCATGTGGGTAAAGTATGAGGCTGAATGGAGCAAAGGGAGAGAAGATATACTCCGGACAAGGATTTTTAAAAATATAATTCTGATATGACCTTCACAGTTTCTTTTCACTGAAAATAGGTTCAAGGTCACTACACACCCTTTCACCCTTTACTCAAAAGCTCTGCTTATGTGAAGTCTGAGCCAAATAGGGGTTAGTAGAAATTATATATGCTCTCAAAAAAGGATTTTTGCATGATCCGATATGATCTTCACCCGTTACCTAGAAATTTCATGCAAGGTCACTGCACATCGTTTAACCATAGAGACACTCTGTGAGTATTAGCCAGATTGGACCAAAGGGAAAAAAGATATGCCCCAGACAAGGATTTTATATATATAATTCTGCTATGACCTTAACCTTATACCTAAAAACATGGTTCAAGGTCACCGCACATCCTTCAACCAAAGGAACCCTGTGGATGAGGTATGAGCCAGATTGGGCCAAGGGGAGAGAAGCTATGCTCCTGTCAAGCCATCTCGGATGGACAGACCGACAAATTGATCACTAGAAGGCGCCCGCATAAACATGCCTTTTTATCTAAAATAGTATCCATGCTATCTGCCCATGGTGAATAGTCATCAAAACCATTCATTAGCAGAATTTGATTTCCCTCCTTTTTAAGGTGGTATGGGACATCTGTCGATATTAATGTGGATTAAAGTACTATATAATTGAAAACTTTTCACCGGTTTAGAATTTTCAAATTTTACAATATTTAACCAAAAAATAGCTTTTAAAAATATTTGAAAAGGTAAAAATTGTAAAAACCCCAGCGGGATTCGAACTCATGACTTACAGGTTCCTAGTAAACCCTCTAACCCACTGTGCTAAGGAGTTAGGTGACCATTTTTGAGAAGAAACTTCATGTACTTATATAATTACACTTTATTTTATTGTTTATTTCGATAAACAATACGTCACAACATAGAAGTGTCCCATATCACCTTAAACTCGGAACACCTCTGACCTAATAAGATCGCCGCATTAAATACAAAGTTTAATTTAACTCTAATTTGTTTATCATCAAGAAATTCTGCATCGCTGACAAATAAAGTTTTCTTCTGTATAATGAAATACCAATTAACTGACTATTTGGACAATAGCAAGTTTATTGTCCTATTCCACAGCAACTATTTCCCTTGGCTTTGCCTCATTAAATATTTGCTGTCTTGGGGGACAATAAACTTGCTATTGTCCTCATACCCAGTAAATACTAAATAGGCATATAATATCCCATCCACCTACATTTCATGTTATATAACCTCCCGTTTGTAACCTTCAATTTCACTGTAAAGTCAACATATCTGTCATAGCCGCAAGTTTCACAGTTTATTTCTGCTTCTCATGTACTTAAAATTAGGGGCCTTAATATTGCTTACCAATTCCAACAAGAGACATCCCTCTAACTATTGATAATCATTAAAATTCATTTCATGAATCTACACAACAATGATAAACCTTCAAGTACAGTCACTCTCAATTTTACAAAAATATTGACGGTACTTTATCCGAAACTGTTCCTTGTATCTTTAACTTAGTACACTAACATTTTTATGAAAAGACGGTTTGTCTTAGAATAAGAAAGCTAATGCAATTCTGAGAAAAAGAATACCACATATTGCCAATTCCATTGAGGTTTAATAAAAATATGGCCATTTAAGTGAACCCACCATTTCCAATTCCCTTTAGTAAACACAGATTTACAGGGTTCTCCATAGTAAAACATCTTTATCTGACCTTTTAGAGGTCAACTTTTGTTCAACCACCTTTAAAAAGAAACCTTATTCAATACAACATATGCCTACATGATATAATCATGATAAAAGCTTCACATCATAGAAATACCCTTACATGTATACCCCCCCACCCCCCAATCTTTTGATTTTCATAAAAAGTCATGGTTTGAAATGTTTTACCTAATTTTATGAAACATGTGGCAATTTCCTTGAGTCATTTCTCACACATATTTGAAAACAATCATCAATGATCCTAAAATGTGATCTTTATTTGTTTATTGTATGATCTGTACCATTTTAATTAACAAATAGACAGCTGTCCTGCTTGTGATTTCTTGTTTTCATGAAAAAAGTAAGCTAACAATCATATTTAATGAATATCTAATCTATTCTGATTTCTAGTCTTCTTCTAACCATGCTAAAACAGTAAGTTACAACCTACAAGTTAGACATCTGCCTTAAATTAGAATTAAATTCAAACACACCCAGGTAGCTGGAGACAGTGTTGATTTCAATGAAAAATGTTCAAATTTGACATGTTTTTCTACTTTTTTATGCATATATACCTTAGAAAGGTAGAAATAGGTTGTTTCTTGTTCATTTCAAAAGTAATTATCATAGCAGATGTTATTTCAAAGTCAAATGTACATTTACATATCCTACATGTAATCTTAATGCAGACAATTAAATAGAGGGGGGGGGGTTCAATTATGTAAACACATCTAAATATCTTTATGAAATAAAAAATAAAGGAAACATAATTGTATACTTTAATTGAAAAACAAGTTTTCACAGCAATTATGAATTTCTTTAAACAGCCTTAATTTTGTTTTCATAATTTCTTATCAAACACAAACCACAACATGGCATGATGCTTTCTTCAAGTTCCATTATTGTTCATGCATTATCGGATTTAATTTGAATTACCAGTAAATAGTCTGTAGAAAACAAGGAATATGCATGTGGATAGAGGTGACAGGTTAATCTCAGGAGCTGACCCACAAGAATCAACAGGTACCGGTAAAAGCCATGTGGTAACAAGAGTCTGTTTTGAGCTGAAATAAATAAAAAAAATAATTAGCTGTGTTTACATACATGTACTAGTAATAGCTGTGTTTACATTAACATATGCATAGTATTTCTGTAAAAAATACACTGACCATGCAGTGAAATAAGTATGACATATCCCAATACATGACATAACATTTAGGCAGTACAAGATCAAAAATTTGCATATCAAGTCATAATACTGCCTTAAAATCTCTGAAAAATGGGAAAAGCTCATCTACAGATATGATAGCAAATGAAATGTTAAAACATGGAGGTTATTTAATGTTAAATTCTTTGGGAAAATTGTTTAATTTTATACTAAATTCTGGTACATTTCCTCAAAGTTGGAATGAGAGTTATTTAGTTTTGTTACATAAATCTGGAAATAGGCTTGACCCTAGCAATTACAGAGGTATATCAATTACCTCAAATCTTGGAAAACTTTTCAATAGAATAATACATACTAGGTTACTTGAATTTGTAAAGTCCATGTCACTTATAAGTGAAAATCAAATTGGCTTCAAAGAAAACTGTAGAACATCAGACCACTTGTTCTCTATAAAAACTATCATTGACCATTATAAAAGTAAAAAAGTATATGCTGCTTTCATTGACCTTAGAAAAGCATTTGACACTGTATGGAGAGAAGGTTTATTTTATAAGCTCCTTAACTCTAATATTTCTCAAAAATTATTTAATATTCTTTTTTCCATGTACAGCAACACAACCAGTAGGATAAAATTTTCTGATGGGTTAGGTAAAATATTTAACTCTGAATGTGGTGTCAAACAAGGGGATGTTCTTAGCCCTACACTTTTCAATATATTTATTGATGGTATTGTCAGTGACTAATCTCAATGTAAACTGTCTGCTTTATGCTGATGATATTGTTATTTTATCAGAGAGCAAAAGTGGTTTAAAAACTAGTTTAGATATTCTTTACAACTATTGTTCAAATTGGAAATTACAAGTCAATGTTGATAAATCTAAAATCATGGTTTTTAACTCAAATAGTAAACATCAAAGCATCAATTTCACTTTCAATGGAAATATTATGCAAGTTGTATCAAAATACTGTTATTTGGGTATTGTATTGAAAAGTAATGGGAAGTTTAATTTAGCAACATCTGTGCTTGTTGAAAAGGCCAGAAAAGCATATTTTAAAATGAAAAAAATAATTGGTATTGATAATCCATGTAAGCTCTTAGAAAAACTTTTTGATTCTATTGTACTTCCTGTACTTCTTTATTGTTGTGAAATATGGGGAGTGGATCTCTCATTGAAAGATATTTCAGTTATCGAAAAATTTCATGTAAAATTTCTTAAAGATATACTTGGATTACATTGCAAAGCATCTAATGCTGGTTGTTTGGCAGAATTAAACAGGTTACCACTTTGGTCTAAAATCTCATTCTCAAGCATTGAATATTGGAATCACTTGATAACATCTAATTCTTTGGCATTTAAATAATATCAGGGAACGATCAATTCCAATTCCTGGACTAAGAAAATTTATGGCATCCTAGACAATTTGGGATTCTCAAACATTAGTAATTATAAAAGCACAATCCAACACTTTTTACCAAACATAAAGCAAAGAATCATTGACCAATGTATCCAAGAGCAATCATCAAAAATTTTTAGTTCAGAAAAACTTTCATTTTTTCAAAAATTATATATGAGAAAAAGAAGTCCTTATGTTGATATACTCAGGAAAAGATCTGAGAGATCCTCTATTAGTAGAATAAGATTAAGTGCACATAAACTTGCAATTGAAAGTGGTAGATATAATGCCACAATTAGGAATGAAAGATATTGTAATGCTTGTAAAACTGGTGCAATTGAAGATGAAACTCATTTTCTTTTTCAATGTAAAGCCTATTCTCATCTAAGGAACAGCTATTTTAGTAATTTTTATAAGATAAGTAAAATAAATATTGCCAATAACTTGGACAAAGAAAGATACATTTTACATGTATGTTTAAATAGTGAAATACATACTATTTTAAATATTACTGTTAAATTCATTAATGACTGCTTTGAACACAGATGTCAATTAGTCTAAGGAAATGTTAAACTGATCTATATAGATCAGTAAAAATATATATACTGTACATGCAACTATTGTAAACATACAATGATGTTCTTATATATTCAATGGGCCTTTGCCAATTATTGTAATTGTGTTTGTGCCAATAAAATATTTGTATTTGTATTTGTATAATATTACAAAAATTTTCATAGGTATAAACACTTATCAAATTGAGAAAGAGAGAGAGAGAGTTTATTACCGTACTTGTAGTGCAACAGTCAATATTTCAATTCGTAAACTACAAACGTATATTACCCACCGAACAGCGTCAAAGTACATGTACTGGTATTAGCTTCTGGCATACCATTTTTTATCAATTCTACTGTGTATTTTTTGTTTGCAAATAAATTTAGCGAGGGTTTTTGTTTATTTTCTTATAAATTACATGTTTTAAAAACAATACTACGTGTAATAAGCATAAAACATGTATGAGTAAACTTAATGAAGAATTTTTAATAGATTATTTTTCAAAGAATGTGGTACATTACATGTATGTCAATCTTTATAAAACTAGCGTATATTTCGTGCGCCATAAATTGCAAGTTTTTTGTAAATAACATTTACTTGCATGATAGGTATATATGGTCTAACCAAAATTTTCTTCATAAAGCTACAGCTGTATGTACCACATATATGTTTTGTCACAAGTATACATTTTAAAAAAAAATACCCAAATTCCAACAGTTTAAATAAACTCAACTCATTCTCTGATAAGTTCATTGTGTTTTGTGCGTGCATATCTTATTTGTCTGCTGCAACAGCAGCCAATCAGCGGTAAGCTGAATCCACAAAAAGAAAGTTTGTGTTTTAGGAGCGGGTAAATTGTTTATGCGACACTGTCAAGAAAACCACACCAAATAATAACAAGAAACATAAATATTCACTTAAATGTATTCTGTTGTAAAGTAAAGGTTTTTAACACTTATTGCATCTTGCAAAACATGTGATGACCTTAATCATCTGTCATATATCTGATATACATGTATATGTAAAAGATGAAAGACATAACGACGGAACAAAGTGGGATTCGAACCTGGCCCTCTGAATCTCTAGTCAAGTGCTCTACCAACTGAGCTACATGTATCTGGCACCGGTATTCAAACCAGTCTGACCGTCACATTCCTCCCCCTTAAATGATCTTCACCCTCGAAGATCATCCCTGGCAGGATCGAGTTAACCTGTTAGTTCCAGGGGTTGGTCACAACACCAATATTGTAACAGGATGGGAGAAATAATGAAGGGATTTGAACCTGGGCCCCCTGAATCTCTAGTCAGGTGCTCTACCAACTGAGCTATCTGGCACTGGTACTCAAACCGGTCTGATCGTCACATATATAAAGAATTATTTTAAACAATGTTGTTCAATTAAAAATAACACTCGCAACCTTCAGTTTTTGTCTGTAATTAATCAATATTGGCGTGCGATCAGTTCTCGCTGAGTACCATTTCTCACCAGTGCATTGTTACGTCATTTTATCAACACATAAAATTATATACGAAAATATGATGTAACAGTGCACCAGCGAGAAATGGTCCTCGGCGAGAACTGCTCGCACGCCAGTACTGCCAGTAGTCAGATTAAAAAAAGAGAATAAAAAATTACATTTAAAACATTAACAAGGACAATTTAAGTACACATCATAACTGCTAAACAAGAAAAATTATGTGAACTGGTAGAATGGTAGGCATAGTTCTAACTTGTAACCTACATGTACAAGTACATGTACCGGGTACCCGTTGGTCTGCTAAACTTCTTTAATGATACAATGATCGGCATCATAAAGATATTAAAGTCATGTTTTAACTCTGAAGTCTGAAGTATACAATTTTATTTACTTGAAGTTATGTCTACAGGGTATTCATGACTACATTTGGAGTCCTCTGCACAAGAATATATGATATGTTTCTAATTAGACCCTGCTTTGAATTTTGAGTTGAAAATTTACAATCTGTTATTTTTTTAAATAGATAAATTCAGTCACCCTTTCCAGTCCCCCATGAACCTCGAGCGAGTCTAAACACCCATGAAACATGTAAAAATTACACGTTAGTAAACAAACACCCACACCATAACAAAAACATCTAACAGTGTGCACGTACTTACATGTACATCTATACTATATACTAAATTTTAACCAGTTAACAAGAAACTTTAAAAGGAGTAAAAGCCTCACCTTCTTCAGTAACATCCACATAAATCACACACTTTAATGTCCATCTTTTCTCCTTTATTACTCGTAGCTTATCAACGGCTGATCGTCGACAGAAGTGTGGCTGTCAGAATTTCCTCGTAAACGATTCACACGAGAAAAATATCCTCCTTAAACAAATATGTAGTATTGTTCCCTGTGCATGTTCATATGTTTCACAGCAAATTGAAAATGCATGTGTACACCGAAAGAATACACAACTTCTCTTCTGCATTACGGCTCTCTCTTTTCTACAATGCCGTTCGTTACTGTTTACATTCGGCGCGCGCGCGCGCGGAGGTCACAAACAGGGGCGCCCCGACAAATAGTTGCACATAGAACGTTTAAATAATGTGTGTTCATTGAATTCATAAATGATATAGATGAAAAAAATGAAATTGAATCACAACAATTTATCTAAGACGCAACACAACGTAATGCAGTAAATGCCTGGGCCTTAATGTGGCATTTGTTCGCTTGTGTGTCTATGTAGACATATTAACTCGTTCATGTACGATTCTCACATATTTGTTTTATGAAATTTGAAACAAAATATAGGACAGAACTTGTTTAATTTGATACCAAATGACATTATTTAATATATTAACAATAACTAAATTAATTTTTTTTCATAAAATGATAACGATTTTTGCTATCAGAAAAATACGTGTATGAGCTGCTGACCCCTAATTATAGGGGCCAGCCCTTTTTTCTTAATTTTAAATGAAAGCTCTCGTTATTCTAAACAACTTTTGTTCTATATGTATTAACAAAATATTTTTAGTTTAAAGGTTATAATACAAAAAACAACAAAATTTCAGCCCCGAAAAAATCTTAAACTTTGGCAACAAATAGCTCAAAAACTAACAAAGAAATTACCAAAATTTTCATGCCAGCAAAATTATAAAATGTTACCGACAATTTCGCCAAATTTCATGCATCTATCATCTGTAGTTTCCGAGATCAACTCTGGACAAAAGACCCCCCAATTTTCAATTAAAGGGCAATAAATCATAACCGGAAGTGAATTTTAAAAATTTGAAAAAAACGTCTAGAGATATTAATATCATCTACATACCCTGAAAGTTTCATAGCAATCAGACAAAAAATGTTCGAGAAATCTCGTGCACAAAATTTGCGGGAAAAAAAAAAAATAATAATAAGAAACAGTAGAATAACAGAAGGGTTTTCCGTTGAAAAACGGAAAACCCTAATAAACAGGTTAGTCAGCATTTGTAAAACGTCAGCTTAATCGCATGCATACAGTGAAGAGCGGACACTTGTTCAACAGAATGATAAATATCGCCATTATATAAATAAAAGTTATTGACTTGTTGTGTATATCCAGTTGTGTACATATCGTATGAATTATGTTACATGAACATGTATAGTTTAACGGAAAAACAAAAACTAATAGTCATATTTTGACTATACACGCGATCTTAGTTCAGATAAGAGAGGCGATGACGGGTTAGATGTAGGTATGATCTATGTATACAAACAAGTGCAGAAAATCATAGAATTAATATTTAAATGAATAAAAATTCGTGTCAAAAAACTATATAACAGTTGATTTCAAGATTTCTTATCTATCCATTAATTTTACATCGTCTATTCACTAAGGCAATCGGCGATCGGCAATAGTACTGCAGTAGTACGCAATAAAGAATGATCATACGAATTATGAATAATAAAAACTAGCCGAGAATGAAGACAACGATAAAGGAAACTAAACTAAAAAAATATCGGAATAAAGTCGGGGCAATTTGTTATAGCAATTTTAAATGGATTAGAAGTATTTAATGACTTCAACTCAAGTACATGTATAGAAATAAAAACTCAAGATGCTCTGTAAAATTATCGACAGCTCGCTGAATTAACAAAAATATATCGGATTAAAGTCAAACAGTTCTTTTAATCTATCTGAATGATTACATTAATCTAAATTAAATACTAATAATAACAGACTGATCAAAATTAAAATTACCCCCGCTTCCCAGTTGTCACCAAGTACACGATTCACGCAACGTATCAAAAACGGGGGAACGGATGGACGTTCTGATTTTAAATAGATCGATTGAAATTCTTTTGTAATATATCATATAAAAAAAGAAAAATTCTTGTCATAATTACCACCTTGCTGAAGTAGATCGGGCAAAAACTAAACAAAATTATATGGAGAAAAATCAAAGCGTTCAGGCCACGCCTACCTCATTAATAAAGCGCGCAAACCGTTCACAAAGCGTGCAGCTATTTTTAGCAAAGCGTACCGTGCAAGAAGCGAACCGTTCCGTTCACAAAGCGTACCGTACCGTTCACAAAGCGAACCGTACCGTTCACAAAACGAACCGTACCGTTCACAAAGCGAACCGTACCGTTCATAAAGCGTAACGAACCGAACCGTGCAACTGGTGTAGTAGCACGTTTCAGGGTCTGTACCAACTCTGTGTTCTTGACACAGACATCCTGCTCATAAACTACTAGATGCATGTCGGCAATGTAAAATGCAGATCCATAAAACAAAGGTACTAGCAAGGACGCGGGACATCGGAATAATTCTGTATTACATCACCTGCTGCTGCATACAATGGCTCATCCTGAACCGACTGACTTTATTTGATCCTCATTTTTTGTCATTGGTAATTAAAATATCTACAATAAGACTACAGGATATATAATGTTTTTTATGCTCATATTGGTTAAAGACGCAAAGATGATACCAGTGAATTCACAGAGACTCTAACCTTGGTCTTTAGTAACATATGCAATGTCACTGCAAGGGATTATATGCAAGTGATAATTCAAGATCATCCATTGATAGTTAAAGATCATGGTGCAATTTTCCACTGTCAGTGTACAAAATAATTCATTAGACTGCTACTGAATTTCATTGGATTATCCAATTGTCATGGTTCAAATGAAATTTTCAGATTCATGTCCTGAAAGAATTCTGTAGCAAATTTCTATAATGCCAAGTATCTCTAACCAAGTTACATGCAGACATCATACTGGTATATATAAGTACCAGTATTGATCCTGATGCACAAATTGACAGCGGATTGAACAATGATCAATGGTGAGAAAATCAAACCAAACATAAACACAAATGTAATTTGGTTAAAAGATTCAAACTTAAATATTTCAAACACTACACACTCTTTCAATTGCTTACATCTCTATACATCATATACAAACACCAATTAAAACATGAGATTTTTTAAAACATCCCATTTCTAGAATTAATAATGAATAAAAATTGATAAACATATTATGCAATCTTCTGTATTTTGAGTGGGATTCAATTTGTTTACATGGGAAAAGCTCTAGCCTGCTGCTTGAAAAATGCCAGTACAGTCTAACCTCCATGCAATGACACCTCCGTAATCCTTTTCACTCTCTATTCTGATCCACAATCTCAATAATTTTTACATAGTCTAATGATTTAACCAATCTGACATGTCCAATTCATCAATAAGCTCTCATATTCTAACTAAAGTATGCCGTTGGCTTAAACAGGTTTCACTGTACAGCATACAGTTATTTGTGAACAAGGTTATTCTCTCTATAAGAAAGTAAGATCTGGCTTTCCTCCACTCTTTAAAGATAGGTGAAGGCTATGACTGTCTGTCTATGGACATATATAAAAGAAACAGATCTGAACAATTTGTTCACTTTTTATTAAATCATTGCAGTAAATCAACATCTAAGATTATCCTCATCCACATCATTTATTTGTACATGATTATTTTAGTCCCTGTTTAAGTTTTTGCTCTATTCATTCCCATTGCAAGAAATCAAATCTGGGCTAATTCAACATAAGGTATACTTATCTTTATAAAAGATTAAAGAAAACAATTAAAGATACAGTTTTACACATTTATAATAATTACCTTTTTTAAAAGTGTGATTTTAAAAAAAATGTCAGAACAAGAGAGTAAACTAAACCTGCACAAATAAACTTACTATTATTGTCAAACTTCATTATCTATAACTAAATGGGACTGTTTAATAAAATCTTCAAAATATCCAAGTATTTGAGATATCAAGGGTATTTAAATACTTTAAAAATATGTGGTTGGGACTTGCAAATCACTTCCACATATCCAATGTATTCGAGATATCAGTGTTTGAAATATCGAAGTTCAACTGTACTTCAATTTGAAAATATAAGGGATCAATACTATATACTGTAATACATGTATATATAACTGGCACTGGGTTTAACAAGTCTACATAAAAATCTGAGCAGACAATGACCAAAAGCATCAAACCCCATGATACTCCAAAAACTGTCTGTTTTGCAGACCTGAGGTCAATATCTTCTGACTGGAGCATACATCTAAACAGGTTATTCAGTGCCCACGGGATTTATACACAACTTTGGAAACCATTTCTCCAGCATATTGCATCTTGATATCAATCAGATATAATGTTTTACAGATGCATATAAATTACAGATACATATAAATCCGCCTTTTTATGAATGAGCTTGTATTACTCTAAATCAGACTTACACAGTTTCATTACGAATCTGCATCTTTGCTCCGGAATCCAATTTGGATAACCAATCATAGAATCTGACAAATCTGTATGATTTTTTGTTGCATTTCATCACTTATAGACAGTAAAATATCAGATGACCATCTCATTGGACAAGCCATTGATTCTGCCTGGCTGCTTGATATTTCATGAATAGTTGATCACAAGATCATCTCAGGGCACAGCGGAGATCAATTTCTGCCAAAAGAAACCTTCAGTCTCCATTGACATGCCACTTAATCTCTGGACCGTTTCTTGTGATTGCCCGACCATCTGAGCTGGACTTGTCCATTGCCAGGCAGACAAGAACTTAAATGATATTAATTGGTCAACATAAGCCGTGTTTCTTCAGACAGTGACAGCAATCTCCAAACTCCATTAGAAAGGAGACAACATGAATCCAAGAGGTCCTCAAAGCAGTTAAAGAGAACAAAACATTCAAGAGAGGATGATTCAATTTACACTTTGGGGTGATTTCTTTGGGAAACTTGCAATTTTCACAAGAGATTATATATTGATGTTACTAAACTTCCTTACAGAAGCCATCAAAGCTGTTTTTCCTGTTGGTACATTTTAAAGTTTAGATATGACAATCATTAGTTCATTGTCATTATCAATGTCAAATCACTTAAAGAAAAGTTGTTTTGATTATTTCCTACTTGACGATTCTCCTTCTAGGATGGTTGAAGTAAAAGAAAGTTATGACTTAAAATTGTGACTGTTCATTATCAAGTTCATTTCCCTTCCCAAAGTCATTATATGACAAATCATTTGATTGGCAAATACCCTATGCCATAAAAATTCCCAAGACAACTGATGCATAGTGATGTTATGTGGAATTCTAAACCAGCGCAAATCTGAACAATCTCCATTTAAAAAAAACGTCTCCCCTGACGGATTTTGATGTATAACTACAGTGAAATTGACCTGTTACAAAAAAGTTTAAGGTAGCTCACGAGTCGCAAACCCTGCACGCAAATTTCAAATAATTGCAAAACAGGTAGGACAATTTAATGAAATAGGCAGTCTCCATTGTTTCCCTCTCTACATCATTTATTAGACTGGGTCAATCCAGGTCCATCCATACGATATACATGTATTATGAATGATGAATGACGCTAGCTGTGTATAGCCATTAACTTTGTACTTATGATGATATTTTAGTAAACAGCACTAGCCGGGAAAAGAAACGCATGAAATATTGATGTGAAATATGAAGTACAGAATGGAAAGAGCTCGCATTCCTGACAAACTGCAACCAAATACAGCATGCAGGTTGATTTCAAGCAGACATGTTTCACAGCATCAAATACAGTTAATATCAGGTTTATAGAAGTTTATGAAACAATTTTAATAGGGTTTTTTCCCCTTACTTTTCTTTAATCAGTAAAAGTATAGCAAAAGTAAGTGTGAAGGGCAAAATATAGTTAAAGTATATTTTTACACTTAGCAGGCATACAGTATATCAAATAAAGGTACAAGTGCTTCATCTTAATTATCTATACTCTTAATTATTTACTGGTAAATTAATTGACTCCTATATCCATATTTAATGATTCACTGAAATATTTCTCAAATTACACTTTATTTCAGCATTTTTATACTTTCAAGGGATCATCAAATGAAGCAAAAGCGTTAATAATGTTTTACGTAATATTACCACTGACAAATTAATTGAAACAGAAGTACTAAAAGAATACTACAAATGGATATATATTTCAGGAACATGCAGATAATAGCTATTCTGGTCATAATAACCAGCTGATAATGATCCTAGAACAAACGAATAACATTGCTGATTAAAATTGTGTTTCATTTTAGAAAACCTTTGCATGACACCCTCCCTGCCACAAGGTCTCTTAGGATTTCATCTGCACTTCCAATAAAAGAGGCAACCCAAAGCAAAATCCACAATATGTGGCTGACTGTTGATCACATTATGCAATGTTTTTTGATCTGATTCAGACTTATGGTACATACCCTTTTAGACCATCATAAAGTTTTACTATCTACTGGTACAAGAGAAGTACACCTTATGTCATCCTATGCTACAACGCCCATAAAGATCCTTTATTTTATTTCTCTATATGCTTTGAAGCAAGTAACATGAAACATACACACTAATGAAACAACAATAACTTTGGCCTGCTCTGAACCAAAAGCACTGTCTAACACAAGCAAGGCGAATTGCTGACCTCGAAGAGCAATTCATAAAAAAAACACATTCTTTTGAGAGAAAACAAATATAAAATGTCTGCATTGGAACATTTTGTTGTCTGCTATAAGGGTTGGACTATGAAGACAAATATTTTCTTAACCGTGTAATATTTAGAGGGGGTGGTAATATCTCAAAGTTTTAAATTGGAAAAAAACAAAACATTTTCGCAATAAATAAAAAATGCCTGTAGGGTTATCAAATTGAAAGCATTATTCTGATTATCCATTGTAAAGAATTGAATTATTACACATGATTAAGATGAGCTCTACCACTATGCATGTTTACAGTACTAGTATAAACTTTTGTTTGAGGACCATTGAGGAGCAACCAAAATGCCCCTCGGCCCTCTTCCCTTTTATTCAGTTGGATTACCTCTGATGTCTCCGGCAGAATATGGTCAAAGAGCTGGATTTCTGAACTGGACTTAGCTTCTCTGCCCTCTGATACAGACTGTAAATTAGCTAATAGAAGATAGCTAGTGATCTATGAGGCAGTTGAGCATCTGTGTGTGAAAATTAATTTCCTATGGGATCAGTTTGTAAAATGGAGGGTTATAGCAAGTTCCTGCCATCGCTCTACGCTAGGATAAATAACTGTAAATTATTTTTCCTGGACAAACCATTCAAACTGAACTGAAGGAAAAGAGACATTCTGTACAATATGTTTGTAATAATGCAATAACCCACACATTATGATTGAGTCCAAGTAAAATTCATCCAAAACAGCAGATAACTTGAATACTGTAATTCTCTTAGCTCTGAAAACCAGATAATGTGGGCAAAAAAATAATTATTGCATCATCATTATTCTCTGGAGATGGTTAAAAATTTAAATACCTTTTTACATTGATTTTGCCATCAGCTAATGCCTAACGTACCTTTCTAAACCATAAAATGCCATCAAACAGTCGTAAAAATAATCAATTTCATAACATTTAAAAAACAACCCATCCACATCCCAACCGAATGGAGATCTACTATAACCTGCAATTCTATCAAAAAGAATTCCTAAATATGCCTAAATATCAGCAAGCAGACTGCAATAATTTCATCTTCATGTCTCCTGGTACTGTGTCAGGCCTGAGGAAAGCTATAATTTCCCACCCATAAAAGTCTGAGCACCAGAGTATGAAAAAAGGCCTCTTCAGATAGCAGCGTGCCTCATCATAATGGAGCACAAAGGTCCCTTTTACAGGGTATTGATGAGCTGTATCAGTTTAATGCAATTGTCAATATTTGCACCGAAGCAAAACAGAGCCAGTGATATAGAAAGCAATATATTGCTATAATCATATAATTTCTCCTTTCCCTGGAATATAAATCTGTGACACACAATATTTGCAGGGGCGATTTGATACTCTTTATGTCAACAGTTTGATAAGCACACTGTGACCACAACTCGCAGAAATTGCTTGATTATAATATTTCTAACATTATACGACTCACAGGCCAATATATCAAGACAGATTTTTTAATATCACTCTTTAGTGACTGAAATAATAAAGCTTAAATATAAGGCACATTATCAATTAAGATTAATGAATTCCTTATTGGCATCAGTTGAAATCTGGATAAACCATAGACAAAAAAAGAAAATCTATTGAATTTCAGGGTTAGTATTAATCCAGTACCATTTGTTTGCAAAATCTGATCAATTAATGCGACGGTCAAAGTAAAACACATAAACACATGATTAATCTGTCCATTTCATCAGCAAGGGATTTAGGAAATTAAATTTAAGTAATATAGCCCAGTTCTCCTATCTTCAATGCATTAAATTTTTATATCAACCCCTTCTCCATGGTTTCACTAATTCAATGATGGCTTACTGTCAAAGCAGTTTTTAGCACTACCAATACATTTAGAGATTCTTGACATCTCCATCAAAATTTGATTATAATTTCTTTTTATTGCTACTTTTTCTTAAAGTGATGACACCATAATTTAAACAGCCATTCACAGATTGTTTTTGCAGCCCTAATAGAACTCTTATTAGTGTCAAAACAAGGCAACATCATCACCCTCGCACCAAACCTGCTACAGAAACACAACTGTTGCTGACAGGTCTGAAGCTCCAAGATTTCCTCATGATGACAAACAGAATGGATTGAAAAAAAGATGGCTACACCTGATAATGCGAGTAACAAAGGCAGAGGCATGCTCCGAGAGCATTCTAATGGCTCTCCAAATCAGAAAGGGAAACTTATCAGAGTTATCAAATTAGCCATAAAAGTAACCAATGTATAACAACATTATTTTCATTACCAAATTATTCCTATAAACTTAATTGCACGACAATTTGCAGGAGCAGCCCTGCAACTTTAAACATGATTGGCGTTATGATGCACAGGAAGGGACACTGCAACATGGTAATGAAACAGACATAAAATGTTTTTATGTAATGTTGGTTGGGGTTTTTTTCTCGATCCCATATTCAATTATGCAAGTCAATTTCCCCTGGTCTTATGTCATATAATAAGCATTACATATTCCATAGGGGAGTGAACCAATTTCTGTAAAAACCTGACAATGAGATGGAACAAGAAAATTTAATCAAACACTGCCGCATGTGCAGTTTCAGTAAAGTAGGTCAATAGGCTACTGTCGTGAAAAACAGGAACTTCTTAATTAATTAAAATTTTGCCATTTCTTCATGCATTGGCTCACAGAGGAAGGACAAACCTTTTTTTTTTCATTCATGATGAAGAATTGTAAATTGAGTCAAGGCAATTGGGTGATGTAATCCTTACTCCAAAGGAAGGTACCATCATATATAAGATTCCAAGGAGCAGCCCCGATAATGATGATCCATAATTGATTGCAAAAGAGGGTAGAAAACTGCCATTGATTACCTGGGTTTCACTAATTTTGATCAGCACAGACATGGCATTCATTTTTCATGGCTATTCCACATTGACTCTACCACTAGAGAATACTTTTATGTTCTGTGTGCCTTAAGTGGGCTATACTTTTACAGTTTATAAGCTTGCCTGGCTGCAGTCACATACTTTTTTTTCTTTGTATCAAATGAAGCCCATATCGTTTTGTTTCTTTCTGCTAATTCAATTCTTCAAACTTTTTTTTGCAATAAAGAAGAAGGAATTATTGTTTTAGAAATTAAGTCTTCATGTCAATACATGTACCTATTTACTCCTTTTTTTGGGGGGCGGGGGGGGGGGGGGGGGGGGGGGGCTGTTTTCAATTCACAAAAATAACATAGAATATATATTCTAAACAGAACAGCATCATAAATTTTATAACTAAAAAATAAGGTGTATATATACTTAGAATATGGGAGATTTAGCACAAGAAACCTGATTGAATTCTACATGTATAGAGCTATAATACAATAGCAGGTGCTTGTGCGTATTTTATTGTGTATTCACACTCAGAAATGGAAAGACTGACACAATAATTTAACCTAAGGTTAATAAAGAATCTTCATCTACATCATGAATAAAAGACAAAAATGCGAAAAAAAAACATTAAATCTGAAAACTATATGCATCTTATATTTTAATAAGCCACCGTTTTGCCTTACTTGCATGTTTTAATTTTCAAATTTATCATGTGTGTGCATGGAGTGAACAATATTTCAAATGTATTGATAAATTTATAACAGTTGCATGACTTAAAGTGGTAAACGCTAGCTGCTGTTATGACATCCTCATAAGAAACAAATTGTGAATTTGATAAACTGTACAGATTTTTAACTACACCTTTTCAATATGAGCCCATTCTACAGATGACACACAAAATCTACATTTGGAAGCAATTAATGCATAGAGGGAGATAATGATTTTTTTTCCACAAGAACATAAGTTATCATAGTAAGGATCCACAGGCACCTGACATTTTTTTTCCCTTATAATTAAAAAAGATACATGTACTCCCTTACCTAATAATCTATGAGTATAATCAGGTAGGTTTTGGGGGGTTTTTAAAGAAAAATACGTATTAGGTATATAACATCAGATGCCTGTGTCCGTTTCGCACATTCAATAATGCAAAAATTCAGTATGAACTATCGCAGGATCTTCTATATTATCTGTAAAGTGATAATTGAATGAGTTAAAGGTAATTTTGACACATTAGGCTGAAAAACATGACAATTTTTTTAGAGGCTTCTTGGGCCCGCAACTACTATAAATTATCTGTCTTGCCCATATCGGAGAAGCTGCTCAAATCAATGATCAAGTCTAGCTAGGTCGTGATTATTTGAAACAAATCAAAGGTTAACACAATTTTCCCTCCCTCTGTATAGTTTGACAAAATCGAATTTTTCTTCCACATTTTTTTTTATTTTGTTCGTGCACTTTCTTCCTGCCTTAACTCAATGTCACAATATGTGGGTTGCCCATTACAATTCTCCCTTGTGACTCTGTTTGTTGGCGCTGACATTTTTATTCTCAATTAATTTATGTTTTTCGAGTTCCCTATCTTCCTGTCATCTTGTTACACAAATGCATAAAGTCGCAGCGCATCACAAATTGTCCTACAATGTAACTAAATATACATATCCTACTATTAAGTGCATATGGGCGGGTCTATACCAATCCTGCCTTTTCTTTGAAAATACCAATAATTCAATATTTAGACATTTTATTCTCCTCATTTTCTTCAGTCTCTAATACTAATACCGTACATTAGTACAAAAATCTTTTCCTTTTTTCCACCTTTCTTTGGAGCATGATTATAATTAAGAAACTTCCCTTGGTTTATTTACTTGTTAGTATATATAAACTTGACCAGTTTCCCACCATCCCATTATTTACATGATTGCATGACGTGGGCTTTGGTACATATTTATCTACATGTATGCATTGACCTCGGACACTTTTGTCTTTCGGAGAAGTCAATTTAAAATCAATAAAAGTTTCATAGTAATGAAAGGGTGGTTTTATTAATTTTTCATAGCATAATGCAATTCTCTAGTCAGGGTTATCTGATCAACACTGAAATGCTCCACACCTCTGATAAAACCTTTTCAACTCATCTTATATTTAATTTATAACATCAATTTAATTGGATGTATTAATTGGCCTATATCTTCAACGTTGCAGTTTTACTTTTTGTTAGGAGCTGTTAAAGATGTCACAAGTTCAACGTCTTGTGACAACCCTCAGAAATGGGATTTAACTTAGCAGTTTAATTGTCAAAGCTCGTCAATTGGTGGAAATAGGGGTAGTTAATACAGAAACTCTTTGCACTTACCTCGTTTGGCTCCGAACCCCAACAAATGCATCAGGAGCAAACATGATGCTACTAAAACCATGGCAATCCCTTCATCACATCTAGCTGAAAATCCATGGAAAGTCTAAAACTTCGAAAAATTCTTTTTCATAGTGAGAGCGACGGCACTCGTAAAGTCGGCGAACACAGAGCCACTGCTATAGCAAGGTGTGCGGGAAAAAATAAAGCTCGCATCTCCACTAGCCAATCAATACTCGTTGTTTGGTTTGCAATTGTCGTTCCACCAATCAGAAACAGGCTCGACCGTACCCGGCTCTGCGTGTGTCCCAATTCTCATGCAGAAGTTCTCAATGAGTTTTACTATGTCCGCATTCTTTGAGAACAGGTGCCCGTCAAGGTGAAAGGCGGGCCGCCAACGCTGGTAACAATGGACCTAGCTCGAGAAAATTTTTTCGAATTCTATAATTGTGATCAATTTGTTGTACGTTTAAAAAGGAACGATTTTAAGTAAATTTGGGTAAAGGTGGGTTAAAGGGGTGTTCAATGAAATACCTGCGTTAAAATTGTGGACATGATGAATTATTGTAATTTTGTGAACAAAGCCTTTTCTCCGGTATATGTACAGTTTCTATAATTTGTCTATAGTCTATATATGGCGATGAAGAATGCGACAAATTAGCAAATCGTCTGTAGAACAGACCGCTCGTAAAAATTCTCAACAGACAGTAAAAAACGCCCACAAGAGTCATCACACGAATTTACTGTCTCAGCAACAGAAACTCGTCATTACTTTCTTTAGAAAATTCTTTCAAATCAAACCCACTTGGACAACAATTACAGAAATACGATCACGGAAGGCTTTGGGTTTTTTTATTTGATACATCCAGTGTCGACACATAGATCTATAGATCATCAACAGTCGCGGTTGTCCGTCTAGGACGCGCAATCAATGTCCTGTATCAATAGTCTACTTATTTGGGCACTGACCACCCTTGGTCCACGCGACAATTTACAGTCTTTGCTGGCACGATACTTTAGACAGCTGATAGAAGAATTAACTTGACTCCCCTCCACCCCCCCCCCCCAAATCTCGATCGTTTCATTATTTTAACGTACATATAATTAAGTAAAGGAGAAAATCCGAAAACTGTCCATTCTGTGAGAGAAAGAACTGTTCGGGGTTACTTAATGTACAGGTTTTAAAAATCCAAATATATTACGCTATATAAAGAACCAAAAACATAAAGGATTACAGAACAAAAATGTTTTAAGAACTTATAGTAATGGTTAAACTCAAACTTGATTTTCCCTCATTTCGATCGTTTCATTTAATTTTGTTTAAATCATGTTTTTGAAATCGTCCGATGAATAATACTTTTTTATATCAAATTAAGAATTTTAAAAGATTATTCTTTTATTCAGAAAGAAAGGTTTCCGCCCATTTCCCTACCCCATCCCCCCCCCCCCTTTGTGAATTATTTGCAATTTATTGGCGTTTCTTAATAAATCGTGTAAAGGTGATCCCTACCAAAACGTACTGCATAAATTTTGAATCATTATGCATGTAACATATCGCATCTTCGCACTTTCGCTCCTTCGCCTTCGCAACTTAGCACTCTCGCATATATATGCAAAATTAAGTTCAAAGGTCGAAGTGGCCCCATACTATGGACTGTTTTAGTGTACATTGTACAAAATTGTTACAAGAATTGTAAGCATTTCCGCGGGGTCGGATATTGGAATCATGAACACGTTTACAGGTGGATTCGGTGACACGCGAAATTTGATTTGTTAATCCTGCAATTTTAGCGGTATGTGAAGAAAAAAATGTTTGTTCTTAAAATTCAAATCCCAGACACATGAATGTTTTAGTGTTCCTATCAGCTGAAACCAAAGCAGAAGTCGACTGTTGCTTTGGTTTCGGAAATAAGTGCAACAATCAAAATTACAAAGCAAAACAAAGAGTACAAGATTTATCAATTAATTTTTGAAATACTTACAGGCTACTGGTACACGCATGAATAAAAGATGAAAATCTTCTAAAAATAAAGTTCAAGGATCCTCGCTAACCGTCAATTCATTTGAAGCTTCTAACTGAAGCTGGGGTGCTTGGATAGTGCCCTTTCTAAAAAGTTAAAACCCCATGGAGAAAATCTAAATAAAAACAAACAAACAAAAAACAACTTAGATACAATATATGAAAGGTTTAGCTCTTTGACTAATCATTCTGACGATTGACTTTGATCAATAAGTTTCTTTAAGCCACGATCGCCACACATTGAATTACATTGAATCACGTTACATTGGTACACGTGGTGATATTTATTTTGAAGATCAGATTACAAACAAAATGCTCAATCGATGATATAGTTTAACTTTTTTTGGGGGGGGGGGGGGTTATAGTATAAGCCTTCAAAATATAGATCGAAAAATATCGACAAATCTCGACAAAATACTTTATATATCAGAGAAAATAAATCTTGCAATTATATTTGAACGTGTCATAATTTGTTTTATCAGGCATATAAATAAGTATTGGGAGGATGACAGAAATTGTTTGGGGTTGACTTAATGTCCCCAGCTGTTGGCCTGCTCGCTTTACCGATTACCTGTTAACGATGTGATGGCCGCAACATCTTGAAGGGAGGATGTTGAAGATTGAGGCCACACACACCTTTCAATCTTAGACAAACACCTATCGATAGCACAACAGCATCGTTTTTAAAGTGGTTTGGGGAGGGGGTGGTTGGCAAACCTACCCCAAAATATCTTGACTAGCCGAACCCCATCCTAGAAACAAAAGCACAAATACAACTTTTAAACTTAACCTCAAATTCCTAATAAGGGGGATGGGGCATCTGGCTTAACTAGTTTACGTTTATAGATGGTAAAGAAAATAAAGGCTAAGCCCCCCCCCCCCCATCCTCCCGTTCGGGACCAAACAAGTTCTGATTCAGAATATTTTCCCGAGGTAGGGATATTAAACTTTAAACAATTTATAATAACTATGGTGTAGATGATAAAGTAAAACCTATATATTAAAATATCAGAAAGGAAAAGGGGTGCTGACACCCCCACCCTCCTCCAATGGATATACTACTGACGCTTGTGTAGTGAGTTTCAGTTTCAACATGTTCAACGACGGCGAAAATCTGTTACAGATACAACCATCAGATACTATACTGATATTATGCAATCAAACATCGATAACGACGTATAAACATCTGAAGCACATATGCTTAAAAACCGTTGAAACATTTGATTCAGTAGCAATGTATATTTATGTGTTTAAAACAAGTAAAGAATTTAACTATTAGTAACATATTTTAAATACAGCCTGTTCAATGTCAATCTATTTCATGCGTCGACTAAACTTTGAGAAACGCTTCAAATCTTGTGAAAAATACAATTCAGTGGAATCTTGACATCTTTAATAAATACTAAAAGTTTTGAGTTGTGTAAATAAAGTAACGCTGATTATCTGTTGGACTGAATTTTAGCTCACCTGTAATTAATTTAATTCTTTCCTTTTTAAAAAGAAATTTAGAAATTACATGTACCTGGACAAAAAAATTATGGTGAGCATCCGAGACATCCCTAAGCTCAAGCAGGACAACGTCAAACCAAGTCAAAACAACAAGAGACCCATGGGCCTTAACGTTCACCTGGGTATAAAGCAACACAAAAAAGAGATGTATTTTTTTTTTATCTGGACGAAAAATTAAGAAATTGTTAATGTTTAAAGATGTATGGTATAAATCGGAATGATTTATAAGATACAAATTATTCATGTGTCTAGGAGAACAAAATAATTACCCCCTCCCCCAAACAAAAAAAAAATCATTAATTGAAATATACATCAACCCCTTCAAATACTGGTGTAAAAAATAAATCTAATCAAGATCTGCCCAATACCAGATTTTTTTTGTCAAGAAGCTGAAAATGTTGATAGAAGATGTCTGCATAAAGACAGATAATTAGTGATCACAAATGTATGTCACCTTGGTAACACAGAGTGTTTAATTGTATTTGATTGAATGATCACTTTTTAGCAATGATTTCAATGAAGCAGGGTCAAAATATGTTTTTAGTTTCATTTTACTCTAAAAGGGGGTAAATTGAAAATTAATAAATCTACTATATATGTGGTACTTTCCATCAAAAAATATTTTCTTGTTTCTAATTATGCAGCAATTTGCTCCCCTTATCATTAAAGGATCACATATCAGTACAAGTAGGCGTTAAAAGAAAATTACTTTTTCCCACTTATTAGTAATCAAATGACAACATCCAAAACAAAATGAAGATAGAGTCAATCTAAAAATTATTCATTCATAGTATGTTGCCTCTGAATTGTGTACACATGAGAATTAAGCAATCTTGAAATGCCTCTATTATCAACCAAGTGCAGAGGCTTAAAGTAGGCATGGGACCTCAATTTTTAGTAAACACAATTTTCTTGTCTGTAGATTCTTATTTTCAGAAAACTCAGAGGCTGCAAAATAAGAAAAGTCAGCATATTCCAAACAATAGTCACTCGAAGACAATTGTTGATTTCTCAGAATGTTCAGTGTTATCTTCCTCCTAAGAGAAAAATCATCCTATCCATCACTACTAGTTAGCGCAAGAGAGATGTCACATTACCCCCAGTGTGAAATGTGATTGATCTAAATGTGTCTGGGTCATATGCTCATGAAAACAGAGACATCTAAATGAGGACCTTTCTCCTTTTATGGATTGCGTTTGCTATGGTTCTTTTCGGCCTGATGAAGAGATGAATATGACTATAGTGGTATTTACTTTCACATAGTCTCTTGATGATGTATGGTATAACAGTCTGCTAATAGTACATGTTATTGGGCTCTATGCAGCTTGTTCAAACTCGGTATACATCTAACTTCAGAACTAAAGTATTCTGAAAAATATTTTGTTTGCACAATATCCTGTCATTAAAAAACTTCTTCCGCTTTCATCATTGTATAATGAAAATTAGTTAATTTCATCTTCATCAGAAAGTTTCAATCTCATCCATATACCAGTATTTGTTAAATACATCTACGTTTATTGTTTTTACATTTCACCCCACAATTACATTTAAAATGTGCACTGATATAAATGTATGAACATAAGTAATTAAGGGTTCTCCACACACCAGGGAAACAATTAAGGGTTCTCCACACACCTGGGAAAAGTTCTGCATAAAAGCCTATTCTTCGAAATAACTTAAAGATTTTTAGCATGTGCTTGACTAAAAAATGAACCAAAAAATTCAATTTTGGGGGGAAAAATCAACTCTTCTGAAAATAAAAGTCCCTGCAGTATTCAAACTTGGGACCTGCGGGGTGGTAGACCGAAGCAACACCAATTGCACCAAACAGATAGACAACAAATTTTGGTGATATAAACTGTTTCACAATGCCCTAAAATTGCCATATTGTGATGTACTGTCAAAAAGAGTAGAAGTCCCAGGGTGTTGAGAATCCTTAACATCTGTCAACTGACTGCTGTACAGTGGTTTATGCCAGTATCTAGGGCTTCATTAGATTCTTTCGCAAACTGTCATTGTTTTATCGCAATCATAGTTCATTAACATTCTTCTGTGTCTTTTTCTCCCCATATCGACTTATCTTTTCCTGCATTTAAGACATTTTAAATACAGGGGAAAGGACAAATCACCCTTATCCTAGCATAATTGTTCATCAATCGAACACAGTTCCTTGAAATTAATTCAATGGATATACACAGACAGCACTGCAAATAAGCACATTTTGCCTGCACAACCTGTAATTGTGTATTTGCATTTGATACTATCTTGAATTAAAATGTAACTATTTTTATTGCAATAAATACTCACATTTTCTTGCATGATGTTTTTTAATATAATTGTTGTTATACATGAACACAGTAATGTGTTATGATAATAATTACAAGCAAATTTGTACAAGCTTCATAAAAGATGCAAAAGTCAAATAGAAATTCTGAATACAGTGTATGTTTATTCTATTGTAATGGCATCATTACTCTCTGGAGACAGAGACAAAATCCATGTACTGATGATAAACACATAATTACAAAGCTTCTAAAAAATGATTTTACACTAACCATAATAAACAATTGTGAATGTACTTTGTGCAAATCAAACTTGCACTTTCAATCAAGAATGGTTAAAAAAAAACAAAACTCCAAACCCCCCCCCCCCTGCTGTTTTGTGAACTTTCATTGCAGTTATTCAGCTTATTTTATTTGTTTGTAGCATCCTCTGATGTGAACAACGAATATTTTTACTGTTGAAATGACACAGAGGCCCTGGTTTTATGTTCTTTTGTTGGCGCAAAGTGTGCAAAGGTCATGAAGTCTCGTAATTTTCAGTTTTCATGTCGTTCAGTCCCAAATCTTCGTTCTGTTCATAAGTCCTCTCGTACTGTTCAATAGTCATTTCTGGATCGGGGTCTGGGGCGTACACATTCTGTACAGTAAAAAAAATGGAGATTAAGTTCTATTGACAATTGTTCCTGGCATTTAAACTGAATTGAAACATCAATCATTCATTAAGTTTTCACCAACTTGACTAGTTATGTAATTATAAACTCCTGTTTTATGAGTTGATCACTCTATTGATTTCATTTTGAAATAACAAAGTAAAAACACTACAGTTTAAATGATACAATACAAGTAGTTCAATGGCTAATTGTACAAAACTTTTAATACAACGACTAAACATTGAAAGAAAAGGAAGAATTCTAGTCAAATAAATAATTGATGGCCATTTGTTTACACTGTTGTGCTACACGTTTCACTAATTTTCCTCCATGCTCCCCCTGAATCTTTAATTTACAATTATCTTTATCCGTTACCAGTAAATTCTTAAGTACTTAAGGTGGATCACTACACCGTGAAATATTTTCTCAAATCAGCAGAAAATTGCTTGATTATGATAGGTATCATAATGGATAAGAAATATTTAAGTCTAATAGGCAAATTTGGATGAAAAATTACATTGTCAAAAATATAGTTCAGTTGAAATGAACAAAAGCTCCAAGCGGATTCGAACTCATGATCTGCGGTTCAGAAGCCCAATATTTTAACCACTGATCTACAATGATATACAACCCAATCGAACGACATAAACAGTTTAACAAAACATTTAAAATCACCATCTTGTGACGTAGTGTCTTAAAAAGTATAAGTCTGGGTGAAGTGAGGTACCTTAATCAAGATAAGATTGACAAAATTCTGCATGGGGCAAACCATTTCTTAGTTCTACAGAAAAAAATAGTTGAGGGGTGGGTAGCCTCTTTTTTAAAGTCCTATCCAGCCCCTATATGAGGAGTGATATAGGGAGGGGATGGTGGTTTGACCTAATATGACCTTTGCCACTGACCTGTAGGTAGCTGTTCCCAGCAGGGTCATCCAGAATAAAATGGTCTCCTTGTCGCTCTCCAGATATGATCTACAAAAGGTCCATTAAACGTCACTGAGTATCATACAGGAATACTGAGGTAAAAGTGCTATTCTGCTCTTGTGGCTTAGAACACAATTTCGGGCTGTATAAACATGTCGTTTTTTTGTATAATTTGCCACGATAACATCATGGTAATGTTCATGGCTACTGAGATAGATCATCTGAAATCGGACCAGGCCATTAAATGAAAAAGTTGATTGTCCATCCATTTGACATTAATGCCCAAAATAAGTAAATGTACTTGTATTTTTTTTATGATGAAACAAACAAAAAAGATGTTAATGTTTAAATTAGAGAATGGAAATAAAACCAAGAATAACTACCATATTAAGTGAAAAATCAATTCTTTTTTTCATTTTGTAACAGCATGCATGAATTCATGACCTTGGCAATGGTAAATGTATTTTTAGAGAAAAAGCGAAAAAAAAAGAAAAAAAGTTGAAGCTCTATAATGTATCATGCAACCTTGTTTGGTCATGCCTCAAACAGATAATAAATACAGATGAGACTTGTACATTTATGACAGAATAAACAGAAATAGAAAAATATCCTACACAACATAATATTAAAAAAAGGCTGAATCCTGCAAATCAAATCAGGTAAAATGCAGCGCCTCAGGCTAAGAGACTCACAATTACCCTGGCATTTGGCGAAGCTCAGCCTCAAATAAAATGAGATCCATGGTGTAATTACAATGAAAATACGATGTCATAAATACATGTTATTCCAGTTAAAAACCGTTAGAACATCAAAATTCTTCTCTGCAAATCGATATTTCTACATGGAAATATACGAGGGCAGTAATTTGCAGTAATATGCCAGATTTATAAATATGTCATATCAAAAGAAATTAAACACAAATTGACATGTTTTCTAATCTACAGTTTACCATAATGACAAGTCATTCTCTCTGAACCAAATTGAAGTTTATAAGTGAAAAGCAATTTTTTTGGCAAGAAAGTACTTTAATGCACTGTATTAATTTCAATAGAATGCTGATATAGAAAAAAAAATCCAGCAACTTCAGAAACAATGGCTAGTGGTTTGAATTATTAAAAGTATTGAAATTCCCTAATGGTTAGTATGTAGAGCCATTCTTGAACTTTTTCTTTCTCCAGTGAGATATTAAATTCTGATAAAGATTTGTGAAAAAAAATCCTTTATTCAAGATATCAATCACAAGGCTTATTGGCAAGTTGTGATCTAGAATCTAAGCTGACAAAATCTTACTGGGCCTCTTGGAAAAAACCCAGAATGATGGATGGATGGATGGATAGAGGAATGAGAGGTAACAGATAAATAATCCAGACAGGATGGTTACATCATCAACAAAAATGAAATGCAGAACTGGCTATAGAGTGATTCTTAAAAAAATTTCAAGCTAGGGCACAGTATTGACAGATGGAGGGGGGGCAACATTTTGTTGAAACATTTTTTTCTTAAATTAACGAAAAATTAATTTTGAACAATAGCCCCCCCCCCCCCCCCCCCTTTTTCAAAACAGTAATAAAACTTATAGTAAATTTTGAAGATTGACAATGTGTTTTGTATTTTTTGTTGTTGACTTCTCAAGATTTTGGGTAAGTCTTCCACCCCAACCCCACCCACTTAAAATAAAATTCAATCCTACATTTTTTTCTCTTTCATCTCCCTCTCTTTTTGTTTATGCCCAGATTGTTAGATGTCAAACAATAACTCATTCAGAGGTTCCACTGTATATTTTTTTCTAATATCATACATCTAAAAGGGCGGGTAGGTTCTACCTTAAATTAAAATTATTTATATATTATTTATATCTATTGTACCAAGAATGCCTGTAGACAGAGAAATATTCAAAGATCATTCACCAAAGAAGCAACCACAGGGAGTAATGTTATTTTGACTGAATGACTGCAATGCACACACTGCTAATATCAGTATGCACCAGTCCAGCACCACTAAAAATAGGCTGATATCAATACACAATCTTGAATTAAACTGCATGAATCTAAAATTATTTCTGTAGAGAATTGTCCTAACACCAAAGATCAATAACTAGTGCATTGTACAATTGTTTGTTATAGTGTTGGACACAAAATTTGACTTGTTTTTAGTCTCCTTTAATGCAAAATATCTCTTATCAACCGAACTTATATGCCTATAAATAAGGAATATATCGAACAAATTTCACTAATGAAGAAAAAGATTTATTGATCATAATAAATAAGTTGTATAGTAGTTACTGAATTTACAAACTGCAATTTTAACCACGGACATTCATGATAAAGATTACCATTGTTTGAAATACCAGTAAGTCATGATAGATGGATGACTCTTCAAGTACCTCGGTACTAGTAACTTCAGTACTAGTCATGATAATCCACACAATGACTAACCATTTACACTGAGGGGCTGCATTTGTGATACATATGTGATGACTTATGTGTTGGTCAAAGAATTTCAAAAGCTTGGTCGTGTTGAGAACGTGAAATAACTATGCACTGTCTTTTATGGTAAGAACACATTCACATTATAATATTTTATTTGCATGCTCTGTATGTGATAACTAGAAATTGCTCACAATCTTAAGTCTTAGCAAAGTGCTGGCCATTTATTTTATCATGGAAACCAGCAAAACTTGACACCTGTACAATCCATCAAAATGTCCACACCGACTCCAATCAGAGTTCTAAATTCTATTCTCTCCTTCCATTTGATACAATCTAACCTAACAACTTGTCTAATCTTACATTAGACTTTTTTTCCAAAGGTGCAGGAGGGATTACCGGTACATAGCTCAGCTTCACTTCTTATTCACAACAGTTAATCAAGTATATGTGAAATGTGTCAGTATTATATAGCAATACATGTATTAACATAAGGACACAAAGAAATGTTGCAAACATGTTTGGAATAATATTAATTGATGTACCGATATTTATTTGGATGTATAATGAGAATTCCCCCCTGCGTGTGCTTGTCAACCCCAAATCAATACTTTTCTGACCGAACCTCTTATCTAATTATAGTTTAAAAAATAATCATCGATTCAATCAAAAATCTGTAATTTCATCTTAAAGATTGGTGCAAACATGATTTTCAGACAACTGTTATTTTGCATGCAAGATACCAGTGACTATTTATTTCTAACCTATATCTAGTTTGGTGGCAATTTAATTTGTTGGAACATTTTCATTATTGTATAAACATGACCCTATACCTTGTATCTATTTCATGTACTTAATCAAATCAATTCACAAGAGATATTTACAACTGATTACAAATACCAGTAAATTCCAGGAATGCTCCTCAAATCAAAGAAAGACAATTACTGTGGTACCTTTTGCACTTCCTGGCAGAATATCTCGATTTTACTGGCCCTTTCTTTATCACTGCTGTCTCCCTTGAAGAATGGGTTGGAATCACTCAGCTGTTCTTTGATGCCCTCTAACAGCCCCTCCAAGGTTGTGAACCTCCCTCCCAGGGTCCCCATTTCAGCACAGAAATCCAGCTCTGGGATAGCCATAGAAGCTGTGTCACTCTACGAAAAAAATAATATGAGAGGTGACCTAAAACTTTGAGACAGGCATGTTAAAATCAGCATCCATGATGCAGCAAGTTTGAAAATGATAATAAGCATACATAGGATTAAGGATAAGTTACACATGTAAAATGGTATATATTATTAAATTAATGGATTACAGATGATAATACATGTATAGTGAACATTATATCACCAAAGCACTGCATTGATCTTTATAAAAATTTTGTTAATAAGACTAAAAATCAAGATATACTGTTTATTGAAAAGTTTCTGTATATATAAGTTTAGAAAGATTAAGTCAAGCTTTTTCAGTGTACAGTGTATAAAAATAAACATGGGTAACCTATGATACCAATATTATGTAATTTGAATGAATAAAACAGTTGTTTACAGGTCCATGATTTTTACACACAACAAATACCTTTAGGACATCTCTGGACATATCGGAGGTGTCCGTGATTTTGAGGGTGATTTTGGTCCCCTTTGGTTCGATTCCTGATCCTCCCTTTACCTCATTATCCTTGTGGCCACATGCATCACAGACTGTGGCCATGATCACAACTTCTTTAAAATGTGGGATATCTTATTGGTTAAGAAATTAACTGGACATGTAGTCAAAATAAAAGTACATGTAGACAGAATCTAAGCAGGAATAATATTTTTCAAGTTTATAGACGATTAAGTCTGATCTGACAATTAATGAATAACACACAGAATTGCAAAGTTGTCGCATCAACAATTTAGGAATCGTTCATTGTAAAATGGAAAAATGATAAACTTACCGGTATAACAATATTTATATAAAATCATTGGTATTTATCAATTTTGAGTTATTCTTGAACATCATTTAAAGTTGTTAGTTAATAACAGTTAAATAAATTCAAAAGGATACCAACTAATTTCATATTTGTATCACATGGCACATGGCAGTTTGGACAATTAGTTCTAAAGGTGGCCACCTGAAAAAGATGAATATGTAGAGACAGCTAGCTTTTCCTGTACAATAAATTGCAGCATTTCATCAATCAAATTTTTTAAAGAACTAAATTGTGTACAATTTTTTTTTTTAAACAAACAAACAAAACTATGGAATAGCTACATGTACAAAGGTAACTATGGGACTGGTACCAACCTCAGACTTTCCATCAAAGAACTCCTCTTTTTTCTTTTCTTTGTCCCCTTTATTCTCCTTGACTTCTTCTATTCCTGAGCTTTGTTTGGCTTCTTCTTGCTGTCAAATGTCATTGAAAATAAGCAATAACTTTTACCAATGTGAATGAAATGTTCATTTAATACTACAAACAGGTCATCTTCATCATGTGTTCTAGTGAAGTAGCAGACATTCTACTACATGTATTGATATGTTTTAAGGCCCACTAAAAACTGCATGAATGAGAACAAGAAGTTGTACGTGTGTTGTGTGAAGATTCTTAGTAGCATAAACATAGAATATGAATTGTCATTTCTCTTTTGGGGGAATTTTTTTTTAATCAACATGACATGGGAATACTACCGGTAGATGTATGAAAATTAACTGGATCTTAACAACACCCGCTGCAGAGTACTGACATCCGACCTTAAGAAAAAATTGGCAAAAACTGTTGAGAAGCAAAACTTATCGCAAAAGACAGATGGGAAAGGGAAACCACTGTAGCAGCGAGCCCTAGCCGTCCCCCCCATGGGATGCAGCGGATCAAGTCATGTAAGTAACATGACTGTAGTGTTACATACCTCCAGCAGACCCAGCTGTTCGTCTTGTTCTCTGGACCGTACGTAATAATGGATCGTCATGTCCTTGTCTACGTTAGGTGCATATGTAGCCAAAGTTAAGGAAATCACAAACATTACAAAGAGCCAGAATCTATAGCTGAATCACTTGAATATCACATACAATTATTTATTTCAGAAACATACTGTAAAATATGTAAAGGATATGGATTCTCCATAAAACTATTCCCACTTGGATCATCTAAAATCTAAAATACAAGACCATCAAATTTAGAAATCATTCATTTCTTGAGCAATGAACATTTATCACATGTTCATTTAAAGATGAACTAGTATTAAATGGTGTACTTATTTCAGGTTTGATCTCCCAGCATCAGCAATAAAAGAAATTTAAAATGTTGAAATGAACTGATATCAGATACTATAAGTATTATTAGAATATTTATCTTAATATATATCATAACAAAACAATTACGGAAATGGCATACAACTACATGTACGAGAGATGTCCCAAAATTACATATATATATATATATATACATGTATATAGACTGGACACAAAACTTAAACTCTGTTCACTGCAAGTTTATAATATCACTACGTTCTATGACATTTTGTCAAACAATACCCAAAAAATTTTAACTTTTTTTCTTCTTCATTTTTTGACATTGCGCTACTCGTTGAATTTATGATCAAGTATGCTTTCAATTTACTAATTTAATCTCAAACAATATTTGAAATCAAAACATAATTTTAATGCAAATTAGTGGAACCCTATGTGGCACAAGTTTCATCTTCCTGTGTCTTCAATGAACTGAAAAATGCCTCTTGTCAACCCTATTTTGGGACAACCCTCATAAATGAATGATGTCAAAAGTACTGTATTTGCTTGTAAGAATTTAACTCACGATTTCAAAGGGTTCTTTCAGCTCTTTTAGGGCATTTAGTTTTTCAATGAAGGCTTCAATCTGAGTGGCAACTTCAGGATTCTGGATCTACATCAATATGAATACAAAATCGTAATTAGTAGATCAATTTATCGGGGTGCAGTTGTCAAACAAGCCAAATTTCAGGGTACAGTTTTGTCAGACAGATTTAGACAATTACCAGGTAACATCTTATGATGTTATCTTCAAATGTGATTAAATATAGACACATCATTTTAATAGGTTTAAATTGTGTTCCATATCTACCAGTGAAAACTGTCACTGATAATATCTGTACTATGTGTACATATAGTTTAATACAAGAAATTCAAAATCAAATACATGTATCAATATGATTTAAGCATTAAATTCTATATGAAGGTTTGTTTTCCAAAAATATCTGACTGACTTTTTTAAACTTATTATGATTAAATGTTTTGTTTAATATTTCATCTATAGTGATAATCTACGACAGGAGTTGTATGTTTGCACTAGCTTTTCACACAGCCTGACAGGTTCCAAAAACCTTATGATGCAATAGTATTAGCCCTGAATGTACCGTTAATTAACAATCATGTGATGCCACATTTCAGTAGGTAAGCATGTGCTTTTGAATTAATTTTACTTCAAGATGTTGTATGTGAAAATGATACATATGTTAAGCATTTACATACAAACGAGAAAGACAGATACTAACTTTGCGGACTGGTTGGTCGTGAGACAGACCCTCAATTGCGGCCTGTATTACACCCTCCACAGTGGTCAATGCTAGGAAATGAATTCACAACATTTTGAATGAAGATTTGACAGCCTTATATCAATGATATTAAGAGTACGAAAACACAAAGGATTAAAAAAAACACAACAAGGATCTAAAGTTTATAAATTTTGCAATTTACATGTTCTATATCTCTTTTATTGTTAATAGCAGTTCCAGTTTATATGTGTAAGTCTTTGATTTTAATTGTAGAACAATAGGACACAATAGTCGATAAATATGCATGTACATATCTCATATTAATAAAGTGACTCTTCTTTACATAATCTAATAATTTTTTTAAGATTTAATGCTACATGTACTATATAATCATAAAAAATTTAAAGAAGTGCAATATAATCTAATAAATTATTCAGATTTAATACTACTAAATAATCATAAAAAACAAGAGCAATTAATGAAAAATGTGCAATGTATCTGCTAACTACTCAACAATTTAGATATCAGTTTTTATCAGAAATACAAAAGAAATATAAATCTTACTTCCTTTATTTGGTGGAACTTCAAACTCAAGTTTGGGAATCAACACAGTGGCATTATCAGTCTGCACTATTTGCCTGTTTAAATCCTAATGGAAGAAAATCATATAACACTTTGTACATGTACAATTAAGGTATACACAGACAGACAGAGTGAAAACCCACATTTACATACAATAAAGAAAATGTTATCATGCTGGCAATAACATTGTTGTTTATATTTCTCATCAATAATTATTTTTCATATTTGCTTAAGATTATCCACAAGAACATGGTTGCAAAAACTTTAAGCTTCAAATCAGTTTATCACTGGTCTATTACCAAAAAACTAGTAACAATTAAAAGTTGGTTTACAATTTTAGCGTGAGAATTTTTTTCAAATAATTAGCAACATTTGGTCCATTTTCAGATAATAAATTATCAGGAGAAATCACTTTAAGAATTCTCAAAATTAAAATTTATTTCAATTAAATTGCATAGACAATTTTGCATGTTTTGAAACACGTGCACAAGAAAAATAAAAGTTAAAGCTTTATATGCACATAAAACCAGTATTTCAATAGTACTTTTAAAAACATGACTACATTTTATATATAAGATTAGTCATGTGATTAAATATTAAATTTGATTCTCACTTTAGCATCGTTAATTTTGCAGACATATTTGACTCCTTTCTCCTGAATTTTGCCCCCTGGTTGCAGCCCTGTGTTATGGAGACCACAGTTATCACATGTAAAAGAGGAGACAACCACCTCCTTAAAGAATGGAATCTTTGTCAGGAACAGGCGGGTCTTCCCCTGCAATGTCATGCACAGTGTAAAAATTGTCAAAATCCTTCTCATGCATATATAATGTATAGTTCCATAATCATCCTAAAGTCTATATAAAAATTGTCAGATAAGTGATACATGTAAAAGCACAAACAGACAAAAAGATGACATGAAATATTGGTATTTTAAATATTTTGTCTATTCATAACATGAAAAATTTGTTGACTAATTTGTATATAAAATGATATATGAAAACCCCTTTCTTACATTTTGTTCACAATTCACACAGTAACTCTCAAGCTCCATAACCTCTGGATCATCATCATCTGCATTGATGTCTCGATATAAAGGTTTGGAGACAATGGTATTTTCTGATGACATTATGGTACTCTGATTTTATGTACCTGCACAAAAAGACAAAGTATGATGAATATTGGCATGTACGCAAAGATGTATCTCATTTTTATGTTTTAAATATTTGTGGTTTCAACTATATTCAGATTTTAATAAAAAGTAATTGTCTGTTACAAATGATCTTCATTACTACTATGATATTCATTAAACATTGTTTATATGTCATTTACGATTTTATGTACATATAACAATTATTTTTAATGGGAATAAACATAGATTAAAAACTTCTTAGGACTCGATCGTGAAAAATTATTTTGGGAAGTAAACATGACAATGAAGAAGTTGTCAGTATGATATACTCTCCTCTCCTTATATCACAAGTTTAACTGTTTCATGGTATATTCCCGAAATTGGCATTTCCCTTTTATTATCAACTAAAAGAATATTCTAGAAATTCTTCAGCCTTTAAAACAACATAAATAATTCAGCAACAGATTGATTATTTTAAAAAAAATACGTCTGACGCATACATCGTATCGTCTTGTCATTAATACTCGACCATATTTTTTTTTCAGTAAAGTATAAGAACTTTAAGGAGTGGAAAGAATACTGTGTCTATTAGTTCAAATATGTTCCTAGAAAAGAGCGTACTTCGATACCTATGATTTCGTCTAACGATTAATCCAGCCAGAAATAATATATCAAATACTTACCAGAAAAATCAGACCAGTTCTTGTTTTACCCTTATATATCAAAATATAAAGAAAACTGGAAAGCCTGTCAACATGTGTCACAACATCGGAAACAATATTAGCCCTGTAAGTAATAGATCTGGAGAACTTTCTGAAATTTCCGGGATTCAAAACACATCCAAATTAAACAATGCGTATTTTCATTTAAATGAACACTTCAATTTTCTTTACAAACAAAATGATGTTGCTTGAAAATCATCTTTAAATATTTTTTAAAAATAATTTGGTTAAGTTATTTCCGGATTAATATCGGTCATAATTTTCAGTTTTATAATATCATCTTGAACGCCATCTATCGGTCTTTTCAAGAGTTACGAAGGTAATGGCGGAGACACACGTGTTTTGATGGTTCTTTAGATAGTTAATTGTGGATGATTACTTCAATTTTAAAAGATTTTAAGTTAACCAAACAGTGAAGATTTATAAAGCAAACTTTCTATGTCGGTTTGTTTCGAAAAGATAACTTACAATTACATTTTTTAGCATTGAACAACCTACAGCATTTCTAATTTATTAGAAGATGACTTTTTTCACAGAAGTAGACTATTTTTTAATTTCTGTTATCTGCTTTAGTTGAACAAGTATATATAATAGGATATTAAAAATTGAGTAAACATTTAGTATCCTTTTACAACAATTTTTTGGTGGTTTTAAGATTTTAATTCCATTTGGTGATCAAACTCCTATAAAACTTAAAATGTACTCCTGTTGTATTTGCTAAATGGATTGAAATATCCATTTAAGCTTTCTCATGAAAATGTGCATTAAATAAATTATTAATTTTGCAGAATCTTGCACCGTCATGCAGATCTTTGTAAAGACATTGACGGGTAAAACCATCACCCTTGAGGTGGAACCCTCTGACACTATTGAAAATGTCAAGGCAAAGATTCAGGACAAGGAAGGTATGGTGAACAGTGCTACCAGTGTCTCGAGATTAAATATGATTTTGAACCCCAAATGATGACTGAAGTAATGGAATGAATGTTGAATCTCTTTTCCCATTTAGGAATTCCCCCAGATCAGCAGAGATTGATTTTTGCTGGTAAACAGTTGGAGGATGGCCGTACCCTTTCTGACTACAACATCCAGAAAGGTACAATTTCTCTTCTTTAAAAGGAAAAGTTGTGTATCATATGGAATGAGTTAACTGACACCTTGTTTGGTTGTTAAGATTTAGGATAAGGTATTTGTATTATGAATGAATTATGCTGTTGGTGATGATAGGAACTTGCCCTCTCTGAGTACATCCTGACTGAGGCATCCGTTCCAGGCATTTACTGTCTGTATCTGATTCAGCTACTTCAAACCAATGTTGTGAAAATTCAATTTGTTACTATTTCCATATCTGTCATAAAGTTTTCATAAATTTTTAATGTCATACAAATTTTTTTACTATCTTTGTGGATCTGTTTTGTCCTGCTCATTATAGACAACCCAAATAAGCCTTTTTTAAAAAAAACTTCAATATGAAAACCCTAATTATGCTTGAAATGCTTATGCATCAGTTTTTCTTCATTGAATTTAAAAACTAAGAACAGATTTGACGTCAAAGGAGTGGCACATTTCATTCCACATTATTTTGCTAATAAACTCTAGATTTCATTTGTCCAAAAGACTATACTGTATAAATACTACATTTGACTGTATTCTCTTTAGCGCTTATGGCGGAATACAGCTACCGCTAAATCAAGTACTTCGCAAAATGTCATGCATATATGCATATATGCATAAGAATAGTCACATTCAGGAATAAGCTAATTTAAATTATCCATGCCAAGTTGTTCAAAAACTTATTTCGCCAAATATCGTACACGCCAAATATAATAAATTCACAGTATATTTTAGAAGCTCAAATATTCGTTGGTTTAAAATTTTGTTGTTTTTAAAGCAAATACAATTTCGTTTGGATTTAATTTCATCATATCGTAATCTCTAAAATGTATTATGTATCAAATCTGTATTTATGAATACTTGGGTTTAAAATGAGCATTGATTTAATTTCGATGATAAATACTGCCACCAAAAATGACAATGAAAACTACATTTGACCTTGTGATTCTTGATTGTTAAGAGACCAACACTGTTCTTTCTAATCCCCTGTTAAAATACTGTGAATGATGATAGGAACTTGCCCTCTCTGAGTACATCCTGACTGAGGCATCCGTTCCAGACATTTACTGTCTGTATCTGATTCAGATAGAACTGTGTTATACTACTACCTGTTAGAAAACACAATCTCTTAGGTACAAATAAAAAGGAAATTTCTCCAGCAACCAAAGTTCAACTGAGTAGTATTCATGTAAACAACAAATATTTATGCATCTTAACATCTAAATGATATAAGTCAATCTCAGAATTTCTTTTGTCAGCCGACTGTAGAAAGAATTGAATGCATTTTTTTCATGCAAGAAATTGAAGGTGCATTTGATGGTGCATCTGTGTAGGTCAACCTTAAACTTGCACAGGTAATAGGTAAAGGTTATTACATATTTGACATTGAAAAATTGACTATTTCCTCTCTTTGATGTGTACAATTAAATAAATCATTTTACATTTGGTAGCAAAAAATGTATCGATAGATGTATATATAGCCTGCTGTTATGATGATAGGAACTTGCCCTCTCTGAGTACATCCTGACTGAGGCATCCGTTCTAGACAATTACTGTCTGTATCTGATTCAGCCTTAGAATTGTGTAGTTGCAACATACATTAAAATCTTTTAATTTGATTATATTGTGTTCACAACAATCAGAAGATGAACAGGGTTTACCAGTATTGACTCTGTGTCTGTTGGTGAGCTGCACAATTTTACATGCAAATAATCTCTGCTCCCATCTGTCAGTTTGCATAAACAAGATTTATGCAACAGCTCACCAAACAGATAAATCAAAACTCTCAAAAACAAAATTTGATCTAAATTATAGGGAATAATAGGTTGATATGCAATTAAGTAGCAAGATAAGGACAAGCAACCAAAATGGTCAGTTTGGAGTACAAGTCTGTCAGACTCACTGCTACCTTGAAAACTGTTTCGCATTGTGGTACATGTATGAAGTATTTAATGAAATTGACCACAAAAAATACATTAAATAATAAAAAAGTTTTATTTGTGCTCAGCCATAGAGTTATTGTGAAGTGTATTTGTCAATAAAGGTACCAAGTAGTACAATAAATTTAGAATGATGAATGAATTGTAAAGGTTTGCTGTTATGATGATAGGAACTTGCCCTCTCTGAGTACATCCTGACTGAGGCATCCGTTCCAGGCATTACTGTCTGTATCTGATTTAACAGAACTGTAGAAATAAGCAAATGATATATAGATATTTCTACTGTTAGACAGAATTCTAACAGGATTTTTTTTTCTTTGACAGAGTCCACTCTTCACTTGGTGCTGAGGTTGAGAGGTGGCATCATTGAGCCAAGTTTGAGGATTTTGGCTTCAAAGTACAACTGTGACAAGATGATTTGCAGAAAGTAAGATGAAAGCATTCATTGAAGTACAAAATTGTATGTTTAACATAACTTTACTTATTTTCCTGCCAACGATTAGCAAATAAGAGCAAATTCCTGTTAAAAGGAAAGTCAGATATGCGATATATCCATGTTTTATTTTTATTGTCAGTATTTAAACATTTTTATTACATTTTCTTTTCAAAAGGTGCTATGCACGCCTTCACCCGAGAGCAACCAACTGCCGCAAAAGGAAATGTGGACACACCAACAACATTCGACCCAAGAAGAAGCTGAAGTAAACTGTTGTTATACCCCTGTTCTGTGAATAAAGAGATATCACAGAGTACATAACCGCCTTCTTGTTATCAGTCCTTTCAAACAGTAAATGGTAGTCATACAACAAAGAAACACTCTTTGTGATTAGGCTGCCAATAAAATACAATTGCTATGGTCAAGAGTGGTTGTACATTTATTTATAGAGGAAACACAATATGTGTGGATTTTAAAGTTGGCAGTACTGTTCTCTGAATGCTAACAAAAAAATTAAAATTTAGAACCTTAACCATAAGATAGGCATGATTTATCATGACACAGAATGCCTTCCATACAATCAATAAAAAAAATGTGTAGGTTGGTCATGAACAGTTACCACAACATCAAAGGAGTTCATATTCAGCTGTTTTCAGCCTATGTTTAACTATATTCATTTCGACAGAAAAAATGTACATGAACTAACAGCTGAATTATTAGGGCCCCATTATGCTGTGATCAGTCTGTCCATCCGCAATCAATTGTTGGGAACATTCTTCTCTCCCAATCTGGCTTATACTTCATAATATAGCTAATAAAATATTTCCCATTAGCTTAATCTTGTTCAGATTAAACCAAAAAAATGTAAGGGATGCGCAATGAGCTTGAATTGAAGTTCCAAACCAGCTGGGACTAAGTTATAGGTTAATTGCTTTCAAAATAATGTCGCAAATTTGTAGCATGTGCATACGTTGCATGTAGATGTATTTCACTGCATGAAGCCCAAAACAAGTGCATACATAGCGTTAAACTTTATAGCCCGATTAAAGCAACAAAAAGCATTTCGATGTAAATATTTACATCTTTCTTAATAATTTTATCAATTAAACATAAACAATTTAAAAATATGTAAGTTATAATCATTGTCGAAGCAACAGCCAATTTATGTATGTGAAGGTTCCGATAATACAGCTTTAATCCATCCAAGTACAAAAAAAAAACCATAGTGAACGATGTAAAAATTATTTCTTACAGCTTCTAGAATTAATTGAAATTAATGTTTATAGAACTTAACAATGCACCCCTCCCCAAAAAATCCCGTTTAGAATACTAGGTATTTCACTGGATGTCGTAGATATCTTTCTTGTCAAGCATGTATTACAATCAATTAGCTTAATTAATAAATAGGGAGAAATACTTAGTCAATGTAAATATATGTACATTTTGTCTCTGTGTGTGTGCGCGCGTGTGTATATTTAAGCATTGTATTTTTGGATGTCGTCGGTCCTATTAAAACCAAGGCTGTGCAGACAAATTGAATGCCGCGCGTTAGGGTGGTATTATGATCGTCTCTCATACGACATATTGATTTTAAGGAAACTGCACCTTGATACTGACAATATTAATTATTATTAATAATATTTCACTGTATTATTATTTTTGTTTTTACTAGAGATGAAGTTTTGTTTGTAACAAATACATGTAGCTTGAATTATCATATGTATATCAAACTCATTAACCTTTGTGTTTTCCCCCAAAGTACCGGTATAGCATTGTCATAATGAAAACATACAATATGTACATTATTTTGTAATATTATCCGCAAAATTTTAGAACATGGGTTTGAATTTCTCTATATAAACAATGTGATAAAAAAGGATTTTTAGTGACAGTCCAACAATGAATGCCCGTATACCGTTATTACTGTGTGTTTGGACTTTCTTGTCTTTTCAAGGTAAAGTTTTTTGTCTTTTCAAGGTAAAAGTTATTTGTCTTTTCAAGGTAAATCTTTGGTTCGCGTTGGTCTCGAAATGGAGATCAACTCTTTCATGTAAAGTTACTTTAAACCAAAAAGGAGAAATATGCAATTTATTATTAGTTTTACACAATTTGATATTTCTATAATGTATATTTACTAAGTATACAATGTGAATCTTTACTGCTAGAAATCCAAGCAAGCATACGTATTTGGGCCTCCGAAGTAACAAACTTTTCCACTCAATACAACAGCGGAAGGTAGAGAACAAATATTGAAATAAAAACGTAAACCAAAAAATTAAGTCTCGTATTCTGTCAACTGCAATGTTTCAACTTCAAATGCTTTTTATTGGAACAATGTTTATTCCAGTCACTCTGCAAAGCAAGTTTTGGGAAAACCTAACGTCTATCCTCGGTATACCGAGAGTCCTGGCACTTGGGCACAGCTTGGTAATCAATTAGATAGGGTCCATTTCATAGAGGTGGGTACGAAATCATTATACATGTAGTTTAGCTCGTATATTGGTTCAAAATATTATGTTTGGCACGCCAAATTCACAAAATGAGCTTAACATTGTTTCACATTTGATAAATAAGGTTTATCGACTGATAACTTTAGTTAACGATACGTTAACTATAGTTTTCATCTGTAAAACTATAGTTTTCATCTGTAAAACAATATTTAACGGTTGTAAACTGTAGTTAAAGAATGATAATCTAAGGTTTTTTGTCTGCAAAGTTTTACAATCATGAAACTATATTTATCAGTTTTGCAATCGCAATTGGTTGTTTTCAGTGTTAATTACAGTTTTAAACTTCTGAAACATAGATAATGGCGTTAATTATGGATTACCGATGTGAAATATATTAAATTAACGGCGTTAAATAAAGTTTCACAGATATAAACTAGGTTTATCAACTGTTAACTATAGTTTACGGACGCTAAACTATTGCTAGCAATAGTTTATTGTTAACTATAGTTTACAATTCGTAAACTATAGTTAAAGATTCGTAAACTATAAAAAACCATCCGTTTACAATAGTTTTTATCTGCAAAACCATATTTAACAGTTGTGTTGTAAACTATAGTTTACAATGATAATCCAAGTTTAACGTTAACGATAGATTTTGCTGATAAATATAGATTCACATTTGTAACGTTAAACTATAATTTGCATTCGTTATCTATGGTTAAGAGTTTTTAATCATTGTTTCACAATCGTGAAACTATATATATCTGATAAACTATGTTTTGCAATTGCAAATGATTGTTTTTAGTGTTAATTATAGTTTTACACTGATGATCGCATTAAGTTTACAGATGTGAAATATAGATTATTGTCGTTAACTTTTAAGTTTTCTGTTCGTAAACTATAGTTTACAACCGTTAAACCTAGTTTATCGACTGTGAAACTATGATTGGCTCATTTTTGTGAATTTGGCTTGCCATAGTTATGATCCTATTTTGTTTAAAAATATTGAGACCAACTTTTATTTGCAAGCGAGAAATTTTGGTTAAGTTCACAAGAGCCTCGTCGTCGCGAATATTTCTCGCCGCGAGCCAGCCATTGTCGTGGGTTTGTAATAACAACACAGGTCTGTATAAGAGTAAATCGCGAAATAATGTCGCGAATAAAAATTGGTTTACAGTATGCTTTTATTACTCAAGAACATAGTACGTAGGGATTCTCTACATATCCTTAAGACTCAATTTCTATGCTGAACAATTTGCTACAAGGATGCATTAAAATCAAGTTTATTTCTAAAAACATTCATATTTTAGAGAATCTTAAAATTAAAACTATAATTTTGTGTTCGTGAAAACCAACGGTTAGAATATTTACGAAAAATACATCGATCATATATGAAATAAAAAAAGTTGATTTATTTATGCTATATCATTGACTAAAGGTAAAATTTCCAAGGAAACTCTATGTTTCTAAAATCAACATCTACGAAACATACAATGCCGGAGCAGTCGTCAAAATATCCGTTAAAGACGGACAAAACCAATGGGTGGATATATTCAGTGTCAATCATGCTCATCTCATACGGAGAGCAAGGAAGTTTTCTCCCAAAATAAAAGTACGATAATAATATTTCTACATTGTTTAATTACTATGATAATACATGTATAAAAATACATGCATGAACAACAATCATATTTCTGTAATGATAGCAATAAAAAAGTACAACAACAAACAAAACACATATAAAAGTAATTGATTACAAAAACACAATTTTTGTATTTTTATTTTTTGGTTCATTTTTCTTCATTTCACCCCAGCGGTTTATATTTCCTGTGGATGAGCTGAGAATCGAAGTAGATTGTTCCGTAGCTCACGATTACGTAGAAATCGATGCTGTTGAGATTGTTGGGGGTATTTCTTCTTTTTACTAATTGTTTAAAAACCATATGAGCTCGATTTTTTCCACATTATTAAGATTATGCGAAGAGAGATACCCGTACATCTTTTTCATTGTAGCCATCTTTTTTTCTGCTCTTTTCTATAGATATATGCCCTTCACCTTTTTTCCAAATCGGAAATTCTTGTTACTTGATAAAGAAAGACACAGTATCCGCAGACGAAGCGTTTGTAAGTGAAAGAAATTGGTTGAAAATTTGACTGTAAAGTGTCAACATGATTATCAACATATTCCGTCATGTATTAACAAACTACTTCAATGTTTAAGGCTAGATGTCTTCTGATTGGTGGATACCTGGCTAATTTTGAAACGCTAGAAGAGGCAATGCTGATGAAAGACAAGTTAATTAAAATGTCGACAAGTAATGTGAAATCAATGTTTGATTAAGTTATCACTAGGTATGAGTATAAAAAAAACCCATCTAAATAAGAAGCCAAAATAAACATGAAAATAATGTAGAATTATAAATATGTGTTGCCAGTTTTGATAATTCTTAAGTTGCTTGCTCTCAATTACATTTTATCCAAGAACATAATCATAGAATGTAGACATTAAATAATAATAGCACTTCTTGATGGAATGCTTCTTGTACACATTTTTTGAAATTCTTTTTTAGTACATAAGTTCTATGAATGTAATTTGGGTTACTCTTTCATTTCCATTAGAACCTTTGTCTATGATTTGAATTTAAAATTTCAATGAACCTTAATGTGTAAAATTGTGTTCAGCATTGAATGCATATTTTTGGATGTCGCGGTAGCACGGAATGATAATTTGTCTGCACCGCTTGGTGTGTTATGTATGTTATATGGCCAACGGCATCCAAATATATTTAAGCATTCAATGCTTATATTTATATTCATACTGACGTATTTTTGTATGAAATATATGTCTATCGTTGCTGCAAAGCAATAATATACGCTCTCAGTCAAGGATATAAAACATAACATAACAACCATATTAACATGTTACTTAGTTCGCTTCCGCGACTAAAATATAGTGCCAGAAACTTTGAAGAGAAAAGTCTTTGTTTAATAGGGAGTTGTTATGAGTTAATAACTATTTTCCATTATTAGGGCCCCGCAAGGATTTGCGGGTGCCCTATAGTAATCACTCTGTCCGTCCGTCCTTCTGTCTGTCCGTCTGTCACTCTTCCGTCCACAAATGTTTTGTTTTTTTCTAATAACTTTTTTTACGGTTGCCCAATCAAGTTCAAATTTGGTATGGTAGTCCAGTAGGCAGAAATACATTTTTTGATGCTAAGTTTGGTTCTCTATGTCTTCTGGTTTGGAGCTGGGGTGGTGGGGTAGATTCCTTAACTATGCATAAGAATGAATGGGCAAAGAGAGATAATTGCTGAGAATGTTACCATTGTATACTTGGAAGGCTGTGCAATATTTGTCCGAAGAAAATCCTAAGCTTTATCTTTATCTGTCACATTGAGATTAATTACTGCACTGCCTGTGTCTGCAAATGAACTTTGTTTTGAAGTTAAGGTCAATTTTGAATGATGTGTAGTATTGTGTACATTCTTTGAAATATGGATTTTAAATATAATATTCATACTTTACTTTGGTTAAAATACCGTACACAATGATTTATGATAATTTTATTGAATTCTAAAATCAAGATTTATATTAACATATCCTTTTTCATTATTTTATTTTTTAAGTATTTATTTTATTTTTTTCTGCCTTAATGCTGTTAATTTTAACAGGTAATCAGATAATTACCCCATTCTGTCATTACTGAAAAAAAAATCTTATTGTACCGGTAAATTTAGAAGAAAAGGATGAGAGAGCAGAACAATTAATACCCTGGGATTAATTATCTTGCCTACTGCAGAAAATTTAGAGGCTATCTCTATCTGTCATATGAAGATTAATGAACACCTTTGTCTGCAACTGATGTTTGTTTTGAAGTTGAGGTCAACCCTGGGTGATACAATGTATTTGCATTTACTGAAGGATTGCATGTTATAAAACACCTGTTTAAATCTTTTTTAAATACACATTTAATTTAGTTTTTTTTTTATAAGACATGAGGTTATCCCTGTTTTATGCAGATACAAGGTTACTATTTAGAGTTTTTGGACATTTAGGAATTATCTTGAAATTTAAAAAATACAGATGTTACTTATAATTTTCATATTTTTTTACCACCTTATATATATTGCAGTTCTTTACATTTTATGCCGGGCATTTATTTTTCATCATTGTTAATATAAAGAGGATGGAATTCAAAGTTTTTTTCACTTCTCTATATTAATTGTCATAGCGGGGCCCTTCCTGACTGGTCAGTTTTCTAGTTACACATCAAATTCGTTACGTATGATATTATGTATTGGTTATGTATTAATAAATATACTCAAAACATGTGATTATTTTATTTGTGCTCATGGCGCACGAATTAGCAAAGTGTATTTATAGGAAGTTAAACGTCGCAGATTTCCAATGCAAACATAAGGGGAAATAAACAATGAATATGAATATTACTAATTGAATAGTCTCTCACAATCTTTTTCACCGAACATCTTTTATTTACAGAAATTTCGTACTTTGTTGGCGGAAGAAACATAAACAGAAGAAAACAAGGAGGGGACTGGAGATGGATCAAAAACGGAACTATGACACAAATGAAGTATTTTGCATTTGGGACAGGAGAACCGAACGGAACAGATCAATCCCCTGAAGACTGCTTGATGTTTTACGCAGCAAAAGCTTACGCATTCAATGACGCCAATTGTAGAATAAAGAATGGAGGATATATTTGTGAAATTCAAAATATGTAATACATATAAAACAAAATGAGTTGCAAACTACAGTTTTAGTTGTTTTTCTAAAATAACATTTACATTTAGTTTATTATGAACGCATGTTAATCTTTGAGATGACAATGTTAGATTGGATGTGAATCCTTTGTCAGTTTAATGATTCATGAAATATTACGTTCATTACCAAAATCTTATTCTCAACCGTTATCAATAATAGAAGCCGAATTCATAAACGATTTACTTTTCTTCTAAGTCTTATATATATATATATATATATATATATATATATATATATATATATATATATATATATATATATATAAATACTTGTGGAGAGCACTAATGACGATTTCCTTGTTTGATTGTAAATACCAACTAATCAGTTATCCGGACATCCGATCAAAAGTATAGCTGCAAGTCGAATATTAAATCCAAAAAATATTGTTGAGTTTAAAAACCTTATCATAACATAATGGTGTAATTCCAATTCCTAAAAAAAAGAAATTGTGATAGAAGAAGAAAATGATCTATTAAAAACTAATTTTCTGTTACATATTAATATTTAATATAAATGTTTATATCACTTTGCAGAAAATAATAGTAAGAAATAATATCTATTTTATGTTCAAACGCACACTTACGGCAATTTGTGTCATTTGGATTGTTAACGCTGCAAAAAGTTATTTTCATAAAAATAAGAGACTATGTTTCCAAGTTTTTCATTTTATTTCTCTGTCAAGTATTGTTAAACATCATTAATTGCATTTTCAAAGAACTATGTTGATTATACACATGGTAACCTGCTTACACCAGGCACGTAGCATCGTTTTTGAAAGTGGGGGGAGCCAAACCCATCCAAAAAAATCTTGACAAGCAAAAAAAAACAACAACAAAAAAACGAAATTTGTACTAAATTCCAAACCTTCACAATAGTCTTTACAAACAGAGATATATAGCAGGTTCCAGTAAATGCTCTACCAAACCTCTCTCTTTACTCCTTACTAAAATTCTTACAGTAGTGGAGGAGAAACTTTAAGAGTACTGTACAGCAATATACTCCAGAAGTGGTGTGAATCAGATGTGGACACTAAAAAACTCATTATTAGAAACTTTGAGGTCACAAAATCATACCTAAATCAATAGCATCAAAACGAACGATGTTCAACGCTTTATACAACCACTCCCCTTGACAAATTAAAATCTAGGCTTTTTTTATATCATCGATAGATGTTTCTACAATAAAAATGGAAGTCGTAAAAATGCTTACCTTGTCATTGGAAATCTAAAAAATTATTTTGTTAGCACACACAATTACTCTGAAGTTGACATTAAAAAGATGCTTGAGTTTCTGATAGACAGCATCTATGTAGTTTTTTGAAATCAAGTCTTCGAACAATCTGTTGGAATTCCCATGGGTACCAATCGTGCCCCATTGTTAGCAGATCTATTTTTGTATTCTTATGAAGCAGAATTTATTCAAAAACTTGTACGTGAAAAAAATAAATCACTCTCTGTGGCCTTCAACTCAACATTCAGGTATATCGACGACGCATTATCAATTTACAATTGTTATTTCCATACTTACGTCGACTCGATATATCCCAGTGAACTTGAAATAAAAGATACCACAGAGTCTGCGTCAGTTGTTTTGTATTTAGATATTTTACTGAAAACGGATATTGATGGTAACCTATCAACAAAACTTTATGATAAACGCGATAACTTCATTTTTTTCTAGTCATCTTTCCTTACTAATGTAGCAATAAACCTTCATCACCTGCATATGGTGTTTTTGTCTCTCAGTTGATACGATATGCAAGGGCATGCTCTTCGTATGAACAGTTTCTAAGGCGAGACAAGCTACTGACAAACAAGTTGATAAAACAGGACTATCAACAGTCTTGTATGAAGTCAACTTTTCGTAAGTTCTATGGTCGATACAACGACCTTGTCAGCAAATAAAATCTTCCACTGGGTCGCATGCTGAATCACCAATCAATTAATCACCCAATTGTCTAGGGACTTTTCCGGGGTTTTTTCCCCGATTACGACAAAGAGCACACGGAGGGTTTGACCGGTCAGCAGAGGATGCTCACTCCTCCTAGGTACCTGATCCTTCATCTGGGGTTTTCCAGAGGTCCGTGATTGCTCTGCTCTGGACTATTGATTGAATACCGAATTGTCCACGGATTTTTCTCCGTTTTTCCTGATCATAACATTTTCCCCAAATTGCGACATTTTCCTCGATAATGACATTTTTACCGATATGACATTGGGCGCACGGAGGGTGTGACCGGTCAGCAGAGGATGCTCACTCCTCTTAGGCCCCTGATCCTACCTCTATGTATTTGGAGGTCCTTGTTGATCTGCTTTGAATTTGTATTTCGTTGTCTGGATATTTGAGATGGTTGACGGTTTGTTATTGTCATTTTTTCATCAAGTAACATCTTGATTAACTAGAATTTAGACGAAATGAACCCATTATTAAAAGAACATTAGTCTTGTAAATTGGATTTCCCTATAATTAAACAAATATAGTTAAATTGTTGTATAGATTCTGAAGCAAAGACCAATCGAATAATTGAAATAAGATTGTTAAATTTGAGTTGTTCAATGTTATTACTTATTAAAGGAAAGTTTCTTTATTTATCTCGGTGCATAAACGTTCAAATCATTTAATGAAAATATTGTTGCGAAATATAATTTTGTTAATTTCTTGTGATCTGACACACGACTGTTTGTATAGTTACTACAGGTAAAATAACCATGCTTAAATGTTGAAGCTTATTATTTCTTATGATTAAGATTTGAAATCAAACGCCTTCTATGTTGAAAACGTGTTCTATTTTGTGGAATTGTGTTGCTTAAAAAACATTTATTACCTCTCAAAAAGTAAAACAAAAAATCTGTTACCAAATTTTATTTATTTACATTGCACTTTAGGATTCTAGTATTGCTTTAAATCAGGTAACAGGAGGATTCAACACAGACAGACCAAACAAAATTTAAGATTCTTTTAAATGATGTAAAACATTTTGAAAATTAAATAAACTAATTTTTTGCACAAACCAACTGGTAGCACTGGTTCTTTCTGTGATCAATCCCGACAAATACAATACAGATATTACAGATTATGTACTGTTCTCTGTAGTCCGAAATCATTAAAGCAAAGAAAGCAAACTAACCTACCATAATTGCACTAATGCAAGTGTTATTTACAATTAACAGTTTATCAAGTATGTACACAGGACGAAACAACTGTTCACTGAATTTCCAGACCATTCAGTTAATATTTAGCTGACTAAATGGCAGATCATCCTGTTGTACCAATTAGCCCAGGTCATTGAATGTTACAAATAAGACCAGAGTCAAGGGATCTAGAAATATGAACATAAATTAAATTGAACGAAATATTCATTTTTAAACAAAGAGCAGTTACAACATATGCATATTGAATTAATTCATCTAACACTTTTTGTATCACAATCTACTAAACGTTTGAAATGATTTACTACTCATGTATCATACTTGTAAATACAGTTTTATGATTTTGTGTGGAACCATCACTTAATGTATTTGAATTGTCGATTATAATTTATCCCAACACAATAAATTACACACAATAGCTATTATGTTTAAACCTGTTAATTTACGAACACAACCAAGAGAGTTTGAAATATTGATTTGTAGGTTTCTATAAAACGAATTGGTTAAGTGTATAAATGGTATGTTACAATGAGTGTTCTGCCGCTTATATCGCTATGGATATTCTCTTTTTGTCAAGGTAAATATTAGTTTTAAGACTCACATACGTATCTACAACTTTTTTCAATAATATATCTTTATAAGTTTATCTGCTTTGAATATGATTTATGCCATGCATGTTGCACTATTCGTGTTGCAAATAGTGACCCAATTTTAAATGGAGTTCAATAGAAGCGATGTATAAAGAGAAGCTTCTCTGAATTCTAGTTGAGATTTACCAGTTTATTTATTTTCATAGCTTTTGACTTAATCACTAGTCTAAATTAAATCGCTTTGAAGAACTCATTTCTTTCTCTCTCCAAGGAATGCAAGCCAGTATACATTTGTGGGCATCTGAAGTAACTAAGTTTTCCTCACAGTACAACACTGGAAGGTAAGCTAGACAAAGGATAGGGTAAATTACAATGGATAACAGTTACTTGAATTACAACTGAAGTTAAATGCTCAAGGCTAAAGCCAATACAACTTTCATTAAGTTCGTTAAAATTGCTTTTACAAATATTTAAAAAGAAATGCAATAAATCAAGTAACAATTACTTTGCAGAGGCAATGAATACAAAATACAAATAATATTTGAGGAAAAAAACCCCATTTTACTGAACTAGAACAAAGATGTCACAAAAATACAAAAAATACATGTACTAAAACCACGATTTAGTTAACATACGTTTACAGTTGCATTTAATTAATGTTATCTGAATGTTGAGTAATCATGGCTATAACAACTTTATGACAATTATTTTCCGATACATTTCATTACATCTTAAGCGTCTGATGTGAAGAAATAGTTGAAACTCTTTTTGAATGTTTACTTAATGGTTATAAATTTCAGAGAATGTGTGACTCGAGTATAATTATTAGTACTTGTGTATCATTTACAGCATATCTTTTGACCAGATATAACAAACACATTAAAGTCATACGACTAGGTATTTCAATAGAAAATTCTTAAAAGAGAGTTGGGTGGTCTTTAGATTATATTGATGTCCATGAGAGGTAGAGCTCTTTATAAAAATATAGAAAAAACATTCAAATTTTAATGCTAAAATAAATGGAATTTTACTTTATCAAATGATGGCTTATAGTTTAACAATGGTATTTAAAAATTATAGTAGGTCCAATGGTTTACTTGTTGACCACCCAGCTAACCTCCTTAAGCACGACTTAATAGTTTATACACGTTAAGAAACATTGTTTTTATTCGTTAAATAAACATTTTTAATCCTAAATTAAATTATACATTATGCATCAATTATTTTCAGAAGATGAGAAATACCTAATTTCGAAAAACAAACCCACAAATTGAATGAATTATTTGTCAAAAACACCCACAAAAATCTCTTTTCAATTATAATTTGTGTAAATGAGAGCAATTTGATTTTGTTTAATTAAATGCAATATATAATACATATTGAATTACATGTACATGAAATGGAATAACTATGTCAAATGCATCAACATTGGTAATGCATTACCCTCAATCGCTATTATACATGAACATTGCCCAGCACTAAGCTAGAACTCTTTGAATGAATAAGCAAAGCTCCTATTCTGTTCAACTTCATGGTTCGATGAACGTTTGTTATAGTTACTCTGCAAAGCAAGTGTTGGGGACACCCAACGTCTATCCTCGGTATGGCGACATTCCTGGCACTTGGACACAGGCTCGTAGTCAACTAGACAGGGTCCATTTCATAGAGGTGGGTACATGTTTACAATGAATAAGGTAAATCTTTTCAAAATTTTGTCACAAACATTTTTATATATTCATTCATTACCATTATCTTTGACATTTTAAATGTATGAACAATGAAAGCAATAACTGAATTGAGTGACTTTGCTTTTGTTTCGTTTGTTTGCTTTTGCTGATTTTTTGTTTTACATCAAACTTAATCGATGATGGTATTTCCAATGGAACATGGAATACTTGAACACAAAAATGAAAATCATAATTCAATGAGATAATTTTCTTTAAAAGTTCAATGTTTTCTTGGTTCTTCATGTACATTACTAGCTGCAGGACTGTAGCTCCCGGTCTGAAAAAATTCGGATGGACGACCTGGGAGCTACAGTGCCTCCCATAGTAAAAAACTGCAATTTACGGCGCACAAAAAATTGCGCTAGTTTTGGACTTATTAACCTTATTTTCATACAAATTCTGTACAAATCTTTGATCCAAAAAAATTCCTCGGACATTTTACTACAGATATCGTCACTTCACTTACTTCTGATAGTCTTTTAAACACCATCACCAGCCCTGTAAATTAAAGAGGTGCAAGTTTGTTTACATTTAAAAATGGCGACTCTCGATCTCGACGTAAATTAGCATCCTTCTTTTTCCGAGGTCGGTTATCATGTTTAAGAGAAGATCTGAGGCAAGTGTAGTGACGATATCAGTAGTAAATTTGCTGAAGAATTTAATGGTACTTATTATTTTTACAGAATTTGTATGAAAATAAGGTTAATAAGTCCAAAACTAGCGCAATTTTTTGTGCGCCGTAAATTGCAGTTTTTTACTATGGGAGGCACTGTAGCTCCCAGGTCGTCCATCCGAATTTTTTCAGACCGGGAGCTACAGTCCTGCAGCTAGTACATTACCACTTAATGTCCACATGTTTCATCTAACATCTAACAAAAACAAATGAAATAATCTCATAGTTTGTATTAGCTCATATCGCTGTTAATTTTATAAAGATGAATTGTTTTCTTCATCCATACATCAATACATTTTTTAGCATCTATATTTATGAGGACATTTAAATACTTCAATAATAAAAATTTAGCAAATTCCCGGAAACAGTTATCGTATGTGACATGATTTTAAGTTTGTATAATTATTATTCAAGGTTAAATTTCCAAGGAAACTCTTTCTTTCTAAAGTGAACATCTACGAAACATTCCATGGCGGGGCAGTCGTAAAAATTTCTGCAAAAAACAAAGAAAACCAATGGGTGGATATATTCAATATCACTCATGCTCATGTCATAAGGAAATCAAGAAAGTTTTCTCCACAAATAAAAGTACGTTATTTTTCTATATATGTTATGAACAGTGATTAACAAACACACTATATGAGTACCCCTTTATTTATGAATTTATCTTGCTTTCTTACAGCGAACCATGTTCCCAGTAGACGAGCTGAGAATCGAAGTGGATTGTTCGGCGTCCAGACGTTACGTAGAAATCGATGCCATTGAGATAGTTGGGGGTATTTTCATAATATCCACTAAAATTTAAAAAAAAAAGAGCTACTGAAACTCTTTAAAAGAAATTTTGATCATACTTTTATTCTTGACATCTTTTTTTCTGACTGTCACTTTAGATAGATGCCCTTCATCATTTTCCCAGTACCAGAATTCTTGTTACTTGATAAAGAACAATATTGTATCCGGAGATGAAGCGTTTGTAAGTTGAAGAAATCTGTTTTCATCTTTTGTTGAGGACAGTGTTTCTATATTAATTATGCAAGCCACTTAAATTAATCTCAAAGCATAGAACCTCGAACCTCGAAATTACCTAAATAGCCAAAGATATCAATAAGATCCAAATAAAGTTTGATAAAAAGTTATCAAAAGAAAGATTCGAAGTTTTCACACCCTTAACAGTCAAGTCAATCTTAGACTTATGAATATGGTGATAAATAAGACCAGAAAGTATTCGGCAGATATTTGTTAGTTACGATACATGTAGCATCTTTCTCAGATAACCCCCATTTGAATGAATTATCATCTTTGATTTATATGGGATATTTGTTTTAATTGTTCGCATTTTGAGAAAATCTTTAATTACATATGATTAATTTCATAGGAGGGAACAAATGGTGATGGTATGATCAGGTTGTTTATTCATCAAAGAATTGAAATTATGCTATTTACATACATTTATGTAAGGGGAATATATTGCATACATTAGCATAATGTTTTAATCTGTTAGGCTAGATGTCTTCAGATTGGTGGATACCTGGCTAATTTTGAAACACTAGAAGAGACCATGCTAATGAAGGACACTTTATTTAAAATAAAGACGGGTAATGTTAAAGGTCATGTTAAATCAGTATTTAATTAAGTCAAGAGATAAAACATTAATCAAAAAGTAACACACGTATTCTTATGAATCATATCCTATTTAAAGGAATTTCGTACTTTGTTGGTGGAAGGAACATAAATAGAAGAAAACCAGGAGGAGATTGGAGGTGGATCAAACACGGAACTATGACAAAAATGAAGTATTTTGCTTTTGGAGGAGGACAACCAGGCGGAACAGATCGATCTCCACAAGACTGCATGTTGGTTTATGTAAGAGATGGGTACGCATTCCATGACACTTTCTGCGGAAAAAAGCTTGGAGGATATATTTGTGAAATTGAAATGGCATACTAAAATCAGAAATAAAGTAAACTAAATTGCAAAATACACATTCAAGATTGTTTAATTATATTATAATTATTGTTTAAAAGTAATTGCAAAGCGCACTTAATTGTAGTCTAGTTGACTGATGTCGTGTGTATTTGCATATTTAAAAAAAAGAGCTATATTGATTTGTTTCAAATTACTGAAACTCTTTTAAAGAAATTTTGATCATACTTTTATTCTTGACATCTTTTTTCTGACTGTCACTTTATACAACTATACCCTCCCATATACAAAAGGCTGCCTTCTTTCCAGGGGAGATGATTTAGAATTATTATTGAAAATTCGTTGACATTTTAAAAAGGATTTTCTTCTCAATAACAATTTGGTCTCAAAAGTTTATACCTACATAGAAGCATCCTATATAGTCTTGATTCAAGTTTGTTCAAATCAGAATCCCCGGGGGTAGGGCGGGACAATACGGGCATATGAATTTTTACATAGATAAAGATAGAGAAAATCTTTGAAATTTCTTTAAAAATGAAAACAAGATTTACTCTACTATATTATCCAGATATTTTGTGTTTAAAACCATGAGACTGATTTGATCATAGTCATGGCTTATGTTGTTTAGGTAAGTCGTGCCCTTTCTCAATTTATATTGAATTTATTTCGAAAACTATATATTTAAATCAATTAAATAACTTGCAACAGGACAGAAAGAATCATTTATGCGGTTATGGCAGTATGTTTGAAACACCAAAGAACAATTTCACTGATTCACCCATCGATAAATCATCCCAACAATTATAAATAGAAGTAATGGAAAAAATCATAAAAAAAAATCATTTCTACATGAAAACCAAAATTGTAAAAGAAAAACATCGGTGGGCAAATTTATATCTAAAGTATGTTACCATGGAATTCGATTTTTAAATAACTGTTTAAGTCCAATAGAAGTTTTCATAAAACCAAGCTAATAATATTATAGGAAGTGAACATGAAAAAATTGATTGTTGCTTAATAAATTTTAAAAGCCTTTTGAAACTTAAAAATGAGGTCTGTTACCTTTTTGTTTATTTCTATCAAGAGATTTTAACAATTTTGCTCTCAGTGAAAGGTTTATGGAGGTAATCTATTTTTCCCCAGCATGAATCTGTTCTCTGACGTAGATAAGCCATATTGCTGCTGGTGACTGGGTCAATGTTAGAACTAGGCCAGTGCTTATGTACAAAGTTGATAATGGTTACGACGAAAAAATATGCCTGGATATGAAGAAAAATTTTGTACTGTCATGAGAGGACAAGGATTTAGTACATTTCTATAAATGAACCTCAGATAACCATATATGATCTGTGCAAAAAATGAATAGATAAATTAATTTGTGAAATATGAGACCATCGCATTCCAGATGTTTGTACAGAGATGTGGCAGTCAGTGTTTACATAAATAAAATGCTGTTTGTAGTTTTCAATTTAAATTAATATAAAAATGTAATTTCATTTTCTTTGTGGGGTTTCTTATCGTTACATTTTATTTAAATGCCCTGGAAATTTTTCTGATTTGTTTGATCTTTTTTGATAGATAAGATCTTGGTTCTTTGTTACGCCGGTTTTGTTTATGCTGTTAGAAGAATAACAGAAGTAAGGCACTTTTTAAAAATCAGGATGCTGAGCAATGCACCTTGTGTGCTCATTTATGTAGCACACATAATGTTCAAACTCATAAACCAATAAATTCCTGAGTGCAAAAAAAAATAGGTCACAATAACACTGATCCACGGACATTCCATTCTAGTTACATGTCACATTAACTGTTGGTGGGAATGCATCATTCTGAGATCCCAAATCTTCCTCCTTAAACACTTTTTAAAAATGACAACTCTTTACATCCATTTCAAGTTTCAATTCACATTTTGATGATGGCATTTTATCTCTGTTACTAAACGTGTGTAAAAATGCAATGTGTCTCACTGACGTCAGCATCTGTGCTGCCCTCTCTTAGATGCTTAGAGATAACCCAGCAGGGAGGTAATGATTTTAACAATATGGCAGCGCTCATGGAATGCAAGAATTAGTTATTCTAAGTGGTATATCTTCTTACTGAGGAAAGCTCTGTCTAAACGGTTTTCAGATATCATTATACACATCAAACGGACAAATTTGAGCCCTTCCTTTGAGCTGTTTCAAAATATACATAAAGATAACGAAAGATAAGATAATTAGAACCATTCTTGTTTGTCATGTGTAAAAAACATGATAGAACTGTAAACCAAATAATTTAAGCATTATTCAACAGCATAAAGGTGCCGTTAACGTTGCTAAGGAATTATTTAGACTAGAGAAAATCATACAGAAATTGTTTAAAACGTCATAGCAACGGCATTTTATTTTGCTAAAATGAAGCTTTAATTGGTACTCCAGGAAAGTTGGGGACATGTTAGGTCATTCCATTCAATTTATTTGAAATATTATGCCAAAGGAATGTATAATATTTTTAAAAATATACCCGAAAATATACAGATTTTAATGATAACACTGAGTTTACCTTCTTACCATTGCAACAAGTTTCAACTTTGATATATATTGTCTCTTTTACCGAGTCAAAACAACATGTTTGAATTTAAAACAATGTTAAAACAATGTTAAAATTTAAAACAATGTTAAAATTTATCCACTAAAAATCATTTACGTTTGATCAAATTGAAAAAAAAATGTTATTGTTAAAATTTCTTTAGTTACCATGGTAACACTTATAAACCGTTTATTTAAGCAATGGATGCCAATAGATATTTATATCCATAGTAATGTCTATTGGTATGAAATACATGTGTATTGTTTGGTTATGATTAACGTTTCATTTAATCTTACAAAAATAAATATACTCAAAACACGTGAAGACGTTAATCTTTGTACTCATGGCGCATGAATTAGCAAAGTGTATTTATAGATAATTGAACGTCACAGATTTTCAGTGCAAACATATGCGGATATATACACTGAATGTAAATATTTGTCCATGAACAATTTTCTATGATTTTAAAATTCACAATATTCTTTATATGATCATTTTATTCGGTAAAATGACCAATATACTAAAATTGCTGCATTCATCACAATTTATCTTCAAAATAGCTTAAAATTTCCATTTTAATTTTTTTTACTTCTGTCACCTTTAACTATCTATAAAGCATGCTAAAATTTACAATATGAAGAAAATCGGTGGCTATGCTTGGCTGCAGAAATTTATGCTTGGCTGCAGAAATTTGATATTTACAAAGATTTGATCTTAAAAGATCAAAATTGTCTATCACCTTGTTACACAAGGAACATTTAATTTTTTCAAACAGATTTTTAGTATTTTACATAAAAAAAACTATGAAAGAACTATAGATGGAACTTAACATTTACATAATTAAAATTGATAATACATGAATTATATTTTGGTTGATGCGGTTTTTTTCGGTTTTTTTTTTTTTTTTAATTTGTATGTTTGTTGTTGTTTTTCTTTTGTGCATGATGAACATAGATATTTGAATAAGGTAAAATTGGTCATTTTATTTTATCTGTTTTAAATAGACTGGATAACAGCTAGACTGTAATCCATAGCTTGTATTACGATGTAAATAAACTAAATATAAAACCAATTTGTTTTATCTACCTTGTGAATGATAAGTAAAATAATTTTTAAACCGTATAATGAAACATGCAATATGAAAATCAGATTGTAACATTATCCGCAAAACTAAGGAATATACAGCGTAGAATTTAAATTTTCTATAAAACAATGCGATCAAATTTCTAAACATTTAATGTGACAATCCAGTGATGAAGTACCACGCACAATATTTAATATATGTCTGGATTTTCTTGTCTTTTCAAGGTAATAACTTGGTTCTAAAAGTTTCATTTCAAACTTGTATAAACAATTCATATGTGATCACCGTAGTTATTTTTCGCCTTGGAAAGTAATTGATAAGAAATCATATCATTATATTTAGATCTTCCTAGTATGATTCCTTCTATTTCTTTTGGAAACGTTAAGTTAATTCATAGCTTTATAGAAACAATCAGACTTAAATCTAGTTTGACTCGTTAATTGATTGGACGAAACCTACAGCGACCTAAGAAAAATCATTGGCTGCAAGAAATAACTATGATGTGTCGACTCAAATTCACATAGCAGACGATTGACTGTTTCCTTTAAGCTAACGTACAAATGTACATTAACAGTCATTAAGTTAATTTACTTCTTACAATCAATTTATTAATTTGTTACACAATTTAAAACAGATGTAAATATACAATAAAATATTTTTTGATGATGAATGCGAGTTATGAAGGTAGCAACCATTGCAGAAAAAAATAACATAACGTATTTTTTCAGCAATGTAGCCACCTTCATGTCCCGCACGAAACAACAAAGAAAGGATTTTATTGTTTAAATATATGTACATGTAGATGCATATCTTGAAGTATTCTGGTCTCATTCCACTTCTTTATTTTCTTTAAAAAATCATATTCCAAGTGCTTTTAATAAAGTTAATATAAGTCTCGATTTGTGGAAAATGACTTGATTTAATTTGATTACTAATTTGTGTGCTATTTTTCAAACAACAAGATTTATTTACCTTAAAAAATAGAGATTTTATTGTATCTTCGTCTTGTCCATTGATCCCTTAACTCCGCAATTTGGGAGTGGAAGGAATCATAGGGCAAGACTGCACTCTATCGCGGCATTGGAAGCACTGTTGAGTTATAGCATTTGTTTATGTTACACTATGATGATTTATGAAAACAATTAACTAAAATTGATTAGGAAAAGAAATATGCATTTAATCATGTTTTTGTTTAGTTTATTTCATTAAATATCGTATGGGCATTTGAACTCGCGATTTAATGAGAAGAGAGTATATACAAGTATCTTTTTTCTTTTAATTACAGGGATCCAAGCAAGCATACATCTTTGGGCCTCCGAAGTCACGAAGTTTTCCACCCAGTACAACACCGGAACGTAAATATTTAAAATAAAACAAAAGAATATCAGATTCGTTCCAGTTAGCTAGGTACGAGGGCTTTTTATTGTTTGGATGTTGATTTCAGTTACTCTGCAAAGCAAATTTTGGGAAGACCTAACGTCTATCCTCGGTATGGTGACATTGGTGGTACTTGGACACAGGCGGCTAGCGAACGTGACAGGGTCCATTTTATAGAGGTGAATTCATTATGTAAATTTTATCATTTTTAATTCATTTTTCTTGATTGAATTTTCAACATTAAGATTTCTGGAATGAGAATGTTTAAAGTATATGATTTTTTCTTTTTTTAATTTTACACGGTTATGATACCTGTCGTTAATTATTATATACAATCAATTATGATTATTTAACTGTTAAGTATAAAAATTTCGACATAATAAAACTTTGAGTGGTGATCTCAAACGCAATCAAAAATCGAGGGACATAGGATTTTTTTCTTTTACTGGAATCTAAACACATAAAAAAAAATGTTTATTTTCACTACTATTATAATAGGTAAAATTTCCTAAGAAAATCTTCATAACTAAAGTGAACATCTACGAAACGTTCCACGCTGGGGCAGTGGTGAAAATATCGGCTAAAGACGGACAGAATCAGTGGGTGGATATATTCAATGCCACTCATGCTCAAGTCATACGAGAATCAAGGAAGTTTTCTCCACAAATAAAAGTAAGATCATGATATTTCTTGTAATAATAATTTAATTCTGGTTGTAACGCGCTTTCTGATTGGTTAAAAAATTTATTTTATATCGTATAAAGAATGTTGCCTACGTCATAGTAAGACTAACGTCAAAAATGTATCAATACGATATAAAATGGTTTGAAACAGTTTACGCTTTTTTATAAAGGGCATCGCGGTTTATAAAGCGTAAACTGCCCCAAACCATTTTATATCGTATAAAACAAATAAATATGGAATTCATTCCTTAAATAAATGATAACGATGATAATAATTATCAGTTATTATAAAATAAAAAAACAAACAAAACACAATTTAAGAAACAAATTACAAAACACAGTTTTCGTATTTTGTTATTTATTCTTTGATTTATTTTATCACTGTATACCAGAGGATTATGTTCCCTGTAGACGAGTTGAGAATCGACGTGGATTGTTCGGCGTCTAAACATTACGTTGAAATCGATGCCATTGAGATAGTTGGGGGTGAATATTTTTTATATAAATTGTTTAGATAACAAATGAGTTTGATTTGTTTCATAATGCTATAATAATAATATGAATAGAAATACTCATATCTTATATTTTTTATTGCCAATGTTACCTTGTTTCTGCCTGTTACAAAAGATATGTGCCCTTCACCTTTTTTCCAATACGGGAATTCTTGTTACTTGATTAAGAAAGACACGGTGTCCGGAGATGAGGTATTTGTGAGTGTTTTCCCCCTTATATTATGTTTATTGAACCCTTTTTCTGACTTCTGATATTTATAAGCATACTCATTTAATGTTCAAGGCTAAATGTCTTCGAATTGGTGGATATCTGGCTAATATTGAAACGCTCGAAGAAGCCATGCTGATAAAGTATAAATTAACGAAAATGAAGACAGGTAATCTTAATAAACACACACACACGCGCGCGCGCGCGCGTGCATATATATATATATATATATATATATATATATATATATATATATATATATATATATATATATATATATATATATATGAATCAGACAGACAGACAGAAAAAAAAGAATTATTTTTATATTGTAAGACTTGATATCAGAAAATTGCTTGCTTTCAATCACACTTAACCCCAGGATAAATCATAAAAGCACACATAATAAAATAAGCAATACTGAACTTTAGCTGCATGCAAATTACTTTGAAATTTTTTTTACGTATTTTAAAAAAACTTACATTTTAGTTACCATTTTGTTTCTTTGAAAACCTTTGACTAAAATTTGAATTTAAGTTACCTAATGAAAAAAGTATTACTGGATTGGTCTCTCACAACCGTTTTCACCAAACAAGCATCTTTTATTATCAGGAATCTCCTTCTTTGTCGGTGGAAGGAACATAAACAGAAGAAAACCAGGTGGGGATTGGAGGTGGATTAAACACGGATCTATGACAAAAATAAAGTATTTTGCTTTTGGTAAATGCGAACCGGACGGAAAAGAACAGTCTCCCCAGGACTGTATGTTGTTTCATGCAGGAGACGGGTACACATTTCACGACAGCGAGTGTGGATAAAGGGTTGGCGGATATATTTGTGAAGCATGAAAATAAATGATATATGGACAATAAAATGAATTGCAAATTACATTTTTATTTTTATCTTTGAATACATGAAACCGTACTTAGTATTTTAATTATGGTTAAATTCATTTCAACAATAAAATGCTTTCTTTGATGATTCATGTGGGATATGAAGGTAGCGACATTGCAGGAAAAATACATAACCCGCGCAAGCCTCGCGAATATATACACCATTTCAACTCATTGGATAAAGTAAACATAAAATGTAAAATCACACACGACAATATATATATATATATATATATATATATATATATATATATATATATATATATATATATATATATATAATTAACAAAATTGAACACACTCAACAAATTCCAGATAAAGAAATCCGATCCTTGGGGGGGGGGGGGGGGTATTTTTTTTTTCAATTTGTAAGGAATCCATCATACCAGTCTACATTTGTAATGCTCCAAATATATAGCAAAATATGCTGCAATTTGATATTTTTAGATGGCCCCAACTTAAAACCGGATGTTTTGAGAAAAAAAGCTTCTGTAGGTTTTTTTATCTGCTTCGAATTGCGAAAAATATTTCCTATATATTCCTGTAGTAAATGTAACCGAATTTTAAGATGACCCCTTAAAAAAACAGACAGTCGATTTTCTTGAAACTTTGCAAATAAACTAGAGTTGTTGTAAATGTCATATGGTTATAAAAATAGAGAGTTTTGCTAAAGTAGTTTTAAAAAAATCCAACAAACCCGAACCGGCCCTCTGATGTCTGCAGCTGCCCAGATTAAGTGAATAAATGGCATTGTTACGCAATTGTGCGTGCAATATGCATACTAAAAAATCATTTTTTTTATCTTTTAAATTTGATAGTTTTTTAGCATGAATATGTCAGTTGAAAGAATACACTTTTAATCGTGACCGGGCATCCCCCACAAACAAACTTGTTTATTTGAATGCTAGGTAAATTGATTTTAAAAGCCGTAGAATCAAGCGCGCAATGTGATAATTATTTTGAAATATTATCCGCAAAACTTGAGATGGCCTATAAAATAGTGTGATCAAATTTCATAACATTTGTGATGAGAGACTAGCAATGGATATACAGTTATTTATACTTGTGTGGATTTTCTTGGCTTTTCAAGGTAAAATGTTGGTTCTTGGAATCTTGTACACATTTAAAACGTGTATGAGTAGGACATGCACTAAGTATATTTTCCACTATTTCTTACGATAATTGTAACTATTAATACATGCTTTCCGGGACAGAAATCTACGTTAAACAAGCCCGAGATGCGCAACAGAACACATGCATTCTAAACTGCTAATTGTTGAGGTACTAAGATTTCAATTTTGATTCGTGTAACTATAATTAATGGCTTTTGCATCGTTTATTGACTTCTTTCTGGTACATTTTCCGTTAACGTCGGGAATTATATTTGGTCAGTTTAAACTAAAATTACATTTAGAGCACAGACTCTACGGACTTGCATAGACTTATCTCAGATTTCCAAGTAGCTTTAAATTTGGTTACATTGGTAATCCTAAAATGTATGGAACATCGGCTGTTCTTACTTTGTAACGTCCTATTATCGATAAAAAATAATAATATACGTATTTTTTCTTAATCTTTATGGATATATGATGAAATGATTCATGTTGCCCACTACATCAAAACTTAAACTTTTTAAAACACAACCGTTACGTCACACGATGGATCTGTTAAATTGTTTGTGTCGATTTCGTTAAATAGAACAGTGGTTAAAATATCGAGTGAAGCACGAATTTGAATCCGTCTAAAGCCATTGTTTATATTTACATATTAAAATTTTTGTTTGTTACACGCTTTTAACTGGCTGAAAAAATATTTAAATTGTATATAGAAAAAGTTGCCCATTCCACAGTAGGTCTAAGTTATATTTAGTACTATTTTCTCGCTATATAACTCTACTAAGACGAAAAGTAAGGACAGTATATATTTTTTTAAAATTGGCCATCTAGGAATAATATATAGAAAACTAGACACAATCTCGTTGCGAGCAACGAGTGGGTCTTCCGTCCGATTTTTGAATAGATTAGATTAAACTTATCACTTCACAGATAAAATCGTAGATCTAAGCGAAAAATAGTTTTAAAAAAAATTTGCGACAATCGGGGCTTGAACCCGGGTCACCTGGGCCATGTCCACGACTCTATCGACTGAGGTACTCATACTCTCGCTTCAGAACTTTGACGCCTAATTTCTCTAGAATGCCTGAATTACATGAAAGCACCTTGTTGCGAGCAACAAGTGGGTCTTTCGTTTGATTTTGAAGTGATAGGGTTCAATTAAACTGTTGACATTTGGTGCGATTTACTATCATATTAACTTCCTTTTAAACTAATTTTTCAACCTACACTGCGAAAAGCAGATTTCCGGAAAACGTCATTTTTAAACTTCAATATCTCTGCAATGCGTTGTCCGATTTTTAAACGGTTTTTAGTTTTGTATTCAGTACAAAAATGTCAACAAAACGCATATGCTTTAAAATTCCAAAAATCGTAATATTAGAATCACTTCCGGTGACGACCGGAAGTGACGGACGACCTGCTCATAATAAAATTTGATAAGTTTAAAACATATTCTGATGGGAAAAATTGTAGATTATTTGATTTAAAAAAATTTTAAAACACAATTTTCTAAAAATGCTGTTTGAGCGGACCGGAAGTTATGGAGGATCGTAGTTTTACCTGATCGGCCTTAGAAATTCAAAAATCTATCATTCCTGAAACTTTCAATTTTCTATCTTTAATCGTTTTTGCGAAAAAGGGAGGACAAGATCACTTTTTACAAAAAGAAAAACTAATATAACGGCCGACCGGAAGTGCCGTCATCAACAAAAATGTACATGATAAAAGACCTTGATATTTTGTATTATTCGTGAAATTTTCATAAAAATCCATTGTAGCATATTTGAGATATTTGAGTTTTAAGAAAAATGTTAAGAAAAAAAAAGAATAATAATAGTGAAAAATAGAGAAAAAGAAACCTAACAAAAACAATAGGGTCTTCCGTTGGAAACGGAAGACCCTAATTATCCCTTCTATTATTTTCCCTCTATTCTAATTATTGCTTCAGATTCGTTTATTAAAAAATGTGACGTAAATAAATCATCCAAAACTAGGTGGCGTCGTAAATGGTAATCTATCATGGCAAGTCAACAACGGACCCACAATACTACAGTTTGCTAGCATAGCAGATACAACGATTTGCGAATTATTGAGATGTAAAATCGGGTAAAGCATAATTCCTACGGGCGGCGGAATATCACCTGTGACCGTCTAATGCCAACGATATTTTGGAAATGGACTGCAAAATTGAATTCATGAATTCTATGTTAAGCTGAGTAAACAAGGCGATTTGTTTTCAAATCCTTTCTTGATTTCTGGTTTGTTTCTTCATATAACAGACAAATATTTTTATGTGACTGTGTTTTCGGGCAACATTGATTATATTACGCCCTTTGGGACAAATATATTGTCATCCGCTTCCCGTCGAGCAATATTTCGTCCCTCTGGGTTTAACATAATCAATGTTGCCCTCTACCCAGTCAATATTAAATTTTGTATAATCAATGTCAACGGACTGTGTTTTTCCCCTATAATTAATGGCACTGAATTTATTTATTTTTATAAATGATTAAATTTAATAATTTGAATATAACAGTTAGTGTTTTTTTTTTAAAAACTGCTTTGCAACTTAGTTACAACTTAGTTAAAATGATTATAGAATGAGTGGCTACTGAATTCATTTCTAGAGAAATTAATTATTAAAAATCATTTTTCCCCAAAAAATCATCACTTCATAAAAGCCTAGTTCTTTTTATTTTACCGGTGTTTTTCTTCAGAAGAAAAATAATTGGTATTATATATTTATATCTATAAAATCATTATCTGATAAATGGATATATCAATATGCAAGTTTTGTTTTATTTTTATTGCTAGAAAGTCAAGCAAGCATACATTTTTGGGCCTCCGAAGTAACAAAGTTTTCCAACCAGTACAACACTGGAGGGTAAAATCAAAACCTATAAAATCTTTTATTCATTCTACTGCAATTAAAAGGATTTGGTACTTTTCATTGTTTCAATTTTGTTTCCAGTTATTCTGCTAATCAAGTTTTAGGAAAACCAGACGTATATCCAAAGTATGGCGACTCGGTGAACACTTGGACACAGTCTTCTAATCAGTTAGACAGAGTTCACTTTATTGAAGTGCGTACATATTCATAATTTTTGTACCTATAAGTATAAATTCCGGGATAACATTTAAGTATAATGAATTGGATTGATATTGTATTATACATTTAAAAGTATTTTGCAATCTATATTTTTCATCTAGAAATGAACATTTAATACACTTGCCATTTCCATTACATTATAAACATCAGAAATCAAGTTATAAAGGGGTCGTCGATGTACATCGACTTCTGGTTTTCAATAAGTTTCTTAATATATTTTAAGGTTAAACTCATTTTATCTGCAATTCTGCAGATAAAATCAACAGAATTTTGGGAGAGAGTGTCATATTTCTTTTAAACTATCAGCAAGAAAATACCAAGCTTATTTTTGAAAAACATTTTATAAAGCTTGAGAAAGGTTATAAATTTCACAAGTAATCATAAGAAAATTTACAGAATCATCAATCTAATTAAAATTAGATCCTTCACGCTCTCGTATTTGATATGTCGCTTTGATATGTCGCTCACAGCGACATATCAAATACGAGAGCGTGAAGGATCTAATTTTAATTAGATTGCAGAATCATGAATATGCATGTGAAAATAACAGCACTGGGATCCGCAAAACTTCAATATTAAAAAAAACCGATATAGCAGGGTTTATTTTCAATGATGATGTTTAATCTTATTAGGAATTTTCTAATAAACTTAAATGTGAAAACAAATATTGTTAAAATACATGTATAAACACTGTAGGACAAAAAAGTGTACAGTTAACACAGAAAATATGCGAAAAAAAGAGACTAGCCTTACATTACAAACTCTATTTTTTATTTTATGGGAAAAAACTAAAAGTTGCAAAGAAATGAATACTATTTTTATTTTAATTAAATCTTTAATAGAAATAAATGAGAACCAGTAAAGTTGATAAGTAAGAAGTGAAAAGGATTTTTTTTACAGATATCGAATGGAAAGTAACTTACAAAGTTTCTCTCAAACTCCCAATAGAAGGTTTCATTTCCCCCAATTGCAAATTCTATACATAATAATACAAAGTAATCAAAACCTGTTGAAGATAAATTCAATATGTTTTCCATCATGTTTTTTTCTTTAAAACATACAATGAAACAATTGATTACCTTTCTTATGATTGTAAAAAAATATTGGTGTGATATTGAAATATGGTTTTTCAATAAATCAAATTTGACATTTCCATAACTTCTCACAAGAAAAACTAGTATATTACACTTGATAAAGTCTGTATTTCATACAAAATTTGATAATGCTGTTTGTCAAAAAAACATTTTTGTATAAATATAGTAAAATCTATATCTGATTTAGATAAAGCAAATCATTAGAGACACGATTTTAATAGGAAAAAATTACGTTAAAGAACTGCCAATATTTAGATCTTCAAAACCAGCCATTGACAGTTAATCTGTAAACAAAAATGAAACATGCATGTATGAAATCTGTACTTCCTTTGAATTGCTTATTCATGTTTAATACTGATAAATTTTTGTCGACTTATGTTCCCGTAAGACAAATGTTTAATTAACGTACCCCTTCATCCATTCTACCTTACAATATTACCTTCACAATTTGTTTCTGGAGATAAATCATATGACATTGCCCGTCTGTACCTGTTGCACCATTATTTACAATATATGCTGGATATTTTCCCATATTTACACAGTATCATTATGAAATGAACACGTGAACAAGCAAAGTATATGAATTTATATATTACAATGTATGACTGTAATACGTATTCAAATAAAATGCGTAATTGATAATTTGTTCTATCGTTTCGCGAAAACAAACGATAGTGTATACTGTCTTTTAGTTTCTTTATTGTACTTTTTTTTATATTGTACTCTTTTTAAAATTTTGATTGCACTTTTATGAGTAGCTCAAAATAACATGTTCACTACGTCAAAACAATTGAACAAATTATTTACCAAATGATATGGGAAATAGAGAAAGTTAGAATGATAAAAAGAGATACGTGTTGTTGTTTTTTTTATTATAATAGGTAAAATTTCCAAGGAAAATCTTTTTAACGAAAGTCAACATCTACGAAACATACCATGCCGGGGCAGTCGTAAAAATTTCGGCAAAAGATGAAGATAACCAATGGGTGGTCATATACAATGTCACCCATGCTCATGTCATACGGAAAGCTAGGAAGTTTTCTCCACCAATAAAGGTATGTTATTTTTCTATATATCAGGTACGGATCAAGAAACACAATACAAAGCATCTAAAAATATATATCTTCCTTATTCCAGAGGATCATGTTCCCAGTAGACGAGCTGAGAATCGAGGTGGATTGCTTGGCGTCCAAAGGTTATGTAGAAATCGATGCCATTGAAATAGTTGGAGGTATTTTACAATGTACTTTAAATTGCCCATTTCTACATACTAGTTCTTTTCAAGCCACTTATCTTTGCATATCTCTTTCGATAGCACTACTTTTTCTTTCAGATATGTGCCCTTTGCCCTTTTTCAAATACAGAAGCTCTTGTTACTTTATAAAGAAAGACGCCGTTTCCGGGGATGAAGCCTTTGTGAGTAAAACATTACTTTTGTAATTTTCACTTTAAACGCAGATCTGAAAGCTCTACAACATACATGTATCAAGCTACAGATCTGAAGATTTTTCATTTTTATTTTCTTGTCTTCGATATTTCAAGACCGAAACTATTCCTGATTCGTTCGACAGTAAAATAACAATTGTTAATGAACATCAGTTAAATTTTATGAATTCAGAAATATTTTTCATCAAAAGAGCGTTTGTTATAATGTTTAAGGCTAGATGTCTTCAGATTGGAGGATATCTGGCTAATTTTGAAACGCTAGAAGAGACCATGCTGATGAAGGACAAGTTAAAAAAAATGAAGACAGGTAAATTCATATATTTAGATATTATTAAATGAAAATTATGATTGCATAAACAATCAAGTTAGATTACACTGTAAGAGCATGATGAATATGTATTTTGTTTCGAATTAACTACTTTTTTATATTTACCAAGCCACACTTTAAAGCAATTGTAAAATGCCGATTCCATCAGTGTCAAGAGTTACCTCACAACTGTTTATCGTTTATTAATCAAATTCTAATTCAGTAAATTATTCGAAACTAACATATTAAAAGATAAAGACAAATACAAAATTAAATATGATACAAATAGAAAATTTTACAAAACTAATATGATTAATGCGAGACAAATAAATCATTATAATATAAAAATGAAAATTTAACAATACGAAATGGACAATATTTTTACAAAATACACAAAACAAATGAAAAATTGTAGATTACTTGTTTAACATCTTTTCAGGAATCTCCTACTACGTTGGTGGAAGGAACATCAACAGTAAAAAACCTGGAGGAGACTGGAGATGGATCAAGCACGGAACTATGACAAAAATGACGTATTTTGTTTTTTCTAAAGGAGAACCGAGTGGCACAGAGCAATCTCCAGAGAACTGTATGATATTTTTAGCTGGAGATCGGTACAAAATTCACGACGTCTTCTGTGACAATGGTTATAATCTCGGAGGATATATTTGTGAAATTTAAAAAAAGAAGTTTGAAATTAGTAAGAGCTTTTAACTCCTAAGATATATTTGTGAAATTTGAAATAAATGTTTGAAATTAGTAAGAGCTTTATTCTTATGTTTATTAATTTATATATTTGTTGTTAATGTAGAAAAAAAAAAGACAAGAGATATTTAATTCACTTTTATCTGAGTTAGTGAAATTTTTTTTTTGAATCACATCGTTCTAAATCACAGATCATTGTGTTAGCCACTTTTTAGAAAAAAGTTGTAGTTAGAAGTTGTAGTTGATACGAATAACACGTGAAACAGTAATTAAACATGCTATTTAGCTCGGACCTGAGGGTAAAATGTTTACCTGAAAAATCTTTTATAGAGGTAGGAAAGACTAAATTTAACTATATTCTTTTTAAATGTCTATATCACATTTGTTAGGTAAGATTTTATGTTTCATTGAATCTTACAATGGTATATCAATTCAAAACATATGCTTGACATATAGTGATAGTAAAAATAAAAAGTTTGAAATATTCTTATTTTTGTCGATATTAAAATAGAAAATAAATATAATAACACGTGTTTTCGAATGAGAAATAAAAAAGATAGTATAATGATATACTGTAACCATTTTAACGTCATGGATCATGATGTTTTTTCTGATCGAGTTAATGTTGCAAGTTTATTAATCTGATTGTTTTTATTTACAGTATACATGCAAACTGCATCGACAAAACAATAGGAAATGTAATATTTTATCAGTTATAGGGGATATAAAAAGGACAAAAATGGTCGCAGTAATCACATTTTTTCAAAATAAAAATCAACAAAAAAGGAAAAGCTTGAATAGATATGACTGGGATTTTTCATTAAAAAAATTGTCAAGGATTCAAAAAAATAAAACATATTATTAAACATGTGCCAAAACTCATCAAATTTATTTTATTTCCCAAAACCTTTAAGTTGATATTTACGGTCAAAAAATATTTTACTTCCTATTACTTAAGGTAGTAAAAATAACCAAATCAAGCACATGTTGATGAAGATGCAGTAATTTATTGTTTTTCTGAAAATGCTTTCTTTGACAAACGTATGAAAATGTGAGGATATCCAATACGTAAAAGTTGATAATTTCTATTGTCATACGTATCTGAAATCGCCCAAGTCGCGAATGTTCTTTCTTTTCAAGGAAAACGACAAGTTCCTTAAATGATACTCATCAGGGATGCTTTGCAATCCAACTATGCTGTACAACATGTGACAAACACTGTCCACTGTATGAACGAAGCTGTATGGAATAGAGAGACGCCATTTATCGGCTTCTGCGCTGGAATTGGTGGACTTTGTACACAGTTCTGATTCGTCACAAGTTTTCTCTGCCTTTGTTAAGTTCTCTAGTCGTGATACTACACTGGCGTTGAAATCAATTTCAAGAAAATTGTAAAGATTTTTGGTCGACTCGAGCGAATATTTGGCCAAATGTTCGTACGAAATTGAAAAATAACGACTTGACTGTAATGATGAAGTGTGTTTCGCTGTAGTAAGATCATCGTATACTCGACGGCAAAACATTGTGGCATATTCTTGAGAGGTATCCTTATTCACCATACCGAAGAAAGACTGAGAATACAATGTCGCTCGTGGATCTCGTAAGAGATGAACTATCCTTAATTTTGGAAATAATTCTGCAAGAGGAACCAAAGTTGTCAAAGGAATGCGTATTGTTTTGATAATTATGTGTTTGGAGGTCAGACAGCTACGTTTCATCACCGGGGTGCATTGCCTTATTGCTGAAATTTCACTGGTATTGGTTGCAGTCCTTTTATTCATGCATGCAACAAATTCCTTTGATTTATGCCCTTTGTTCAAAAACCAATCAGAGAAGAAAATGAGAGGCAGATTTTCGAAATTACATCTCAATATATCATTCAGAAATATTGCTGCAAAATCAAGAAAATTTGTGTATGACCTGGAAGAAAAAAAAAGATAATCAGGTCATATCTTCATCAATTTTATACCAAATTATTAGACAAAGGAAGGAAGGAAGATCTATAGAATATTTTTAAAAATTGAACTGAATACAATGTTTTCGTCTTTTAAAATAAAATTCACCTCTTTTTGTCGTCAAGGTAATAAAATGCACTGTTATTTCTAAAATGAAATTGAACACTCCTCAGTGGTTCAAATAGATAGAAGACGTCATCGCTGGTTTGCAATACATCCCCACAAAACGACGACCCACTCCTCATATACGTCAAAATCACCACAGGCACGGGGCCACTCCCTAAATCATCACGAAACACAGACACAGACATTTATTTTTTCATAGTGTTTTAAATCGGTTTGGATAAAATTAAAAATGTTACAGAACATACCAGAATCCCACAATTCGGCTATTGGTTAAAATTGACAAAGAGAAATCGTTTAAATGTAAACTATTCTTTAAATATAAACCGAACAAAATACAAACAAAAACAAAGAAACAAACACAAAAACATATACAATATCAAATTTAGATAAATTTAAACTAAAAAAAACTTCAAATAAATCATAAATAAAATCATTAAGCAAACCTTTCTTATGGATTCAGTCAAGACATTCGGACAAAAAATCAAAAGAAGAGGCCCAGAGGCTACATCACTAACTCATCTAAGCAACATTAGTCATAACTCAAAGCAGCTTTATTGTATTAAATTACAAGTAAATAAAAAATCTTGACAAAATAGAAGACACTTTTGAAAAAATTTTCCTTTTTGACATCGCGATCCACACAAGTTCAGCTCTTCTAACTAAATGATGTTTGAATAAAACATAATTCATTTTATTTATATGTAAAAATTCAACTATCATCGTTACATCCCCCATCTGTGGATCTTGATTTGAACATACTTAAATCAACAGTACCTGAGAATGCTTCTACACTATTTTTAGCTTTTTAAAATTCAAATCTCTCTCTCTCTCTCTCTCTCTCTCTCTCTCTCTCTCTCTTTTTACACATTCTTGTCTATTGTGGTCCCATTCTAGAACCGGATACATTGATTTGAACAAACTTGAAAATACACTTCCTGAAGATGCTTACACTCAAGTTTAAGGTGTTATCACCTACATATGTATAATATTCTCTAATTTAACCCTCATTGAGGCTCCAACCTTTCCCTGGAATCATGATTTTTACAAACTTGAATTTAAACTACCTGATGATGCTTTATAACAAGTTTCAGTTTTTCTGGCCTTCGGTTTGAAAATAAAGATTTAAAAAATTCAATGTTATCCCATTTTTGCCCCACTCTACCCCCGGAGATCATAATTTGAATAAAATTGAATATACACCTCTTGAAGATGCTTTCACAGAAGTATCAGCTTTTCTGTCCCAGTGGTATTTTAGAAGGAGATTTTTGTTAAAAAGTCACCAATTTCTTCATAAAAGTTAATTATCACCCTTTGGATAAAAGAATAACTCCTTTTAACAAACCTAAATTCCCTTCACCCAAGGATGCTGTGTACAAAGTTTGATTTTTAAAAAAAACTTGTGATTTGGGAGGGTAAAGAAAGCATTTTTGGCAAATGTATTTCATTGTATACTAAAAAGAATAAAGATCAATGTAAAATGTCTTACTAGAATTAGTAAAAGAAAGTAATTTGTAAACCTGTCGAGTTTTTAATCCCAAGCGATGCCCTAGACTGCCGTTTTTTCAATGATTCCAAATATTCTTTGGTATAAGTAAACGCTTTGTCTGAAAAGTCAAGAGACCAGAATATAAATTGAGGAAGCACACAGTTGCAGTGATTGGATTCACTTACATTTTCATGTAATATGAAACAGTGGAACCAATTATTGCAGTCTTCCCTGTAGGAAGATAAATGTCTGTAAACCAATTTAAGATAGAAACAACAATGTGGAGTAGTTTATTGGTAATTATGACATTTTTATTTTATAAAAGCGCATCTTTTACGACATTTTCCTTTTGTTGAAAAACAATGGTCATTCTTGCAAATGTTTACTTTCCGATACTTACTTTGTGAAATTTTGTCGGTTTTATTTTATCGAAATCTGTATAACCTTTTTAATTTTGTTTTTAGGGATCATGGCATTATTAACCTGCTTGCTTGAATGCCATTAGTGAAATAACCTTCTGAAAAATTTGAAGTATCCAGTCAAAATAGGACATATATAATTGATGAAAACGATTAAAATTTTGGATAAGATGCCCACAGCTAGTTATATATTACTTTTATAGATTAGGTATGGATTTCTTGACAATGGTTACAATAAATATCCTTAAATGATCTACAACTGATGTATGGTTTGAATTTTTTTTTCTCCATTTTTTTAAAGCTAACGTGGGTTATGCGTTTTTTTTTTGTAATTCTAACTTCTGTACATAAACACCATAAAATCATTTAACTGTTTTATTAGCCCCAAATTAATTGATCAATACTTTATTATTGCTATTTATTACGTTACAAATAATCCAACTAAAATTTTCATAGATATCAATCTATTTAAGGAATGAATTTTATTTCTACCTAGTATGTTATACGATATAACATAACTTGGGGCAGTTTACGATTTATAAACCGCGAAGCGGTTTATAAAAAAGCGTAAACTATTCCAAGTTATGTTATACTCGTATAACATAGGTAGAAATTAAATTTATTCCTTATAATTTAATTTTCTATCACTAAAATCAGAAAATAAGGCCCATTATTTAGTTAAAAGATGTTAATTTGTACAAAATTTAAACGTAACGTCAAGCGGATTAATACGTTTCGCACGCACGTCGAATTGTGACGTAGACAAGTTATGTTATACGATATATATGTATTTGTTTAGCCAATCAAATGAGGCGTTACAATCAGAATTAAATTATTCAAGTTTATTTCTTGCCAGCTCGTCTCCCTCTCGGTCAAATACACGCATGTATTTGTATTTTCCTTACTATAATCTTATCATAGTTTCTCTTGTTTTGCATTTATAATTTGTATGTCATATAAGATATGTAATTATAATTTTGTAATGTCATTTTCATTATGGAGGGAAATAATGAATGAATGAAAGAACGAATGAATGAATGAATGAATGGATGAATGAATGAATGAGTAAATGAATGAAGGAAGGAAGGAACAGGAGCAATGATATTATGATTTGATTCTTGCAATTAAGATGATCATGATACGAAATCGTAGCAAAGCGTCAAGAAAATTGAAACTTAAAGAGAAAACCCGTTCTCCTCTTTTATATTTAAGTCATTTGATAACTTCCTTCACAAATGTCCAGCTGTCTCTTATTTTCTTTGTATGTAAATGCTCTTCTGTCAACTTTTATCAACTTTATGGTCGCATTATATCTTTTTAGCAATCATAAACAGCATCTCTACGTATATTAAATATGCTATGTAAATTAAAAACAAGATACGCATACGATGTGTTAACAAAAGGTCTTTATCGTTTGTTTCTCTTAAACAGCTTTAACTACGGATTTTATGAAGACATCTGTTTCCTCGTTTATAATCAAAAACGCAAAATTTGTCTCCGCTGTTGTTCCTGTATGACGCATGCAATGTTTTGAACAATTGAATTGACAGACATGCATGTACACTACAGCCAACGCGGATCCCGTATTTTCCCGCGACACCGTGATGGTGTTTTAATCCTTTCCGCGATACACCGTCGCGGTCTTGTCATCGCGGTGATCGCGGGGCCACGATTTTACCGCGATGGTGTAAGACACCGTAACAGGTGTGTTATCTGTATCATTGATTAAACCGAGAAGAAGAAAAATGACGCTGTTTTAACTATTGTTAGAATTTAGATAAAAATATTATTAGAAGAAAAATTCATTATTTTCTTTGAATTGTTTTGAACACAAACTTCCAGAAAACTATTGCTGCATGTATTTTGTTAATATTGTATAAGAGTCCCAAACATAGCAATGTATTACATGTTGGTATAAAAAAAACTAACTATAAAACTGTTAAAGACAAGCATACAAAACATTTTAAATTTCATTATGTAAACTGTAATCACCGAAGTTTCACCTAGATGAAGATTTTCTTTTTGTATCTATTGGTCGCAAATCTATATTGTTTTTACCGGCAGTGATAATTTTTTCTATTTTTTTAAGTTCTGTTCTAATTGTACCTTATACAATTGAACTTTAATCGATATTGTTTTTACCGGGAGTGATAATTTTTTCTATTTTTTCAAGTTCTGTTCGAATTGCGTTACCCCTTGATCAGCCGAAATCACATATTTGTAATTTTTTTAAAGATCTATAAAAGAAATAATCGCTTGCTTTTAATAATGATACTTGATCTTAAAATGTTTTCTTTAAGATTCAGTGATAACTTTGATGGTAGTACCCGTTTCTCAGCGGAACAAATCTGAAGTCTTTTGAAGCATCTTTTATAAGGTTCTATAACAACATGTTATAATCATCAGAATTAATTATAATTCAAACAATAACTACTGTAATACTAAAAGTCGAGATTCATAAAGACTGAAATCTACACGATCCAGTTTTAACATAGAAAGAGATCGTTAACGCTTTTCCGCATACATACAAAATCTACGTGTTTCTTTTAAAAAGCATTGTTTAGCTCATAACAATTTTATGTGCATTGTTATGTGATCGATCACGGGCTCGTAACATAAGCTGAAAATTTTTATTTTAAGTAGGCTCACAAAAAGGCACAAAAGTAGGACTTTGATGGAATCGAAGAACCTGTGTTATTCCTATTTAGATATGTCTTACAAATACACTTATGTTAAAAAAGTTTTTACGAATTGTCTATTTATTATATCAAATGTAAGTGTTTTGATAACAAACTTTAATTTATAGGATTTTACATGGTTTTAATATATATGTATGTACAAGTGTTTAGTATTATTAATGATAATAAGGAATATACAATTTTGTGTTGAATAATTGTTTCAAAATTATTAATAATTATTTCTAAAATGTTCATAGGAGAAACTTCACGGTCTACGTCAGATTTTTTTAGTTGTAATAATAAGACTGCACTTAAACGCTAGAATTGACTGTCAATACATATAATTTACGTATTTTTATACTTTAAACATAAAAAAGGATTAAAAAGAGAGGCAAATATAAACCGAAAAATGCTCTCTTTTCGTATTTCGTCGGGTTTTAGAAAATATCAATTCCAACACGTTTGTTTAAATGAAAAACATAAATTCCAAAATTAGCTGAATTTTGTTTTTTCTGTTTAGAATATTATTCAAAACGTATCACAGTTTGGTGTGTCTCGGATGTGAGCGAATTGCAATCGCCTTTAAACTGAATCTTACCATTGCAAAAGATGATGATGAAGAGGAAAATGATGGTACAACCAGTAATGAAAACCTTTCTTCTTCTGTAATAGTGAAAGGGTATGATAACTCCCATCCTCAGTTGCTGTCTATCAAATGCTACCGAATACTGTTTCACAAGCAATCTTATGTTTGGATCCGTGAATCGTAGTTAAAGGATCAATATCATCAATGTGTTTCTTTTTGATCGATATCATCAACGTGTTTGTTTTTCATACTACTGAATGTACCAATCGAGATACATCTTTTTAGGAAGCTGAATGGTCTGTCAATTAACCATCAAATCTACCTTTATTTGAAAAAAAAAATGAGTTTTAAGCTATTATATTATTATTATTAGCTAAACAAAAAATTCTACAAATATCCAAACAAACTACATGTAAAAGGGGTATTTTTTGGAGTGGAAGAAACGGGTTTTTGATATTAATACCGTGCTGAAAATTCTTTATGAAAGTAGAAACAAAATTTTCGACATGACTACAAGTTATATGAATTAAAGGGGAGGGAAAGTCAAACACATATTTTATTTATAGTAATAAAGTAGTTTAAATTATCACATGTAGTCATGCTGTTTAAAAAATCCACACATAATTAAGCTTAAATGCACGTCTGAAGTGAGTGAAAATGTATTTACTAGAGGCTGACATGATGTAGAACTCTTTTGTATTAAAAACAAAAAAAAAACAAAAAAAATTATTGATTTGACGTCATCTATTATTTTGGTTTGGTTTACATAAACAATGTGTACACACTGCTCTGAATTAAATGCTAACTTGTGCCTTTCTAGCTGTTACTCAAGAAATCGACTGAAGAAAATTGATAATGTTTAGGTTCAAATGTCAATCTAGATAAAGAATATATACATGTATGCATAAATGCATTATTATAAAATAAATGACAACTGTTAACCTCAAATCATTTAAGGTCACACGCGACCTATCTTTCATTTTTTCCTACATGTATCTCCACGATGTGAAGATTTCCACTTAGTAATTTTATAATTATGTTTTTATGTTATATGACTTTTTTTTATTTAGATATAAAGTATTCAACTGAAAATGTATAGTATAGGATTTTATTTATAAGCATTTTTAAAATGCATTTTGCATGCTATTTTAAGGAAAATGCGAAACATTCTAGCTCAGAAAAGAGCCTGGTAATGCATCCTGAATTTTTGGGAATTAACATGTTTAAATGTTAATAAAAAAAAGAAATAAAATATCAAGGAAAATTACATAAAATTGAGGAACGTCTCGTGTGTCCTTAAGGGGATGTGCGGCTATCTTGTACATTTGAGGATTAGAATGTTAACGTTTCTTGAACTGGCTTAAAATTGTTTCTGCCGGAAACTTACCAAAACTATTTCCAAAGGATATTGAAGCAATAAATATGAAGTCCTACATGTCATTTTATTTGAAAAGTATGCATACATGATCAGGACAATGCCTTTTTAATTACTTAGAACAGCTGTCGAACTGCGTTTTTTTTTAAGATTTAAAAATCGGGAGAACATAAAGGGAATCAATTTGTGTCCTCTCTACAACTATGTGTTGAGAAAAAAGTCTTAGCTTACTTGTTCAAGTTACAACTTTGTCTCAAAGTAGGGTACCCTAGTCTTAAAATTGGCCTTAATTCCTACAAGCTATATATGTCTGTGTCTATGGAGGTACATTGAAGATATATTTTTCATTGAAATTTAATGTATACTTTTTGAGAATGTTATTATTATGCGACTCATTACAAAGTACTTTGGTTAAGAAATTTCTCTCTCACTTTTTTGTTCAATTCAACGCTTATGCGGGCTATGAACTGTTTCTTCGGTGCTACATGTAGCTACCCTCATATACGCATTTATACTCTGTCCCGAGTTTTTGCTTCCACTACTTTTTGCTTGATATCAAACTACGTTCATCCATTAATATGAAAAATTTCCAGATTATCTGTTTTGAAACGCCCCCTCTAACGCTTCCGGTTTCAATACACATCCTAAAATAGAAAATCTACGGGGATTTTGCATTGTACCAGCCATTAATAAGCCCGGATGATAACGTTGAAAAATTGCGCGAGGTATCCTGAGTACTTCTGAATTGAGAAAAGATGTAAACATTTTCCATTATAAATCTCCTTAAGAAATTTGTTTTCATTCCTGTGAACTTTTATGAGTGAAAAATGATAATTGTTCAATAAAGATATCTTGGATATATTCCCTTTTATCGATTTCAACTGTATTTCTTTCACAGGTATGTGTAATTTTTATTAAAAATCATCAAAAAGTGATGGAAGCAATAACTTGGGACACACTATAACTTAATTATTTAATTAGCTCCCAATATCTAGGTCAATACATTTGTAATGGAAACAAATCATCTAAATGAAATAATTAATAGTGATAAAAGTTTTAAAATAATTTTACATTCATGTAACGAAAAAAAAAATATGTGAACAAACTTTCTTTTCTTATTCTATCGTCATTTTTGATATTCGAATTCCTGCATTTGTAATATATCAAAAAAAACAAACCTTTCTTTTATTTTAGTATTTCATTACATATCCTGACTAGAATCGATATCGGTACATCACCGACTATTACTACAATAACTCAACAGTGCATTCACCGTGTGTGTCTTTTATGCCATCGTCAGCTGCATTTTATCTTTTCTTTATTTTACTTTTAAGAGGGGAAGAAGAGTTTACATTAATAACGTAGTTTATCACATGCCGTCGTGCTGTTTTGAAAATAAACTACATAATTTAGCTTTAATGTACGTTTGAAGTTAGAGAAATCTTATTTACTAGAGGATGACATGATGAAGAACTCTTTTGTATTAAAAAGTAAAAAAACAATTAATTTGATGTCACGTACATCATCTATTCCACTCAGGTGGCTGAAAACCACAATGTTTTGAAGTAGTGAAGGAACATACATGTACAAGAAATTCACAGGCACCTGATGTTTAATTTCTGATAATAAGGTAATATAACCACTACCAAATAATACAACTTGCGTATTATTTTCGTAGAGAACATATATATTTTAATTATAAGAAAAATGTTTAACGTCAGGTGTCTGTGAAGAAATTGTAACTCACAAGCGTAAAAGACAAACATGCAAAAAATTAAAGTCTCACTAAATGACCCCCCCTCCCCCCCCCCCCCACTCATCGGCCACTCGTCGAAACTTTAAAAGATAACACTGTACCACAGCTGTGTTTTAATGACCATATTTGGTGTTTTCTTTTACAATATCATGGTTAACCAGTTTCCCAGCAGGACAAACTCATTCACAAGATTGAAATTCACACGATCCAGTTCTTACCAGATTTAAAACGATTGTCCAAATATGAATCTTCACATTCCTTGATCTTACAAGGTGGGTTTTTTGTGTTAAATTGTGTTAAATTTTTTTAAAAAAAATAATTCGTATGAAATCCCCGGTATACCCCAAAAAGACACAATACATACATGTATATGTTTATTTACATCTAGCGATCATTGCAGAAAAAAAATTTTACATAGCCCGTTATGTATTTTTGCAATGTCGCCACCTTCATTCCCGCTTGAATCACCAAAGAAAGCACTTTATTTTTAAATAACCCCTTTTATGACATGTTTTCAGCCCAACTCTATTTAGCAGTTCCTAACGTTCGTTCAAACAACATCTTTTAAATGCAATTTTATTTCCCAAACCATCTGCCATTAGTCAGTTTGTAAGTGTTTAACGCATAGTTTACCTTGTATAACATTCTGCTCTACATATTAGAATCATTTTAACAAGACCTTGGATTTTTTAATAAGAGCTTGGACAACTACCCAAAGTCCAAGCTCTTATTAAAATGGTTCTATATGCTGCAGTTTGTTTTAACATATGTTTTTGTTTTGTTTATTTTTTACAGTTTACAGTATTTTGATTACTGTTAAACTTGAATAATTGGTTTGTACTATATATGTATGTATGTATGTATGTATGTATGTATGTATGTATGTATGTATGTATGTATGTATGTATGTATGTATGTATGTATGTATGTATGTATGTATGTATGTAAGATGTCCATCTAAGTTTATTTGTTTTGACCAGGATATTATAATATTCTGATCGATAAACTTTTCAGCACATTTGTGAGTTAGTTTTAATTTGTGGGTAGGGAAAAAAGAGGGAGAGGGGGGCATACATCTTTTTAAACAGTATTTACATAAAATGTGTATACTTTAGTGCATGTACGAATACAATATGTTGAGGTGCATAGTAGTTAAAAATCAAGGCCTTCTGTTATTGCAGATAGGTGCATATTGCTCTTCTGGTTGTGTAGATTTACTCAATTAATACGTAATAAGAAATAATTAACGCTTCCTTTGAAGTTAGCGATCATTGCAGGAAAACAAAATCGTAATCCATCAAAAAATATCTACATTATAAACATCTTGCCAATTTTGTTTTAAATATTATTTGAAACATATCAATATGGTGTTAATTTCTCGAGAGAGAGAGAGAGAGAGAGTGAGAGAGAGAGAGAGAACTTTCCTGAAATAAAAAAGAGGTATGACATGTCCTATGTTGACAGATGTTGTACAACAAGCAATGCATGCATCCGTGGATCGTAGCCAAGCTAAACGGATCAATATCATCAAGGTTTTTTTTTCCTATATTATACTACATGTGTACTCCGTGAAACAATGCATTATTGATTAAATCAATTATATGTACCGTTCAATGAATTTTTCAAACTTTATTTAAAGATTTAAAAAGAGCATCCTATTATTGATATCAACCACATTCATTTGTAATTTGCCCCCCCCCCCAATATTTTAATTAACTCTCCTGTTATGCCAATTTATAAGCAAAGTAGATACTATAAAAACTATGTTTCTGTAGTAAAGAGTTTATTAACTGGTACCCATCTATGTTTGATTTTTGTGTCAGTTTTTTTTTTTCAAATCACGTTAAAACCAAACAAAATAGATATAAGATGTTGATTAAATTTTAAAAGATCTAAGAAGCATTACAGTTGTAGGAGGTCCTCAATATAAGAACAAAGATTACCTATCGTAAAGATAATGGTAATTTGAAAAATAAAACATTAACAATAGGAATCTTAATTTTCTAGTTTTAAAAATATGTAGGGTCTTAATGATATAAGCTAGCGTTACAGTGAACAGGTTTCTAAAGTAGCAAACTATATAATAATCAGTTTTATAGTTTATAGTCATTGGCTAAAATAATAATATTCCACGTCTGATTATGTTTAAACAGACGTGAAATGCTATTATCTTAGCCAGTGTGTTGTGCTTTCTGTCATATGTAATTATCGTTCCAATATGCGTGTACGTACAATAACTATGTTTTATATTTAACGGTTTTTTTTTAAATTTTATTAATCACTTAACTCTAAGTTTTCTTATTCATTTTAAAGGGGTACGTATATTTGCAAAATATTAGAGACAGCAGTTGTGGAATCTGATTAATAAAATGTGTGATTTTTCTTTCTGTTAACACTCAAACTATAATTGATTCTGTATTAGCAATTTGAAATAATATAATGTTACGTTGATTATATTAACATATTATGTAAGCCAAAATAAGGTAAGGTATGAATCTATTAGGTTATTACGTCGGAGAACAGACACCTACATGTAAATGTTGGAGACATCTGGCACCCTGACTTTACCAAACCCGATACAGACAATGTTGAGGGATCACAAAGGTAGTTTCTAGCCTGTGGTTTGAAAGTCTCCAGTTGTGATAACAATTTAGTTTTAAAAACACCTGATTAGCTCATAGCTTTGATTAAAAATAAACTCTAAAATAAAGAAAAATTTTAAGTGTGTCCCAAGGTATTTATGCAGCACATTTGGGCGCTTTTTAATACAAATACACTTGTACATGTGAAAAAAGTGCATTTGAAATGGATAAAAGGGAAAATATCCAAGATATCTTCAATGATACTTGATCATTTTATATTCAGGAACAAAACAGATTTCTTACAGAGATTTATAATGAAAATTGTTTAGATTTTTTCTCCATTCAAAAGTCATTTGAAGGGGAAATTTTGGGATTTTTTATACAATTGAATAAACATCGTTTGAACCCAGAGGTATTTATAAAAAATAGTATAATTGAAGAAGATGTACGGCATAAATATTTTGGGACAGACTAAAGAATCATGGATCGTTAAGGTACATCACTACGTGTAATAAGATCTTAACAAACAGAAACTGTACATGTATATCAGATGTTCTTGATTTACTAAAATCACATGTACGTACAAACAATTGATAGAATTAATTATGTACTGCATGATAAGAAAGTCAGTTTTTAAAAGCTCAGAAACAGCTCTTCAGTCAAATTTGCTGTAGTCGGGTGCGTGGTATTCTAATTGCTGCCATTTCCGCACATGCGTGAACTTGACACGCTCCGACCATTCAAGCTTAAATGAACAAAAAGTGAAATATGTTATTATTTGTTGTGCATGTTTCGTGGTACAAAAATCAAAAGTGTAATTTCAATTTCAAATTAAAACATTGAATAATTTCGAAGGCTCTAATATCAAAATATGAGCGTTTAATCAAATTTTGACCCATAGTTTTATCATTACCAGGTGAGATGGATATTTCATTAGAGCAGACGCCTTTTCGTCAACCTCCATTGTTGCAAAATACTGGAATTTAGAATACAAAAAGACTAATAAACATGTATTGGTTTATTATGATAAAAAGCAAAGATTATGAATAAAGGTCAAAATATATTTAAAAGGAAATTAAGTTTCAAAAAAAAAAATGTCATATCATGACACGTATACATTAACGAAAGAAAACTAGCTCCAATATAGGTTAAGATTGTATTCTGTATGTAGCATACAACGGTTTATGAAAATGTGTATCTTACCCAGTTCTCAAGTCTTTCCTTTATCTTATCAGAAAAAGACTTGGTAGAGAAGTGTCGCTGGGAAAAACAAAAAAGATCATGAGAGAGATGGAGATTGTAAATGTGTTTTGGTGGAGAGAGAGAGAGAGAGAGAGAGAGAGAGAGAGAGAGAGAGAGAGAGAGAGAGAGATTATTTACCGAGTAGCCTATGCTGTCGGATGGCTGGATGGCAAGGTCAGTGATTGGTTCTGTGTTCACCAGAGTTCCTGTTTCCTGTGTGGAGGCCTCGACAACTCCAGGCACCACCGTCAGAAAGACTTGATCATGATGACCAACAAGGAACGAGGAAGACTCATCAACAACCCATGGTAGAGGCTGACCCTGTGGAGCTATTTCCTCCAGACTGTAAGAACTACCCAGTCCGTGTAACACTCCGAGAAAGTCCTTCTGAGAGATAATGTCGGTGCTAGAGCATGTTTCACTGACAGGAAAGCCATTAAAAGACTGAAAGTCATAAGCAGCTTTTGAATCACAAGTGCTAGCAACCGCTGTTTCTTGCCCTGAATACGTTTCTGCATTGTTTATCTCATGAGAGGATGCGACAGTGTCCGTGTTGCACTGAGGCAGAGTTGCACAGGTTGACACAGACGAATCTGTCAAAGAGTCGGGAGACAGAGACGTGGACACACGGGAACGATGTCTCTTCCCGTCTCTCTTTTTCCGTCCAGTTTTCCTCCTTTTGGCCTACAACACCACAATATGAAAATATTGTTTATCTGTATTTTGATAGTATTTTGAACAAGTATGAAACTTGGATTATTTATTTTTAAAGTCAATAGTTGACGGCGCATATGACAGATATTATCCACCCATTTATGTTTTCCTTAATATGATGATAGAATATTGTTTTAATTTTATAAAAAGTTATGTAAAATACACTTAAAGCTTGTTTTTGGTTTTGATATTAATATGTAATAACTTTACATTAGGATGACACCGTAAAATTACGGATAAGAATATTGGCTGGCTTACGCCAAAATATCAAGTGTTGTGTAGATAATGATGAGGTCTAATATCTTATATACTAAAGTGTAATTCACACAAATAATTAGCAATACTGGTATTATGTACCGTTATGCCTCCTTCTACACAGAATTCATCAACTGAATGCCCCCGTTTCATTGTCAATTTTCAAATTTTCTCGCTCTGAATTTTTGCACGTCCGTTCGCTAGCGAATGGCGCCGTAACTATGAGACGTTGTCACAACGCAACGCCTTATATATAGGCATTTCTCGTCACTTATGGCAACGTCACATCAATTTCTGCTCTACTGTTCATTTTATTTTCATGTTTGTTTTTATTTTTATTTTTTTTAGCTAAAATAGTGTGTTAATTTTGTCAAATTATACCCATTATATTATTTATTGACAAAATTTAATTGTCTTTGAAACTTAAATAAAAACAACTTTACATCCCTTGTAACGGAAGGATTTCGATACGTATCAATTTGTCAACACGAGAAGTTGACACATTGAGTCAGTGCTGTCTTTTAACAAAATTATCTTACCATCGTGATTTGAGTGTAAGCTGCACATTATCCATGAAGTTAAACTCCAAATTCAAAATATTCCTTCGAAGTTCAGACTAAACGTTTCAACATAATGCAGCGTGACGTAACAAAAAGAAAACGCGCCAAATATACGTTTTCTGATACGTACGAAAATGTCTAGAACTCATACCAAACTATGCTATATGTGCTTTCTGGTAAAACAAAGTTAGTGTTCGCAAAAAGTGTTTGTATGTGCAATCATTACCTGAAAACATTTTCAGAGATAAATACCACTTACTGATTAATTATCTTAATTTATTTTTATTTTTTTTTAATAAAATGTTAATCATACTTTCAATTTAATCATGGGACTCGTTTTCTATTTCTATCATTTTTTTCACATGCAGATATAAATACCTAATTATTACAAAAAAAATACATATACATGTAATTTGTTTTTCAACCTGACATATTCCTCCCCGCAATTTATTTCATTTTTTTTTAGTAGATTGATTGTTGAATTGTTTTTTCATGAATCATTGACAAGGTCTTGATAATTACCAAATTTCCAGTTGCACCGGTTTTAAAAGACTCTCTCTCTCTCTCTCTCTCTCTCTCTCTTTCTCTCTCTCTCTCTCTCTCTCTCTCTCTCTCTCTCTCTCTCTCTCTCTCTCTCTCTCTCTCCAAGTCTGTAAGATATAATCGTTATAATCGTTACATGGTTTGTAGTTGACCTTATATGGTATATACATGGTCAGTAAATTCCATCTGCAATATGAAATTTACTGACCACGAAAAAACCATAATAGGTTAACCTCAAACCATGAAACTAGCAATATCAAGTAAACTCTCCTACTTACGAAAGCCGAGAAGGATCATTCGAGATTCGAGTTTCGAAATACGAGATTCGAAATACGAGATTCGAGATTCGAAATTCGAGATTCAATATCTAAATTAACCAATCAAATCATGGATCTTGTGCTGTAATCAAACAAGAGTTATGCCCCTTTTTTATCTTTGTTGTACGAGTTATCTAATGTTTTTGTATTTTGGAACTCTTCAATGTTTTCGTTGATCCAACGTTTTACCTAGTCGAAATACACGAGGTGCTCCACCTTCGTTTTCTTGATTTTGCTATCCTAGCCTGCTCAAAATGTAAGACTGATTATATAAACTCATAGTTATGAATATCTCTGTTTCTTAGATTGCTTTTTATGTGTAAATCAACTCTTTTTAATCGAACACGGTTTAATACTTTAATCGATACTTTGGCGGCCATATTTAAATGTGCTATTTATGTATATTTAGTATCAACAATTTGTTTTAAAAGTTTCTGGTATATTAATAGATCTTGAATTTATTAAGCTTTCTGAATATGTAATTTCTCTCTATTAACTCTTAAAGATAGCTTACTAGAATATAAATGCATGTGACTGTGTGTGTATTGTATGACATGGTATTGTAATGGTGTCTTTATTTGTGTTCTATTTTTTGTTACAGCCTTTTACCATATGTTGGCACACGCTTTATCAATAAAACTTAGAAGATTGTAACATTGCCTTCCATGGTTAACTTAGCTGTTCTTCTAACAGCACAGTAAAAGGATTTACCAGGTTTATGGATCCATTGAAACTCACATTACCCCATAAAGTACACAGTGTGATACAGTCAGCTTGAAAATGTCAACAGATAAACAAGAAGATAAGTCAGCAGACAAAGAAGAAACAGATGTTAAACGTGAAATTAAGTTTACAGAGAAAGGTTTAGAGAACTTTGAAACATTGTGTAAGGAAAATGGAAAACTTATAGACAGAGCCTGGAATTCTGTTGAAGATTCTATTCTTAGTATACAAGATAGTGAGAAAGATGTGAAATCTTTACGAAAACTCGACAATGACATTCGTGTTGTGTTTGAGGAATATACAGAAAGAGTCAATGTGTATGGAGAATGTTTACGCAGAGTTAATAATGAACTTGCAAGAAAAGAAGAAGAGAAACTGAAAGCATATTATACAAGAGCGTCACAACTTGTAGAAAACGCTTTAGAAGAAATAAAGAATTTAAGAATGGACCTGGTGGAAAATGCATCACATATTTCTACTACTTCAAGTTCAGAAAGAAGAAGAAGAGGAGAGCAGAAATTAGAATACCTGAAGAAGGAAGCAGAACTTCAGAAAGAAAAGCTGAAATTAGAACAAGAAGAAATTACCCACAAAGCGGAAGCAGCAAGAAAGAAACAAGAAGTAGAGATAAATCTGAATCTACTCAAACAAGAAAGTGCTGTGATGATGGATGAAGAGGACGAAGAGGATGATGTGTCGTTATCTGTTACAACAGACAATAGAAAGGACCGAACTAGAAGATATGTTGAAAACTTGAACTCACATGATAATGACATTGAACGTGAAGATGCAGACCTTCGTACTCCGATTCCTGCCGAAACTGTTCCAATTCCCACACCTTATCGCCCATCTTATATCCAGCGACAACATTTTGCAGACAATAGTGCAGCTCATTTTCCTGTTGATCCTCCGTCAAATACAGTTGAAATACAGAACACTCAAACCCAGATGTCATCTGCAGACTCACATTTGTCAGAGTTGACATTATTCCTCATGCGAAAACAGCTTGTTCCAGAAAGATTCTCTAATTTCGACGATAAAGTTGAATCGTATAATTCTTGGAAATCTTCATTTCAAAGCATTGTGGCTGAACTAAAAGTGTTAAAATTTGAAGAGCTTGAATTGCTCGTAAACCGTCTCTCAGGAAGGTCGAAGGAAGTGGCCACCAGCATCCGTAATGCCAACCCTGGTGATGCCGACCGTGCTGTCAAACTGATATGGGAACGATTAGACGAGATGTATGGTAGACCTGAACTGATTGAGTCTTCGCTGCGTTCACAATTAGAGAACTTTCGACAAATAGGTTCGAGTGAAAATAGTAGACTATACGACCTACTGAACATTTTAATCAAGATTGAATCGTTGAAAACAAACCCCCAGTTTGCCACAAGCTTAGCCTATTATGATTCATCTTCAGGAGTGAACCCCATTATCAGCAAGTTACCATACAGCCTCCAAGAAAAGTGGATCACTAGAGCATCTGCCCACAAAAGAACAAATCAAGTCCCATTTCCACCCTTTTCCTTTTTTGTTACTTTTCTCAAGGAAATGTGTGCTATAAGAAATGACCCTGCATTTGTGTATAACAGACCAGCTGTTCCTGCTAATAAGAACAGACCCGTACGTACTCCTATGGTGCAAAGTCGTAAATCAGAGGTGACTGACCCTGGACGAGTTGATCCGAACCGGTGTCCTTATCACAAGGCTGATCACAGCATACATGACTGTTATGGTTTTCGTGCAAAGCCACTTACTGAGAGAAAAAACTTTTTACAAAGCAGAAACATTTGCACAAGATGTTGTTTGTCAACCCAACACTTACCTAAGGACTGTCAAGTGAGAATTCAGTGCAAAATCTGCGGGTATTCCAACCATGCCACAGCACTACATGTGGATAAAGTTTCATCTTGGAGCCCAAGCATTCATGGCGGGGAGGGAATTCGCAACTCCTTTACACAACCACACTCCTCTGGACCTGTCCAAGCAAACTTACCTTCAACGTCCAAGGTTTCGACAAATAGTACTGTGACATCAAAGTGTTCGACTTTCTGCGGGGACAGATTCCAAGGAAAATCTTGCAGCAAAACCTTTCTTGTGGATGTGTTTCATGAAAACAACCCGAACAATGTGCACCGTATTTACGTGATCGTGGACGATCAGTGCAATCAGACACTTGCTTCACCCGAACTGTTAGATATCCTGAATATCTCTAGTGTACCTACCAAATTCACCCTAACTACATGTTCAGGAAAGACAGCTATGTATGGCAGAAATGTTCTCGGACTCAAAGTGCGATCTATTGACAAGAACGTTACTTTAGACCTTCCATCTACTCTCGAATGCGAGGACATACCTAACGATTTATCTGAAATCCCAACACCGGAGATTGCAGAATCCTATCATCATCTTAGTGTTATCACATCTAAGATTCCTGAGTTTGATCCAGACTCAAAAGTTCACTTACTGATTGGCAGAGATCTACTGGAAGCCCATCATGTTGAAGAGCAAATCCTTGGACCCCGAGGAGCACCCTTCGCACAGAAACTCGTTCTTGGTTGGGCCATTATTGGCGAAGTCTGTCTTGGGAGGATTCATCAGAGAACGTCCCTTAACGTGAAGAAAGTCTCAGTTTTGAATGACGGTAGAGTGACATGCAATGAACTTTGTCCGAATCTTTTGCATATCAAAGAACAGATTTCAACTTCTAACAGTTTAGTTTGTGCTCGTGACTTTCGGGGTGATAATGTATTCACAAAGACGCCTGACGATGACCAAGTTGGTTTATCAGTTGAGGATCGTTTGTTCCTAAAGCTTATGGACAAAACTTTCAAGAAGGACGAGGAAGGTTATTGGACAGCCCCTCTGCCCTTTAGACAACTTCCTGAATACTTACCCAACAACAAACCACAAGCATTTCACCGAGCCCAAATACTGCATACAAACTTGCAAAGAGATTCTGTTAAGAGAGAACAGTTCGTGACATTCATGCGTAAAGTACTGGACAGTGGAGCAGCAGAAGTGGCTCCTTCGTCTTCAAATGCAGTTTGTTGGTATCTACCGTTATTTGGAGTTCGCCACCCGAGAAAGCCAGAACAAATTAGAGGTGTTTTTGATTCATCTGCTGTTCATGAAGGTATCTCACTCAACAGCCTTCTTATGTCTGGTCCAGACATGGTTAACAGCCTATTAGGAATCCTACTTCGCTTCAGGAAGGATGAAGTGGCAATTACTGCGGACATTGAACAAATGTTCTACCGTTTTCGGGTGGATGACGACCATCGGGACTTCCTACGTTTTTATTGGTACAGAGAGAATGATCCTGACGACATCCTTGTTGAATACAGAATGCGTGCACACGTATTTGGCAATAGTCCATCGCCTGCCATAGCAACTTACGGAATCCGCAAGACAGTAGAGAATGCTGATGAAGATGTGAAGGACTTTGTGAATCGTAACTTTTATGTTGACGACGGACTCATTTCCTTGCCTGATGAAGCCAGCGCTATCGACCTCATGAAACGCACCCAGTCTGTCATGAAGTCAGAAGGTAGATTAAGACTACACAAAATTACCTCTAATAAACTGGCAGTGATGGAAGCATTTGATCCAAGTGACCATGGTGAACAACTCAAGGAGTTTGACGACGACGATTTGGTCCATAGAAGCCTTGGTCTCTGTTGGAACCTGAAAGATGACACATTTAGATTTACAGTGCCAGTGAAGGAAAAGCCATTCACTCGACGTGGTCTATTGTCAACGGTGAATAGTTTATTTGACCCCATAGGATTTATAACACCCATTACTATAAGTGGAAAGATCCTCCTTCGAGAAGCAACACCCCCTGGTGTAGACTGGGATGAACCCTTACCCTCCAGTTACCTTCAGAAGTGGACAGAGTGGCAGTCTTCACTTCAGAGCTTAATAGATGTCGCCATACCACGGATGTTATCGCACGTGTCTGTGAGCCTAGCCAAGACTGCTGAAGTTCATATATTTTGCGACGCATCTGAAAAAGCTATTGGAGCATCAGCATATATTAAAGTGGAAGATGACCAAGGCCGCAACAGCGTTAGGTTCTTGATGGGCAAGGGCAAGCTAGCCCCACCTAGAGGTCACACTATTCCACGCTTAGAGCTCTGTGGAGCTGTTCTGGCAACAGAACTTGCAGAAATAATATCCATACAGCTAGACATCCCATTGGACTCTATGCATTATTACACAGACAGCAAAGTTGTGCTGGGATATATCAGCAATCGTACTCGTCGTTTTTATACGTATGTGAGTAATAGAGTGGACCGCATTCTGAAAATCTCCACTGCTGATCAATGGAAGTATGTTCCTACAGACAAGAATCCTGCCGATTCCTGCACCAGATGTATCACTTCAGTCATTGATATCATGCAGCTTCCTTGGATAATTGGCCCACAGTGGTTAAGCAATACAAGTACCGGTACATCAGAATGCACTGGTACCTCGGAGTATTTTCCACTCATTGAACCTGATTATGATTCGGAAGTTAGGCCACTGATGACAAAGATCACCACCAACCATCTTTCTCCGGTGCCTGCTTGTCTCGGAACAAAGCGCTTTGAGCGTTTTTCTAGCTGGAAGTCTCTGGTTTCCGCAATCGCATCTCTTCAACGCATAGTTCGGAATCGACGCGATGGATATCATGACACCAAACCCATTAGCCAGTGTGATGCCCTCAGAAAAGCTGAGATTCTCATTCTGAAGGAAACTCAGCAAGAACACTTTACTACAGACATTAAATGCCTGGCCAATGGTAAACCTCTGGCAAAGAACAGCAGTATTGCGACACTTTCACCCTATCTTGATGAGAATGGGCTACTTCGTGTTGGAGGCAGGATCAATCGAGCAGCCGGACAAATACCTGCAAGAGAAGTCAACCCTATCATCCTACCTAAAGCTAGCCACGTTTCCACCTTACTTATTCGTCACTTTCATGAACAAACCAAGCATCAAGGAAGACTTATTACGGAAGGAGCTCTGCGCACAGGAGGATATTGGCTCATTGGCGCCAAACGATTGATTTCTTCTCTCATACACAAGTGCGTGACTTGTCGTAAACTAAGACGCAGTTTAGAAACTCAGAAAATGGCTGATGTTCCTACAGACAGGATAACCCCAGGACCCCCCTTTACATCAGTCGGCATTGATGCCTTTGGACCCTGGCAGGTGGCTACACGCAAAACTCGAGGAGGTGCCGCTAACAGCAAAAGATGGGGAATCATTTTTACATGCCTATTTTGTAGGGCAGTGCATATAGAAATTGTAGAGGAGATGTCAAGTTCTTCATTTATAAACGCCTTCCGTCGTTTCTTGGCAATCCGTGGCCCTGTGAAGTTTATACACTCTGATAGAGGCTCCAATTTTATCGGAGCAGCCGAAGAAATGAAGATGAATACAGTAAAGGTAGAGGAAGGACCCGTTCAAGAATTCTTGCGCAACTCTGGAATTACTTGGATATTCAATGTTCCTCATGCTTCACATATGGGAGGCATCTGGGAAAGAATGATAGGGATGACCAGAAAGATTTTAGACTCTATGCTACTTGAATCCAGATCCAAACCCCTCACACATGAAACTCTTGCTACCTTTTTATGTGAAGTCTGCGCCATTATTAATTCGCGCCCAATTGTTCCAATATCGACAGACCCAGAGATGCCCATGATTCTTAGTCCGTCCATGCTTCTGACAGGAAAAGTGGATTTCTTACCTGTTGTGTCCGATTCCTTGAATCTTCCAGACATCTATCGAGCGCAATGGAAGCATGTGCAGGTGCTCGCTGATATCTTTTGGCGTCATTGGAGGAGGGAATACCTGAGCATTCTACAAACCCGCCGTAAATGGAAGCATGAACATCGCAACCTGAATCCTGATGATGTTGTACTTATTCGAGATTCTTCGGAGCATCGGAACAATTGGCCAGTAGGCGTTGTCTCGAGAGTTTTTAAGAGTGAAGATGACTTAGTCCGGAAAGTTGAGGTTAGAACCATCCGTGACGGGAAACCTACCTTCTATACCAGACCAGTGCAAGAACTTGTCGTGTTGTTAGAGTAATAGTCTAGTCGAACCTTGTCATCGATTGTTTATTGTATTATTTTTCTTTACTAAATGTAATAGTGGTATCAGTAAGATACCAGACGGGGAGTGTGCTGTAATCAAACAAGAGTTATGCCCCTTTTTTATCTTTGTTGTACGAGTTATCTAATGTTTTTGTATTTTGGAACTCTTCAATGTTTTCGTTGATCCAACGTTTTACCTAGTCGAAATACACGAGGTGCTCCACCTTCGTTTTCTTGATTTTGCTATCCTAGCCTGCTCAAAATGTAAGACTGATTATATAAACTCATAGTTATGAATATCTCTGTTTCTTAGATTGCTTTTTATGTGTAAATCAACTCTTTTTAATCGAACACGGTTTAATACTTTAATCGATACTTTGGCGGCCATATTTAAATGTGCTATTTATGTATATTTAGTATCAACAATTTGTTTTAAAAGTTTCTGGTATATTAATAGATCTTGAATTTATTAAGCTTTCTGAATATGTAATTTCTCTCTATTAACTCTTAAAGATAGCTTACTAGAATATAAATGCATGTGACTGTGTGTGTATTGTATGACATGGTATTGTAATGGTGTCTTTATTTGTGTTCTATTTTTTGTTACAGCCTTTTACCATATGTTGGCACACGCTTTATCAATAAAACTTAGAAGATTGTAACATTGCCTTCCATGGTTAACTTAGCTGTTCTTCTAACAGCACAGATCTGAAACCTGTATCCTAGCAACATCAAACTGTTCTAAATAAAGATCATTCGTACATGCTCTTTCCTACAAATAAATGTCTTAATAGCTCTTATATAGTGGTTATAAAATGGTTAAATTAACATTGATGAATTAACCCCACACAGTATAAACAATTAAATTAGAAATAACACTGTTGGCTTTGCGAATCTAAGTGGTTTTGTTTGCCCTGTATGTATTTCCCCCCGAACAATTTTAACCCGAAGTGTATTGGCCCCAACTGTATAAAAATCGGCTCGCGAAGAAAGATCTGTTTAATCTAAATGTTTTAGCTATGAAACGAAACTAAAAAAAATAATCGACATGTCAAAATATAGGTAATGAAAAAGTTTTAAACCATAGAAGATATAATGATTTACAACCTCAAAGACAAAAATCCAGATAAGAATAGTGTATTGTAGGGTATGGCAATGCCATTGTCGATATGAGAGAGAGAGAGAGAGAGAGAGAGAGAGAGAGAGAGAGAGAGAGACGGACGGACAGACAGACAGACAGACAGACAGACACAGAGAGAGTTTTGTAGTGTCAAATTCAGTTTGATTTAGAATTTGAAATTGATTTGATTTGTAACAAGCATATATAGACAATAATTAAGCCTTTAAAACGAGAAAAGAGAGGAGGTAGCTAGGGTAGGGCAGACCAACTAGCAAGCTTTAATTTTAACGGTGTTAGCGCACCTGTGATTTACATCGAATCTCTCTCTCTCTCTCTCTCTCTCTCTCTCTCTCTCTCTCTCTCTCTCTCTCTCTCTCTCTCATCACCTAGCATTTCCTTTTCCGTGAGGGGGCTTGGGGTATTTGTGATGTCTTACATTAGCTAGCGAAAATGATAAAAAAAACATGAAATTTTCTTTAAATTGTGTGCGGATGTTGTACGCCAATAATCTGTTTTCAGTATATACATTTCAAGAGGGGGGGGGGGCGGCTATATAGTCCTTATTAATTTGTCAGTTATTCTGTCCCCACTTTGTTTTCTCTTCGTTTTCCAGGGTTTTTTTATTTGGCTCGGCAAATTAATATAAAACTTTCTGTGTAGCTCCATAACGATGCACTGTAGATAAATTATGAGTAGTTTTACTTTTGATAAACAGGTACATATCCGTACTTGATTTTTAATTTGACTCTTATAATCGGATTCAATATTCCAATAATTATAGGGTAGGAAAGAGTAGACGGGACTTTTTTGCGCATATCCTACTGTACCATTCATTCAACACAGGTATTAGCACTCATCGAGTTCGACTTGCTTTCCTTTTCTTTCATCCACTGGATTTAAAGATATTAATTTTTGAAAATATTTTGAATTTATGGCCTGATTATATATAAATTAGAGCTGCGCTGGTGCATATATTTACCCAATTGGACCAAAATAAAACCAAATGAATCTAAAATTTTTGACAAAATTAGTTTTAAACGTACGACTCTTTTTTAGCTCACCTGAGCTGAAAGCTCAAGTGAGCTATTCTGATCACATTTTGTCTGTCGTCCGTCTGTCCGTCTGTCCGTCCGTCTGTCCATCCGTCTGTCCGTCCGTCCGTCTGTCCGTAAACTTTTCACATTTTCAACATCTTCTCAAGAACTACTAGGCCAATTTCAACCAAACTTGGCACAAATCATCCTTAGGCAAAGGGGATTCAAAGTTGTGAACATTAAGGGTCACACCCGTTTTCAAGGGGAGATAATTAGAAATTAATGAAAAATTTCGAGAAATTTTCAAAAATCTTCTTCTCAAGAACCAGAAAGCCAGGAAAGCTGAAACTTGTGTGGAAGCATCCTCAGGTAGTGTAGATTCAAAGTTGTGAAATTCATGACCCCCGGGGGTGGGGTGGGGCCACAATGGGGGTTTCGAAGTTTTACATAGGAATATATAGAGTAAATCTTTAAAAATCTTCTTCTCAGAAACTAAACAGCCAGGAAAGCTGAAACTTGTGTGGAAGCATTCTCAGGTAGTGTAGATTCAAAGTTGTGAAAATCATGACCCCTGGGGGTAGGGTGGGGCCACAATTGGGGGTCGAAGTTTTACATAGGAATATATAGAGTAAATCTTTAAAAATCTTCTTCTCAGAAACTAAACAGCCAGGAAAGCTGAAACTTGTGTGGAAGCATCCTCAGGTAGTGTAGATTCAAAGTTGTGAAAATCATGACCCCCGGGGGTAGGGTGGGGCCACAATGGGGGGTCGAAGTTTTACATAGGAATATATAGAGTAAATCTTTAAAAATCTTCTTCTCAGAAACTAATCAGCCAGGAAAGCTGAAACTTGTGTGGAAGCATCCTCAGGTAGTGTAGATTCAAAGTTGTGAAAATCATGATCCCTGGGGGTAGGTTGGGGCCACAATGGGGGGGTCAAAGTTTTACATTGAATATATAGAGTAAATCTTTAAAAATCTTCTTCTCAGAAACTAAACAGCCAGGAAAGCTGAAACATTTGTGGCAGCATCCTTAGGTAGTGTAGATTCAAAGTTGTGAAAATCATGACCCCCAGGGTTAGGGTGGGGCCACAGTGGGGGGGGGGGGGGTCGAAGTTTTACATAGGAATATATAGAGTAAATCTTTAAAAATCTTCTTCTCAGAAACTAAACAGCCAGGAAAGCTGAACCATTTGTGGCAGCATCCTTAGGTAGTGTAGATTCAAATTTGTGAAAATCATGACCCCCAGGGGTAGGGTGGGGCCACAGTGGGGGGGTCGAAGTTTTACATAGGAATATATAGAGTAAATCTTTAAAAATCTTCTTCTCAGAAACTAATCAGCCAGGAAAGCTGAAACTTGTGTGGAAGCATCCTCAGGTAGTGTAGATTCAAAGTTGTGAAAATCATGACCCCTGGGGTTAGGTTGGGGCCACAATGGAGTGTCGAAGTTTTACATAGGAATATATAGAGTAAATCTTTAAAAATCTTCTTCTCAGAAACTAATCAGCCAGGAAAGCTGAAACTTGTGTGGAAGCATCCTCAGGTAGTGTAGATTCAAAGTTGTGAAAATCATGATCCCTAGGGGTAGGGTGAGGCCACATTGGGGGGGGGGGGGTGTTAAAATTTTACATAGGAATATATAGAGTAAATCTTTAAAAATCTTCTTCTCAGAAACTAATCAGCCAGGAAAGCTGAAACTTGTGGGAAGTATCTTCAGGTAGTGTAGATTCAAAGTTGTGAAAATCATGACCCCTGGGGGTAGGGTGAGGCCACATGGGGGGGGGGGGGGTGTTAAAGTTTTACATAGGAATAAAGAGTAAATCTTTAAAAATCTTCTCAGAAACTAATCAGCAAGATGATTCTTTATAATTGTTAAGACTTTGGCTCCAGGACAATTCTTCGGCCTCACAAGAAGGTTCAGAGTTTGATGTAGCAAAATATCCCATATATAAACAATTGTAAAGGATCTTTTTGAGAACTGCAATACTCAACATGTGATATGACTATAAAATTGAAGCAGGCAGCTATTTTTTCATTAGAATCTTTTTGTATTACTGTTTTGGGTTATTGCCCTTGATTTATTGATTCTTGATTATTTTAATTAATGCATCCACTGTTAACCAATTATTGTGATGATTATTTTTATACAATAATAAATATTCAATGTATATAAGTTGTTTTGCATAAGTAGTTTTGGGTTAGGCTGGATTAGTTTGTTTATTTTTGATTTCCAATTTTTAGATACTATGAATTATTTTAGGCGGGCACATATATAGGGACAGTGTCTATTGCTCTGTGCTGAGCGACTGTTTGGGGTTAAACTTGAACAGGTACGGAGAGATCGAGGGTGTTAACATCCCTGGTCTATCTAATCTTCGAGTTTTTCAAACTAACGATACAGAATGTGTGGTCATTTCTGCCCTGTATCGCATTAATACAAGTGTGCGGTCATACCTGCTTGTATTGGTGGTGATTGCGGTGCCTGCGTTAGGTTGAGCTGTTGGCGCAAGTGTGTGGACATCCTTGCTTGTGTTATCTCTGCTTGCGTTAACGTTGGTACCTGTTGAGTTGCGTAGGTGTGCGGTCATCCCTGCCTGCGTAACGTTGAGTCCCTATATATGTGCAGGAGCGGTGATTAAAGTCTGCTCTTGTAAATATTGGCAGCAATCAGGGCTATCCGAGTTCCAAGGGGGAAAAATGGATTTTATTTATACAGGATCTACATGTATTAATGTACATTGTCCAGATTGTATTATGACTCCATTAAGCTGACTATATCATACCTGTTGTTCCTCAGGTGAGCGATGTGGCCCATGGGCCTCTTGTTTTCAATTCTAATCGGGTATGTCCTTTAGAAAAATCTTGAACCACACACATTTTAGCAAATAGAACGACAATTGTTTCATTTTTTATGGGGAGGGAGGTGGTGCCAGTAAAGGACATGTATTGCTTGTGGCAGTTGTGCTATACTCTCATTTGTTATAATAGGTAATACTACATAATGATATAATATGAAAGTTTCCAATTACACTGTACATAGCTTCTATCACGCATTTTGACCCGTGCGATAGTTTAAAACAATTTTCAAAGCACTTAATGTAATTCAACCGATCATTTTTGAAATTTAATTTTCTGGATCCCCGCCTGATATGTCCGCCTACTTGTATATTAGAATTACATGTACGTTGACCATATGTACACATTAACTTAATCGGCTATGATATGGGGCGATAACATTTTTTATCAATGTTTTTGCAGGATATGTAACAAATAACAGCCTATTTGTGGGTTTTTGCACTGATTATTTGAGATAATTTGCCGCCATCTTTTATGCATTCCACACACCACTCAGTTTCTTTATTTGGTGTTCTGTGTGTATGGCGACAAATTGGTAAATTTGCACCACTCACCCCTTGATTACATTTTATCTGGCTAAGTTTAATGTAGTAGTATATTAAATACACACATCTTTGTTTGCAGTGCTTAATTACATCTTTAGAGATTTACTTACAAAAAAAGTAAACATTTGTATGACTTATATGTAATTATTGTCAATTTTGGTGCGGGGGGGGGGGGGGGGGGGTAGGGGGGTAGGAAACTACAGAGAAACTTAACTTGGCTGTGAAACATATGCTTTTATTCTTTCTTGTTGATATATCAATGAATGAATTATAACAAAATATATGTACAACAATTAATTTTGAAATATTCATGCACAATCAAATAAAGGGTTTTACTGTTCTCTGCACAAGAAATCGGCAATGTAAACAAATTGGCACCCTATCATCCCTACCTTTAATTGTAGAGAGTAGATATCCTTCTATATTGAAAACAATTCCAAAAGTAAGACTCATAATAAGTTGTTTACTGAGGAAAAGGAAAAAAAATTGTATTTATTAATAATTCCGTATGATGTGATAATATCTCAATGATTTGTTTATAATCATAGTACTAGTGTATCACTGTATGCATACATAAAAACGATAAGTAATGCTTATATCTATTAGTGAAACAGGACAGATTATTTATATTTAGATTATTTAGATACATGTATTGATCTTCATGCGGGGATCTAGAAAGGAGGGGGTCAGGGGATCTGGACCCCATCCTCGGGAAAATTGGAGCTTATTAAATTTACATAGTAAAATATTTTAAAATTGGCCTAGGACCCCCTACAGAAAAAATTAGCTACGCTTATGAAGTTCTCTACCATAACCGCATTTTTACACAAAAGGGGTGAATAAACCCGGGTTTTAAACTATTACTGGTGGTGAAATACCTTAGGGTTCAAACGCATCAGGTGGAAATGCACCAGGGCAAACAAAATCACTTAGATCCGCGAAGCACACTGCAATTTTACTAGTCTATTTAAATATTCTGTCTAAAAGTAAATACAAATAATTATTTAGTTAGGTAGGGAGAAGTGAACATAGCATTTATTTGTATATAAGAGCATGTACGTATGATTTTTATTTAGAACAGTTTGATGTCGCTAGGATACATATTTTCAGATCCTTGATTTGATTGGTTAATTTAGATATTGAATCTCGAATTTCGAATCTCGAATCTCGTATTTCGAATCTCGTATTTCGAATCTCGAATCTCGAATGATCCTTCTCGGCTTTCGTACCTACTAGATAAGGGGTATATTTTTCAGGAAAGATAATAATGTCAGGTACATGTGATTATAATCGATATCATCAAAAAAAGTTGTCTCAATGCTAACAAGCTTAAATGCTCTCATTCATGGAGTAAAACGTAGATTCAATCCATCAAAAAACAACAAAGAAAAGTCATTTTTAAGATTCTTTAAATCAAAACAAACAAGTAACAGGATGATAGCATAAAGTAATGGACGATAAAACTCGTCAAAATGTATAATTTTTCCTATACTTCATGTTTTCGGAATAAAAAGTAGAGAAAATATGTTTCATTTTAAAAACAAACATACACTTTAAATAGCACACAAGGACAAATCAAGCACACATTATGATTAATTAAAAACGCATAATTTACTGTGAAATCATTAAATCTCGTGGGGCAAGTTTTCATGTATTGCTTAAATTTTACAGGTTTGTGAGGGAGTAATTTCGTTTATTATCTTATACCTACAAAAGGAAATTTGACTTTATAACCCTATTTTATCAATTCTTGGAAGACGTTAATTGATGAAAGCGAGCTACCCACGAATTCTACGAAAATTGTGCCACCACGAAAGCTAATGATTCCAGAGTATATAGTAAATCACAGCTTTTCTGGAATTCCGATAAACAACCACTACCTTATACCGTTGAAATGCACAGAACAAGAACTTTTAAGAATGGCTAACTTTATGAGAATATGAAATCACCAATAAAAGTCTTGGACTATCGTTATGAGAATCTGAAATCACCAAAGTTCTGGACCATTGTTATGAGAATCTGAAATCACCAAAGTCCGGAATGGTCTCCCTCCTTAAAGAAAACGACAAGTTCCGTAAATGAACCTCATCAGGGATGCTTTGCAGTCCAACTATGCTGTACAGCATCTGGCAAGCATTGTCTACAACAGAAACAAAGTGAAATGGTATCGTTCCCCGCCACTTGTCCGCGTCTGCGCTGGAATTGGAGGACTTGGTGCACATTGTTTTAGCAATTTTCGACTCGCCACATGTCTTCTTTGCCATTGTTAATTTTTCCACACGTGATGTCATATCTGCATTGACTTCCATTTCAAGGAAATTGTACACATTAGCTGCCATCTCAAATGGATATTTTGCCAAATTTTCGTACGAAATTGGAAAATACCGACCGTCGGCTATGGACGTGGTTTGCCTAGCTATTGTAATATCATTGTATACTCGATTGCAAAACTTTGTAGCATTTTCCTGCATATACTCTGTTCTCACCACGCCAAAACGAGACTGTGATTTCAGAGTGGCTCGGGGATCTCGAAGAAGATGAAGAATCTTAAATTTCGGAAATATTTCTGGAAACGGAACCAAAATTTTCAGTGGAATGCGAATTGTTTTAAGGATAATGTATTTTGAAGCCTGGCACATTTTTTTCATCATCAGGGCGCATTGCATTGTCGCTTCATTTAAACTAGTATTCTTTGTTTTCTGATGCATGCACACTCGAAATTCTTTTGATTTCTTTCCTTTGCTTAAAAACCCATCGGCAAAAAAGGGGAGAGGCAGATTTTCGAAATTACATTGAAATATTTCGTTTAGAACGTCTGCTGCAATATCCAGAAAATTTGTATACGATCTGAAAAAAAAGATCAAGGGTTTCTAATAGTTACATGTACCTTTACGTTTTATTACTATTATGAGGATTTGTTGTTTGCTGTAACGACCACAGGTACTAGTAATTGGCATAATGTTATAAGATGTTATCTTTCCATCATTTGAACAAATCTGTCTTTGCATCATTTATTTTATCTTTCAGAGTAAGACATTTACCTGTTGTTGCCGTTAAGGTAATAAAAAGTATTGCTCTTTCTGAAATGAAATTGAATAGTCCTCAGTGGTTCAAATAGATAGAAGACGTCATCGCTGGCTTGAAGAACCTCCCCAAAAAAGGATGATCCGCTCCTCATATACGTCAGAATTACCACGGGCATGGGACCACTCCCTGACACCATTATAAAACATTTACAAATTATCATAAAAATATGTAAAAATAATTATATATTTCATGATTTCGGTCCAATAGTTTTATTTGTGGAATTCTGGTTGCAAGCCAATGAAATTTATTAAAGTTGCATTACAATACATTCTTAAGGATCCTCGACACCTCGTGAATTTTACTTTTTATGGCAGTACGTCATTCATTCGGGATATGAAGGTAGCAACATTGCAGAAAAATACATAACCAGCTAACGCACGTTATGTAAATTTTTTCTGCAATTATTGCTACCTTCATAACCCGCATGAATCATCAAAGAAAGTATTTCATAATTTATATTAACATCTTACTTTTAAGTAATTAATAAATCACTAAATTACTGTTAATAAGTACGTTAGCTAAAAGAAACAGCCAAATCGTCTCCTGTGAGACTTTGAGTGTGACATCATCATGATTATTTCGTGCAATCCGTGATATTTCTTAGGTCGCTGTAGGTTTCGACCAATCGATAAACAGTGAGTGTCAATTTTAGTCCTGTCAGTTTCTAATTAGTTTCAGCCGCTGTAGAGTTAGACCAATCGATAAATGGGGCGTGTTGATTTCAGTCTGGCTGTTTCTATAAAGCTATGAATTAACTTTAAGTTTCCGTAAGAAATAGAGGAAATAATACTTGGTAGATGTAAATATAACATAATAATTTGAACGCACTGTGAAACACTTTTTTTTTAATTTTCATGAATAGTAGTACAATTTAAAACATAGGTAATCACAGATTTCAAAGCTCACAGAGACTGCAAGGAATCACCTTTATGAGGCATCGCCTTAATGGACCACATTTATCATATTATAAGAAAATCATAGGTAATGACCTTGGATATTCATGGATACTGTAGTATAATTTGACACAATATAGTACATCCTATGTTTAAAAAATTGTTTGATATTCATATGTTAATTGCATACGGTGTTGTGAGAAACACTGTTTATCAATACACTACTATAAAAAACGATATTGTATCCTATGATACTAGACAATAATGGGCCGAATGATATATCATATGATACAATATAATACTGTAATATTCAATGAAACAATATGAAATAGTAACATAGGATATGATATCACATCAAGATATGATATATTGTATCATAGAAATATGATACAGTATTGTATCGTGTTATACACTATTGTAATTAATCACATTATACAATATCATAACATATATATGATACAATATAGTGTCATATGATAATATATCATAATCACATAATACATTACAGTATTGTAACACATTATCTTATATTATATTGTATGATATAGTTTGATGTCGTTTTATATAATATGATATTGTTTCATATGAAATTGTATTACATGTATATAGACGCATAATATAATATATAATAATATCATATCATAGAATACTATATAAAAGGAATCATGTTATATCATTTAACAACAAACATATCTATCAAGCAAGTTTGAGAGAGGTAGGTTTTGTTAGCATCCTTGATAATGGGGATCAGGCTCTGTATCTGACGCACCTCTGCGATTCATTTATATAGTTAAATAAACCATGCAAATTTGAAATAGTACAATTATCTTAAACTAAACCACCTCCAGCATCTTAAACCTATGCCTTAGATTCAGCATCCATGCGTGTGGAGTGCATCAGAATCGCAGGATGCATCATCTGTATTTTGGTAAAGATTAAACTAATAATGACTAAAATTTGTCTATCAAAGGGCACCTGCTCCAAAAATTTTAATACGCTGAAAAAACCTTGACCTTCTCCAGCATTCAAAACCTACTGCTCAGATTCAGCATTACCGTAAGACGCAACATCAATGCACGTTTGGTTAAGTTAGGACCAGTAATAACTAAGATATAATCATCAGAGGACACCTGCTCCAAAAACTTCAACCTGCTCCAATAACCTTAGCCTCCTCCAGCATCTAAAACTCATGGCCAAGATTCAGAATCCAAGTCTTTCAAGTCCATAAGTAGGTCCAGATGCATCATCTATGCAAGTTTGGTGAAGATCGGACCAGTAGTAACATAGATATTGGCATCAAATAACACCTGCCAAAAAACTTTAACCTGCTCCAAAATCTAAAAATCATGGCCCAGATTCAGCATTAAAGTCTTTCAAGTCCATGAATAGGTCCAGATGCATCATCCATACATGCAATAATCAGAGGCCACCTGCTCCCAAAATTTTAACCAGCTTAAAACCTTAACCTCCTCCAGCATTAAAAACCTACGGTTTAGATTCAGCATTCAAGTCTGTTAGGTGCATCAGTATCATAAGACGCAACGTCCATGCAAGTTTGGTGAAGATAAGACCAGTAGTAACTTAGAAATTGCTATCAAAGGGCAACTGCACCAAAAACTTTAACCGGCTCCAAAAACCTTAACCTCCACCAGCATCTGAAATTCATGGCCCAGATTTAGCATCCAAGTCTTTCAAAACAATAAGTAGGTCCAGATGCATCAACCATGCAAGTTTGGTGAAGACAGGACAAGTTAGATACAGGACCTGCACCAATAGCTTTAACCAGGTCCGGACACCGACGCTGACGGTATAGCATAAGTCCCCCTGGCTTCGTCTCAGTCAGCTAAAAATTGAATATTTTGTCATTTTCAAGTCGAACATGCTAGACATCCATATATTTAAACTATACTGAACTTTATTTATTTTACAACGATTGATAAACAATTTCTACAACTGATATTAATAAATCTCGTTGGCACGGATGTAAGCGCGAGGGGGTCATTGGTGTGGGAAGAAGCCGGAGTACCCGGAGAGAACCCACGTGTCCAAGCGGGCGACCGCCATACCCTAACACATACGACCTCTGTCGATCATGAGAATCGAACTCGGGTCGCAGCGGTGAAAAGCGAGTGCATTGTCCACTACACTACCTGGACACCATATAAATGCATATATTTAAGTAATTTAGAAGTTCATGTTTGGAGGCAGAACTTTTTCCAGGTGTGTGAAGGACCCTGAAGATACGATAACAAAACATTAACATTGTAAAGATGCTATGATACCTGAAGGTCTCTGATAACTAAGATGAAGTTAAACATGGACGATGAAGTGTAAGAAAGTGCATTTTACTACCTATGAATTGCTTTAACTCCAGAGATGCTTTGGTCTGCCATTCTTGGAAGGATTTCACATACCCTTGGTTATAGATGACAGAATTATCTGAAAAGAAAAAAAAATAAACTGCAACAGAGTTATATCATAATAAACGAAACAAATGTACCTTAAAATTATTGGCTAAAGAACATGGCAAATGCATTTCTTGATGACCCTATTAAGTGGTTTTTTTTGTCCGTACGAACATCCTAGAATTTATTTCATTTGCTTCCATCATCAAAATTGATATAATGACATCGTATTTTGAGTAACAGCATCTCGTTCTCTAGCTCTAGCACAGACTCTCGCTCTCGAGACAAGTCTCGAGAGCGTGAGTCTGGACGAAAGCGAGACTTATGCCATGTTAGTCCAAATCTGACATTGTGTGTAGTTGCAACTCCGTTAAATCTTGGTTACTTATAATGTGTAGCTTTGACCTCGCGGCGATGTCTTATTCTGGCCCTATGGCATTGTACTGCATGTATACATGTAGCATCACACTAATTAACGAAACTCTGTTACAGGGTAATTAATTAAGACAGATGTCATTAACAGTGCTGTGTAAATGACACTGCAGGGTGAAGAACCGTGTCTTCGTTTTCCGGCCTACGTTTGTATGATGTTAATAATGCATTAGCAATCCAGAATCTATTTTGCATCTAACTAATTCTCTTCATTAAAGTTGCAATGAGAGACAAATCTTTTTAAATTATGAATTCATGTTCTGGTGCGGTAAACAGTCGTGCGTTGTAGACAAGTCATGATAGTATTTTCATCGTTCACTTCTCTCCCTCGCGTGACTTTGTAAGCTATGGATTTAAGTTTTAATTATAAAAATCAAACAGCTGGAAAAAAAAACCCGAAACATTATTACATACAATTGCCTGAATTTCAATTCTCACCGACCACCGTAATGTGTCGTTTTTGCATTAATGCTAATTTTGTATACAAATGAATAGAAATTGCTGATGTCAAACATATGTTAATTAGACATGCAAATAATATGTCGATTAAGTACATATGAAATTTGTACTTGCCAATGCGTTGCATTCTCACGTACATGTATATCATTAATTATAATTTTAACGAATGATAATTAAAACCTGGAGATCTTCCTGACTGCGATTTAAGTTTCTATATTCAGAGGTATTCATTGCAAATCATGTACATTTGTCGAGTCAAATGCTTTGAATTAATTTGAAATATATCGAAGGATTGAATGTTGTGTCACTTTTTTTTGGGGGGGGGGGGGCAAAAACTAACAAACATACAGGACAAAAAGAAATCCCCAAGATTCTTGTAAATAAATAATTACATTTCCATGATTTTGATATAAAAAAAATTTCCGTTCTAAAATGATGATGACAACTGCAAGATGAAAGGGTAATTATTTCAAAACACTAGAATCTATGTAAATGTCATTTCAATGTGTAACGAATATCAGATACTTGTATAACACCCAAAATGCATTTAATTCACTCTTTTAGATATGTGGATTCACCTTTCAAAAATTTCAAAATTAAGATTAAAAAAGATAATTTATTTACAATAATTAACAAAAAAACTTATATCAGTATCTCTGGTTAGCACGGTTATATATGCAAGGGGGTCATTGATGTGGGAGGAGAAAACCCAGAATCTATAATAAATTTCGGAAGGGTAGGGGAAGGGGGGGGGCGGGCAAGTAAATCTTAAAAAAAATAGAAAACTTACTGCTCTCCCTCTTTGTTGACAAAATCAAAATCGACAGAACTAGAAATAATCCAAACAATAAGCCCTTGTTCCTCCTCGTCCGATTTAAGAAAAAATAAATAGCGCTCATTGTAAACCATGGACGTACAGGGCAGTGTAGAATTCGATGAAAGAATATTCACTTCCTAACACGATCATTCCTATGTATTCATTGCAACTGAATTAATAAGCGAAGCCCCTGTGGCATATGTTAACCGAACGACGATTAAATGATGTTCAATTAATTACAACGCTGACTTCTTGGAACAAGTTAATTGTACCTTAAAATATTCAGCCAAAAAAATCAGTAATTATTTGACTGTCGCGATTCGCAAGGTCTGCTGTCACAATTAAGCACTTTTTAAAGTACAGGTTGAATTTTTTCATGAAGGCGATAAAACGACTCAAGAATGCACGAAAATTACCGGGATTCAGAATGTTTTAAGGAAAAAATCAATTTTTTTATATTGATTTTTTTGTATGGTTGGAGTTTATTTATTTATAAGCCAAATAACTTATCAAATCACCTTTTTATTATGCACATATATTATACACAAAAAAGATGAATAATATAATAAAGAAAATACTTTGCAGAAGTGATATGCATTTCAACATGCACTTTTAATAAAAAGTTTCTTTATTTGCCTTATATGATTTGATGAATTGTCCATCCTAGTCGAAAGATTATAGCTACACCAATACTACATGTACCTCATGATAGGCAATTTTTTCTGCATTCATTGGGTAAAGAACACAAAAAAACTCATTGTTCATATATTCAAAATCTTAATGAAAACAAAAAGAAACCACATATTTCTTTATGCTTTGTAGGAGTTAGGGTAAAATTTTCCTTCGTAATCAATAATGAATACGAACTTAGTCTGTATATAGGTTACATGTACATGTGCGTATCCTCAGGTAATAGATAAAAAAAAATAACGACAAGGTATACACGTATGAAAACGATACCCGCTCCTTAAAACCACAAACTTTCTTATTGGTGGAGGCAGTGTACCCGGCTGATATCGCTGTCGGAATAAGGGTGTTTGTCGTATACTAGTACTTGTGACATAACATACGGTGCATATAGCTATAGCTCTATGGAGAAAATTTGGGTTTGATTAAACATGTACATAGCTACATGTAATATACAGTGCATATTTACGAAAAACTTGCAATTCACGATGCATGTGTTACGCTAGTTTTGAACAGAAAAAAATTATAATTATATCATTCCACATCCTGTGAAAAAAATCCATTTTAAAAACTCATTCAGTTTACGACACTTCGTACAAGTAGTTGTCGCATAACTTGCCCCATTCAAACTCGATCTCTCTTAATAAACAATCTTTGGCAAACCGACCTCGGAAAACAGATCAGGAGTCGTAATTCTTATATGTAAAGCCCCTTTCACAATTGACGCACGACCACTTTACACCACTTTGCGATCCAAGTTTTTGAGCTTCGCGCGAGCTCTCGCATACGTTGCACGAGCCCTCGCTTACGTTGCACGAGCTCTCGCATTCGTTGCATACGTTTTACTGGTCGCATCAAGTCTCCTCTGAATAGTGGACATGCACACTATTCAGACGCGACCGAACGCGATCAATATTATCGCAGTGGAACGCACGAACATTAGTACGAACGTTTTACAACGTTTCGAGTACTCGCAAGAGTGATGCGCGATTTGTAAAGGTCGTAAGATGAATAGCAGTTGTTAATGTGCGTATTGTGCGACCATGAGACTGTTGCTCAACATGTCTCATGTTATCTTGCAACGTTTTACTATCATTGCACGACTTATCAGTAATATGCCATGCTTTGCCACTTTTATATATACCATGTATAAGCATATCTGTTTCAGACCACAATTCAACAATATACATTTATTGAATTATGGTAAGGAAAATATGAAGATTTATTTCTCTTTTAAAACTTATATTTCCCCAGGGCATCGCCCGAGGGAAATTTGTTTTTCTGGGGGAATAAATCTTCATATTCCCTGAACATTAATGCAAAAAACGAACAACATATGATTATACAAAATACGTTGATTTCTAAAACTTGTTTGATTGTTTGATTTCCTCTGTTACTGTCTCACTTTTCTTTCATAATTTCGAATCATAGATAGTTAAGTTGGTTTATAATGATTAAATATTTTTGATTTAATCATACATGTCTACATCATATGCTCATATAAGCTTTTTCATTCCTATGAAATCACCCTGCCACTCAATCAAAGATAATAGAATAATCATATTGAGGTGTAATTAAAATGCTGCTGCATCTCTGTTTCTTCTTGAGCGGCATGTTCTTTCGCTTTCAACTATGTCTACTGAAGAGCGTCGGAAATGGGCGGTAAATATACCCCCTCTGACTCGCACGAGCATTCGTACCATGGAACGCATGATCGCACGTCCAATCGCATTGGTGCACGTTCAATCGTCCGATCATCTGGTCTCTCGCGCGATCCTATCGCATTATCTTTCAACAGTCGCTTTCATTGTAAAACACTCGCATATAGACGCACGATATATCGCAAGATTTAATGCATTTACGTCGCACAACGCTCGCTTAGATCGTGCGAATTTTGTACGAATACTTTTTTCAAATGCGATTATTTTGGCAACGGTTTACGATTCATATCTAATTTTTTCGGTCGCACGAATATTCAGTCGCTTCTGCTCGTGCGCCAATTGTGAAAGGGGCTTAAACAAACCACGCCACTATACAGGGCTCGTCATGGCGTTTAAAGGGGCATGGTAACGATTTTGGTAAAATTCTATTTTTCTGGGTTTTTTTTTATTTACATTGCTTTAAAAATGCATTTTAACGATCAAATGAAATTTAACAGTCAGTCGTATAGTTGTAAGCAAGATACAGGGCTCACAATTCTTTGTCCTGTAAACAAGGCTCGTGCCCTGTTTTTGTCAACATAGGTTCAATGTATACCAGTAAAAATCTTTTTAAAGCTGATTCGTCCTTATTATTTTTTACTCAAAGCATAAATAATCAGTTTCTAACGTTCACCACATTCATTTTAGGTCCAAAACTTGAATTTTCATTACACAAACTATAATTTACATTCATTAACTATAGTTTAGTGTTGTTATTCAAAGTTTCACAATCGTGAAACTATATTTATCGGATAATTCATATTTTGCAATCGCAAATTGTTGCTTTCAATGTTAATTATAGTTTTACACCTCTGAAACATAGGTGATCGCGTTAACCATGGTTTACAGATGTGAAATATAGAGTAACGGCGTCAAATAAGATTTAACAGATGACAAACTAGGTTTATCGACTGTTAACTACAGTTTACGGCCGCTAAATTATGTTAACAATAAATTATTGTTAACCATAGTTAACTTTTTTTTATAGTTACACTTTTTTATCAGATAAATCATGGTTTGCAATCGCATATGGTTGTTTTCAATGTTAATTATAGTTTTACACCTCTGAAATATAGATGATCGCATTAAATATGGTTTACAGATGTGAAATATAGATTATCGTCGTTAACTATAATAGTTTTCTGTCCGTAAACTATAGTTTACTACCGTTAAACCTAGTTTATCGACTGTGATACTATGATTATCTCATTTTTTTTAAATTTGGCGGGCCATAGTTTTCGTCTGCAAAACCATATTTAACGGTTGTAAACTATAGTTTACTAATGATAATCCTAGTTTATCTGTCTGCAAATTACGTTAACAATAGATTTTGCTGATAAATATAGATTCACATCTGTAAACTATCATTAATTTTGCATTCGTTAACTATGGTCAAGAGTTGTTAATCACATAGTTTCACACTCTTGAAACTATTTTTATCAGATATTAAAATCATGTTTTGCAATTGCAAATGGTTGTTTTCAGCGTTGATTTTAGTTTTACACTTCTAAAACATTGGTTTACTGATGTAGAATATAGATTATCATCGTTTACTATAATTTTTTACCGTAAACTATGGTTTACAACCGTTTAACCTAGTTTATTGACAGTAAAACTATATGATTAGCTCATTTTTGTGAATTTGGCGTGTCATAAAAAAATATAGAAAACGGATCGTTAATTACATTTTACGAACCGTAAACTATAGTTAACAATAAACTATTGTTAACTGTAGTTTAGAGTCCGTGGACTATATAGTTAATGGTTGATAAACCTATTTATCATCTGTGAAACTTTTTTAACGCCGTTAATCTATATTTCACATCTGTAAATCACAGTTTCAGCTTATGAAGTATAACACTAGTATTGACAATGAAAACAACCATTTGCGATTTGCAAAACATGATGTATTTGATAAATATATATACAGTATAGTTTCACGATTGTAAAACTATGATTAACAACTCTTAACTATAGTTAACGAATCGGAATGTAAATTATAGTTTACAGATGTGAATCTATTTTAATCAACAAAATTTACTATTAAGTAAACTTAAAGTTATAGCTGCAGGTCTGGAGCTACAGACCTGCAACTATTAGGCTCAAAGTCCCATAGGAGATGATTTGGCTGTTTCTTTTACCTAATGAACAAATGAACGTTTACAGTAATTTACCGAATTTTACTTACTTTTTACAATCAATTTAATGATTTGTTAAAAGAAAGATGTTAATACAAACAATAAAATGCTTTCTTTGATGATTCGTGCAGGTTATGAAGATAGCGATCATTGCAGAAAACATTTGCATAACCCGCTAACGCGATTTATTTTTTTCTGCAATGTCGCCACCTTCATATCCCGCCTGAATCACCAAAGTAAGCATTTAATTGTTTAAATATTACACATGCTATCGTTTCTCAGCTCATATGAATTTAACGTAAACATTTTCCTGTGAAATTGACAGGTTTATTCATATAAAATTAACACGAGGCACAATGAAGTTGTATTTTCATTAAATGTTTATCATAATGCTCATTCTCTAAATAAGAAAAGAAATATTTTTTTAAAAAAGAAATTCGAAATCATCGAATATAATATTGAGCTTAAAGGGAAAAAAATAAGAAGTAGCTACTTCTGTATGTTTCCTGTGATAAAAACAAGACATCTTATATTTGTTACATTCTATTCTCTGTAATTTTCACAAATACCGAAGGTCAGAGTTTATAATGTTTTTCGTGCAAATAAATATAGTGAGTATTCTTCGATCTGTCACTTCATTCCCTTTGATAGAGCGAGAAAGTTATGACAGTAGAATAAAAGTCACCAGGTTTATTCTAATCCTTTGATTTATGTTGGCATTATAATTCCTATTGATCTTAGTCCATACACAATGCCAGCAGATACAATAATCCGACCACTAAACTAAAAAAAAAAGCCTTGTTTAATTTGATTAATAGCTACTAGATTAATTTGTCAATTTATATCAATATATAATTTAAGTAACTTACTTTTACATTAATATTTGTATTCAAAATTAAATTCAAGTCTCAGGCTGACAAGAAGGATATGTCAGAGCATGAACATGTAGCATTCAATGTTGTAGCACTAACATGTAGCATTCAATGTTGTAGCACTAACATGTAGCATTCAATGTTGTAGCACTAACATGTAGTATTCAGTGTTGTAGTACTAGAGAAAACGAGTGTAGATAATATATATACACATGTATATGATGGAAATCAACCACTCTCTTCTTCCCTGTTTCGATGATACAAAACTCTGTTTTCAATGGTCCTATAGCTGTTGTCACAAATCCTACTTTAATGGATATTTAATTTTAACAAAATCAATCAGAAAAATTGCTGTTCAACGGATATCTATGAAACCACAGCGTTTTTTATTTATAGTTTTTTTCCAAGCTTCGATTGCCTGTTACGCTTCTTCCGAGTTCTGATTTTATGAATTCCCTATTTAGAAAGTGCCAACGCATTAAACAGCAATGCAACTGCCATTTAGTTTCGTAAGAGTAAAATTCATTGCCAAATGGAAATTCCTTACAACAGGTATATGTAAACAAATGAGTAAATACAGATACAATCGGAATACGCTGTAGCTTAAGCAAGAGAATGCCAGAAGCATTGATACATTTCTCAACTTGTCTTACTATATTGGAGTTTCCAGTTCGAATGGTGTCGTGACATTTTTGTTTACTTCTCAATAGCACACACTTGGAAGCCAGAGCACATGTACTCACGGTATATAACTTAAAATTGACCAACGTGTAATTGTATTCGAGAGAAACTGGGAGGGCCAAAACATTTCACAAATATTACCTACATACAAATCGTATGGAACTGTTCCCAAAGTCGGATTTCAAGAAAGAACTAATAGTTTAAAGTTAGCCAAATCTTACCGTTGATGAAGATGGTGATGATGAAGAAGAAGAAGATGAAAGTACAACCGGTTATCAGAACTTTCCTTCGTCTGAAATTTTGAAGAGGTACGACACGTTTCATCCTCAGATAAACCGAATACTGTCTCCACCAGCAATGTGTCCATGATTTATAGCTCATAATCGATACCCGAAGTGAAGAGTTGATCCTCTTGTTAGCAGTTCACTACTTATCTTTATATCTGCAATATCGCTACATGCTTGTGACGCTGTGTATCTTTCTTATTGAGAAGGTTTTTTTTACTACTGAAAGGGTCTCTCATTGGAACAAAAGTTTATTTTCAAATGTTTCGTAAAAAAAAACACGATATGCGTCATGACGCTTTCAAAATAATCCCATATCATTAAATATGTACAGTTCTAGGGGCAAATTCTGAAATTGTCATGTACAAATTATTTTTGTTTTAAAGAATCTATTTTTGTTTTAAGTTAGATTTTGTTAAAGATTTAACTAGCATTTGTTTTCCATATTTGTGAGATATTTTTTCCCAAAGTATTTTCCCAGGGTTTGAACAGGATTATCGTTTATGAAAGTTTTTGTAAGATTCAAGAGTTGGCTAATCTTATTTACTTGCTTATTTAATTTGGTTTATTCCCCGAGCGGCTACATGTAGTCGCCAAAACAAACACCTAACCAGCACTGTTTAAAACAACCTGTAATTACAAATATATAGTACTATGGTTTAGTAACTCACACAATGTTTTAAATAGAAAAAGCTTTTTAGCCGGGCTCTGCTGAAAGCAGAGTCCTGGCTATAGGCAGGCCAATCGCCAATGTTACTATAAATCGCACAAATAAACAAAAAACCAATCAGCGTCAAGGTAAAGCTTCCGCTATACCAAATAGTTACCCAAAGAGCCATGTTTTGTCAAAAGTGTTGGCATTTTGTTTCTTTTTTTAATTTTAGAATGAATTGTCTCTCTTTTTTAGTTTTCTTATTAATAAAGTGTTTTTAAAACATTACTATGCATTTTGGACACATACAAAGCGCATGAATTTCCATGAACTACTTTGCTGCACAATGAAGAAACGGGGATTTAATATATAATGCTTGTTGCAAAATTCAAGGCAGCAACTGTTGAACTTTTTAACTTCTACTAGACAGACTTATTGGGAGTTGATTTTAATCAACTCTCCTATGCAGTTACTCGGACAAACCGAGAGTGAAACAGTGTTTGGACCTCAGCACAAATCATCGCTGCTGACAAGACTTAGTTCATGAAAATAATTGATAAATTCGATGTAATGTATGCTAAAGCATTGTTTTTCAAGGAACCTTATTTATAAATACTTGAAAATAGTCAGATTTTAAATGGTACGAACAATTTAGATATTTTTGTAGTCGTGTGTATTCCTACGCCAGAGTTCAATATAGTCTCGTTCAACTCGACGCTCGGCTGTCTCCGTAAATTTCCGACAAGCAGAGAGCCTCTCTTGCTTGTCGGAGATTTACGGTGTCAGCCGAGCGTTTGGTTGAACGATACTAGGGTTCAATATTGCTTGGATCCATACAATTTTCGAGAAATATTTCTATTACTGATACATAGTTTGATTGAATTAATTTTATCTTTAAATATTATTTAACATGATTCATAATGGGGTTTCTCGACATTCTTGTCGAAAAAGTCCAACAATTCATATTATACAAATGTGCGTAATTCAAATACAAATTAGAAACTACATGAACTTGTCATGCAAAATAACATATCATTGATTTTAAAATAAATATACATCGACAAAATCAACTCCCGTCAGTTCTTCAGTACTTTGATTTTTTGTTTATAGCCGCTTACAAAATTTGGTCGCTCTCTGATGCTTTGCCGACATTAAAAGCATGAGAGAGAGAGAGAGAGAGAGAGAGAGAGAGAGAGAGAGAGAGAGAGAGAGAGAGAGAGAGAGAGAGATTTTCAGTCTTTACTACACAATATGCAGAAAGACACACCAAAAGAGCCCGGCTTTCAGTACTTCAGTACTTTGATTTTAAATAGAAAAGGCTAAGGTATCAAGGAAACCAATTAATTTATGGTTTATAATATATATTTTATAATTTCTGTTACTTTGATTGACAAACATGTATAAGAAGCAGCGCTACTAATCAACCCAACTATCCCTTAAGTCTGAATGGTTTTTCTTACGTTAAAAAAATCCAGAAGATTATATATCTTAATTTTTATTCAACTGTCACTGAAATAATAAAAACAGTTTTTGAATAATGATCTCCGATAAAAAAAATTGCAGTTCATGATCGCTCCATCATACAATTTACGCACACTATGTGTTATAAAATTGACAAGATCGAAGTACTGAAATGCTCAGAGTGTGTGGTGACAAAATGACGAAGGCTGGATAGACAAGGCGCCATTGGTACACTTCGCTTTAGCAAACTCGCAGCTAGAAAAGAAAAATTTAAACAGTTGATGAACAGTGAAGTTTTACTAAGAACAAAACAAAATAAATGGTGACTTACCTCAAGAAATTGTTAATATACATGTACAAATATAGATTTTACTCATCAGTTATATAGCTGTGTACATATTTTATATGATATTTTGAAATCTCATTAAATTTATTTCCGTCAGTCTTAATAAATGTTGTCCTGCATTTAAAGTAAATTTATGAGTGGGCAATTGCGATGTCACTTACTCGTTGTTGTATACGACGCCGTCACTTCCGCACACGTGTTTGACGGTGGTGGGACACCCTATGAAGTCCTTGTTATCACAGAACAGCTGCTGGTTGGGGTCAAGGGTGGTAGGCTTAGCGGTAGTGGTGGTATGGTGGCAGAAGGACACACTCTCAATA